>NW_024427107.1:17083839-17318606 GCF_017311325.1 Ursus maritimus
CTCTTTCCCAAGAACTTCCTTCCACTGCATGCATTACTGCTGCCCTTTTTTGGATCATGAGCGTGAATTATTTTCATGGCTCTTGGCCATAGCCAAGACAGCCTGAGCTTGCTTTCCATCCCTAATAATAATTATGCTCTATATAATAATTATTATTATCATCCTTTCTCCTGAGTAGAAAAGTGACTGGACCAACCCCAAAGAACTAGGCTCTTCTTCCTCTGATCCAGATTTTCTTCTATTGCAGATTGGATTTGAGGACCCTCCCCTCCAGGTACAGGCCGCAGCTTCAGGGAGTGGGAATGGAGCTGATTCTGAGCCAGCTCGTCATGTCTTCTCCTTTTCCTGGTTGAACTCCCTGAATGAATGATGTTCATTCCAGCTGCTGCCCTCTGTCTGCCTGGCTGAGATGCACACCAGCAGCAGGGAACCTAGATGAAATTAACATGATGCAGGTGATGAAAGGGACCTCTGAACAGAATTTCTGCAACAACAACAAAAAACCCTTTAATTCCAGATGACTTTCCAGAGGGAAAACAATTCTGAGAAAACAGTTGCCAAAAGGATTGGAAAAAAGAAACTTGATCTTATGCAAATCTTTTATTGTGTGGGAAACCTAATGAAGAGTATGTAGGTGTGATACGTGTGTGTGCGTCTGTAACAAATGGCAAGTGTTGAAAAAGTGTGCACTACACTCTTGTCTCTAATAGGCACTGGCTTTTGTTATCATAGTAGCTCTTACTCTCTTTCTTCTTCAACAATGCAGTTGGTCAGTGAAATTCAGTGTTAATTCAGAAGTGACTGATTTATCAGTATATGGACAAAAGGTAAATCATTGACCAAAGATATGAAACATTTTACAAAGATTTCCTCTTTTCCATAACAGGTGTCACTGGATGTATATCCAGAAATGTTCCTTAACTCTGGTGACACTTTCATAGTCCAGCTGAAGGCCTAGGACATTTCTGGTGACATTTTTCTAATCTTAGATGTGCAGATATCAAGCACTTAAATTGAAAAAGAATTTCCTACAGGAACTGTCTACTTTCTTATGTATCTACTGAGGCACCAACCTGGTGAACTGTAGAATAACTGCATGTATTTAAATATATATATACACACAATACACATTTAAAATACATACATATATTTAAATCATGCTTTATTTGTCCCACCATAATGCCTCTTTCAAAACATAAGTATTACTTTATTCTGTATGAACTCTTAAATAAATGCTGTTTTTAACAACTTAGTCTTATAATGACTTATTCGGTGTTTCATGTGATCTTATTAATACATTAGTTAGTGTATTCAAAAGGACACAAGGGAAGAAGCATGTTCATACATCCAAATTAATTTTGGAATATTAAACATTCAACTGAATTTTTGTAAGTTATAACTCAACTACCAAAGATAAATGCATTGTAAAACTAATTGGATGTGCCTGTTCCATTTTAGAAATGCATAGTTTATATTCTTAAGAATTACAGTGATTAGGACTGGCATAGACATAAATGAGAAGAGCATTTGTGAAGTTTTTATTACAGTCAAAATATTTTTTTATATGAAACATTTTCCCAAGTGCCATTTCGTAGCAATTAAATTCATTGCTTTAAGTGGAGCAGCTATCAAGTTTCTCCTTTTAGAAGTAGGCACTGGAAAATAGCATAGAAAAAGTTCATTTTATGGTACCAAAGTAGTAGCTTGATAAAGTGAGTCTTTCTCATACTAAAAACAAAAACAAAACAAGCAGTGTTGGCCCTGTAGTTTGGAGAAATGCCTCGCGAACCCTTCTCCTCTTTGCCTTTTGTCTTTCCCCGCCCTCTACAATTATTTAACATCTTATAGTTAATCAGGATTAATTATTATTTCCATTACGAATTGATATTCCACTCATAGAATTATCAAGTCTTAAAGCTGGAAGAAACTTCCCAAATTATTTATCTTAACCTCAGAGAAGTAATCTGAGGTAACAGAGAGGCAATTGCAGTATCTGTGTAAGCCACTGGTGTATGTTTGTATTTTTAGTACGAAATTAATGCAAGGAGTTTTGTTTTCTCTTGTGCTGAAGTCAGGGTGAAGGAAGCCAGGAGCTGAGAGTTTTACTCCTATGAACATTGAAAAGGAAAAATAAAGTCATGATCACCTTTGCAGCTTTTATTAAAAATATAAATATTCAACATTCTCTTACACAACCAAATTGACCAAGGATTGGAAAGATGTTTTATTACTGAAACGTTTACAAGGAAAGGTTGATTCAAAGAGCTTACAGATTTTGTTTCACCCACCCAAGAGAATGACATTCTCTTTGGCTAAGACCACAACAAAATAAATTGGGTGACTTCTGTCTGCTTCAAAACATTTCCTTCTGGGTCTATACTTTCTAAACACCATTAAAGACACCTGGAAATGGAAACTAAAAGTAGACAATACAAATAACATTTTGTTGCTGTTACTGCACGTGAATACACTTTGTGCATGCTAATTAAGGAGTATAGGCTCTCTTGCTGTATATTGTCTAGGCTTCAAGCTATAAAAAAATAAACAAATGGTATCAGAGCAACGCTATGGTACAGAATACTGTATTATTTTAATTTTTTTAGATTTTTTTTTGTGCTAAATGCTGCATCTTCTCGGCCAAACGCACCGTTTTATTTCCCAATAATCTCCATCAGTTTCCTGTTGCTGTGAGCTTGCTGCGCTAACTGCTCGGCCCTGGCCATTTCCAAGACTTCTCGGAGGAGGTGGAAGGTGAGATCCAGCGAGATGGGAGGTTCCTCGGATCGCCTCTCCCTCTCCGGTGTCTCTTGGCGGCTGCCGAGGGCGTTCTCGGCTCCGCGCTCCGCGGGACCGGCGGGGCTGTCGAGCGGGCGCCGGGGCAGCGGCAGCTGCTGCAGCAACGCGCGGAAAAAGTTGGCGGCCGCCTCGTCCGGCGAAAGGCGGCTGCCGCTGCCGCCAGCGACAGGTGAAGAGGCGGGCAAGAGGGGAGCAGCGGGGCTCTTGTTGAGGTTACCCAGGCGGAGGAAATATTCCTCCCCCATGCGGAGCAGGACCGGCCGAGCCTGCGGCTGTTGGGGCTGCTGGGGCTGAGGCGGCAGCTGGAAGAAATCCAGGGGCTGGGGGTGCTGCGGTGCCTGCCGGGCTCCCGGGATGGGACCCCGACTGAGGAGGGCCCTGCATGGCGGGCAGGGCAGGAGAGCCACCAGCAGGACGCCCGCGGACAAGAGCAGCGGCAGCCGCATGTTAGGGGCGCTCGCTGCTGCACAGAGGTGGGCGGAGAGCGGAATAAGAGAAGGGAAGAGAGAAAGAAAGAGTTGGTCAGAGTTTAGCTCAAATGGGAGGTGCGCTCGGGGTCTTCCTACATGACACCCACAGACGTGCCTCAGGGGTTCGGGCAGGCACTGTCCGCGGTGCTGAAGCTCTCGAACAAGGACTTCTAGAGTTGGAGTAATGAGGGGGGACAGGAAAGGGGACGCCTACAGGGCTCAGCACCAAAGCTCAGCCCCTCGTCAGGCTGGAGTGACCCTTCTTCTTTAGAGACCCTCGAAGGGTCTCTGAGTCCCCTAACGATCCCCAAAAACTGATTCCCCGAGCTCTACAGAAGATCTACAAATTTTAGATCTCATCTACCCCCCTCCCCCTTCCCCTTTCCGGATGTTTCAGCGTTGTCCTCCAAATTGAGAACTGCTGCCTCCTCCTCCTCTTTCTCCATCCCAGACCTTGCGTCCTTCTCTCAGGGGTCCGGATCGATGGCGGGGACTCCTCTACAATGCCAGCGAGGAGTAACTGGCAGTTCCAATAACGATTAGCAGCCGTCTAAGTTTGCTTTTGACACATCCTGGCTACTACCGGAATCCTGAGACACAGTCAGCAAACACACACACAAGCACGCACACACACTCACACACATGCCCTCACAGGGACACCCGGCTCTGCCGCGCACACCATGGCCGCTCAGGCAATGCAAAGTTGGAGGCGCGTTTCCGTCTAGGCGCTCCCTACCTTCTGAGGTGCTTCTGCAGGTGAGTGGGGCGCTGCCGCCTCTCTGCAGAGGAACGTCTCCGGGGCTTTTTCGGGGGTTTTCTTCCCTTCTTTCTGTCCTCACTCTCTTTCTCTTCCCCTCTTATCTTTCTCTTCAGTCTCTCAACGGACTTGGGCTCTGAGTTTCTCCACACCAGAGCCTGGAGTGGGATTTTATAGCGTCGACCCTCTTCAGAAACCACGCAGCATTTGCCTAATAAGCTGACGCTCTCTTGACAGCTCGATTGCGTGCTGCCTCTGCTCCTGCATAAATCATAGGGCCCTGCCAGGGAACGAGGGGCAGAGTTTTGCTATCTCAACACTGAATCTCACATCCAATTATATCAACAGATATTTATCGCCTCCTTGGTGACGTCAACGAGCCCTAAAATGGAAGGGCTTCTTATGACTTGTCCATTGACAAAAATTCTTGAATGAGATTTCCCAAGTGTGAAAACATACTGACCTCTTACTATGAAAGGTCAAATTTGGGGTCAGAAAGAGACATCCAATGAGAGGGGAGGGAAAAAGAAAGTGTGAGGGACCGGAGGTCTATCAATGCACAGTCCTATGGGGGAAGCAGCAACCAGTTATAAGGGTTGGATCTGGATCCTCCTCTTTCCTCTCCCTCCTAACTTCTCTAACCAGTTGTCTCTGGCAACACCTCAGTATCTGAAAATACCCCTTTGCTAGAGACAAAGTGTCCCATCAGCTTTCTGCATGGTTAAGAATGATGACAAGGAGATGGGATTGTATGGACATCTAGCTTTTAAACCTCTACCTGCTTTTTCTTCCCAAGAGCAAATAAAGAAATTATGAGTCTGCAGAAGCAAGACCAGTAAGTCTCTTGAAATGAGGCTCAAGTTTTTAAAAATGATTGGCAGGAGATGCTTCCATGATGAAGTGGCCCAAACTAGGGTCAGCTGGAGATGCAGCAAGATTTTAAATTCCCCCAGAACTTCACTGCTCCTCCTTTGTCTCCTGTCAGAATCCAAAATTAATTGTGGATTTTTCTATTCCCAAATTAGAGAGAGGAAGGTTAAGTGAGAGGTGCATGAGTTGTACAATCTTCTTTTGGTCTGTTTGATGCAAACCCAGTGAGAGAAGCATCCATTCTAACTTCCTATTCTATATTGGGAAAGTCTTAAACTGATAACAGGGCTGAATTCATCAGTTGCATATTTTCATTGATGAATATTGAGCCCATAAAAAGGTAATCTCATTCATTTTATTTCTAAATACTATCAACATCCATTATACTATCCACATCAGGGACACCCAAATTTTTTTTTTTTTTGGTCATCTCTTTTTCCAAATTTAAATGCATGAAAACCTGATAAATACATAAATGCTTTCTGCACTACCACAGAATGGAATGCTAAGCTTATAAAATCGTACTCACATTTCAAATTAAAATGACACTATCATATAAGTAGGAGGCAGTTACCTCTAATTTTGCAGTTCAAAATGCAATTCCAAACTGTGGTGTCTGTGATTTAATTCAGCTTCTAGATAACCATGAGTTATTTATCAGAAATCTCCTGTTGCTCATATCTGGTTAGCTCTGCTGCTTCCTTTGTAGCTACGCGACAAATGATGCAATACACATTTCAACTCCCATTTTAGGTCTATACTATTCCACAATTGCTCTTAGAAACAAAAGGAAGGTAGAAAGAGAAATGTTGGCAGTTTCCAAAGAAGTCAGCCCATAGTTGGATCATTGTGCTATGGAATGTACTTTTAGATGAAATGTACATAAGACAACAAAGAAATGTGTCTTCTGGGAAAGATGTAGGTTGCTAATAGAAAATCAGAATTATAGGAAATGGTTGAGCTTCTATAGGAAACTAGTGTTTTATGTTGATAGGGGGCATACAGAAACTTGCTTTTTGTTATTGTGAGCTTTTTTTCCCTTTGAATGGATCTTAACTTTTTCCTTACTTTCCTTTATGACCCCTTCACTGTCCCCAGTGGTCGAATCAGCTTAGAGGTCAATCTGGAGGTGGAAGTAGATTTGGAAGAAGTTTGGGTAAATGGATACAGAAGAACTAGGAAAGGGATAAGACCATGAGTGAAGCTGGGAAGGCCTAAGAGGTTCCTCCAGAGAAGATACGTGTTTTGGACTCTGACTAACCCCACACCCCTTCAGATCTCTCTCCTTTGGGCCATATGAAGGATGTTGTTTCATCGCTGTTGAATTCTTGCTATGAGATTTTCCTGGAGTAGGTAGCTGGTGGGGGACAGAGTGGCTCTGAATGGGGGTGAAGACAAAGGCCTGAATCCCAGAGGAGGAGGAACTGGGCGGAGCAGCCCTTACTCACGATTTATCCAAAAGTAAGATCTCATCAAATTATGGAACATTTACATTAGAAATGACTTGAAGAGATGACCTGGTTTAAATGAAAACCAGAGAGGTTAAGTGAGTTACCTAGTTAATGGTAAAGTCAGAATTAGAATCCAGTTCTTTCGACTAGCAGCCTGTACTATTTCTGTAATGTAACAATATCCTTTGTACCTCCCCCCTTTCCTAGCAGAGACACACAAACAAATAGAAGTGAGCAGATGAAGTTAGATAAAGCGATACATTCACACACCAATCCTAGACTTTCCTTATAATTAATATAAGGCATGAGCACAGAGATTTTCTGTGCATGCTGATGATGCCCTGGCACCTGGCACCCAGAGGTGCACACCCTGCAATTTACCTTTCAGCTGAATTTTGTAGTTATAACATGAGGTCTGTAAATGTATTGTCAACTTAAGATGCATTAATTTGATCTTCTACCTTAGTTCATGTTGGAGAAAAAAGATCTTTGGATAAAATACAGAGTTATGTGGTTCTCAAAATAATTATATAAATGTGTGATTGGAGAAATAATGTGATGCAGAGAACTTTAATGTGCAGTAAACTAAATGTCCAAGTCCATAAAAATCACCACTGATAGATTTGATCCTACATGTAGGAATAACTAGTCATTGGAGAACCAATTTAAATGCTTTTAGAACCTAAAAACACAACCCAAGGAACATGGGCATAAAAACGGGGATTACTTTACATTTTAAACCACATTTTTTCAATAAAAACATACTATAGGATATAGTTAAATTTAAAAGACATGGCACAGTAGTCCAATAAATAAAGAAATACCAGAAATAACAGGTAACTGTGGGGTTTATCTCTGTCATCTGCATCTCCTTGCACTTTCAAGGAGTATCCCAACATGTGCTTCTATTAGCAAAATGCATGGCAAAGAAAGACAGTCTCAAAGTTTGCTAACTGAAACATTTGTGGAAAGGAACCTACCATCTCCAATGACAGTCTTTAAAAATGCCTAGGGTAGACAGATGTTTTGGTAACTGTGCTTCGAATAGATTAGTAACTGCCTTCAGCTTCCATAGGTAGGACTAGGGAGAGGATCTCAAACAGCACAAATACCTAACTACTTCATCGGTAACACTAACTTTTATTATCAAAGCCTCTCATCCTCTTTGTAGAAACTTGGAAAAATCAGAAAAGTATAAAGAATATAAAATTCCTCAGATTCCAAAATTGAAAGATAATCTCAGTTAATATTTTGTGTCCCTTGAGAATTTTTCCTGAGCACATATATTTATATAATTGAGATAACAATATGCTTCTAATTTTGAATCTCTGCTTTAAAAAAAAATAAAACAAATCTCTCTTATTTAAAACTTTAAAGTCGTTGGTTGAAGGAATCTTTTCCAGATTTCTAGATTAGGTTTAGGACCTGTGCTCAATGCTCTCCTAACATCATGAATGTCCTCCATTATAGAGTTCACATTTTTAAATAGTTACTGGTACAATATGTATCTTCCTTTCTGGACTGTAAGCTGTGTGGCAGAGACTTGAGTGTCTTTTAAAACTTCCATATTCAATACTCACGGCCCCTGGCACAGTGACAAAACATAGTAGATAACCAATACACCTTCTACATGGATGAACTACAGAAAATGTGTTGAATGAAGTATAGAAAATGACCCATAAGCCTACCACCAAGAAATAGCTAGATGAATATTTTATAACTAAAATGTTATGGTCTTTTTTTCATTTAAAATATCCCAAACATTTTCCTATATCTAAATGACATTTTATTGACTGCAAGGAGATGTACTGCAATTTCTATACATTCCTCGTTGTAGATCACCAAACTAATGACCTGCTTTGTAATTTTTCTTCTACATCTTGCCCTTGTACCTTTAAGTAATACATCTACAGAATCATTTCCTGATCTTTCAAATATAAATAATATCTCTTAACTTACAGATGGTAAATGAGAATGTTAGTATCACTTCAGCTTTTCAAACAGCTTCCTGCACCTTGATCTCTCAGGCTTTCTTCCCGGTACTTTTACTTCTAGATTGTCAGTGTTAATCTTTTTCTAATCATAGTTAAATCTTCTGTGTTTTGGCTATAGATTGATCTAAAAGCTAAAATGCAATATAGTTTTTAATCATTGACTATGAAAAAGTTGTTTGCTGCATAACAAAGTCATAGACTCTGATTATATTTCCTTTCTTGTTTTTGCTTTATCAAATAATCTTTTTTTTATATTCAACAGTCTGATTTTTCCTAGAATCACTGCCTTAATTTTGTTCCTGGTTTTTTTTTTTTTTTTCAGATTTTCTATCGTGACAAGTAATCTATCCAGCCTCCCTCTCTTTTTTAAGACTCCTCTCCTTGAGCACTATCACATGCTGCTTTTAGACTGGTCACTTTGTAAATTTGATGCACAGAATTGAATTCTCAATGGAGTTCATTATTTAGAATCACCTAGAGGAGAACATAGGCTGCAACCTCTTTGACATTGGCCACAGCAACTTTTTTCATGACACATCTCCAAAGGCAAGAGAAACAAAAGAAAAAATGAACTTGTGGGACTTCATCAAGATAAAAAGCTTCTGCACAGCCAAGGAAACAGTCAAAAAACTAAGAGGCAGCCCACGGAATGGGAGAATATATTTGCAAATGACACTACAGATAAAAGATTAATATCCAAGATCTACAAAGAACTTCTCAAACTCAATACACAAGAAACAAATAATCAAATCAAAATATTGGGCAGAAGATATGAAAAGACACTTTTCCAATGAAGACATACAAATGGCTAACAGACACATGAAAAAATGTTCAAAATCATTAGCCATCAGGGAAATTCAAATCAAAACCACATTGAGATACCACCTTAGGCCAGTTAGAATGGCAAAAATGGACAAGGCAGTAAACAACAAATGTTGGAGAGGATGTGGAGAAAGGGGATCCCTCTTACACTGTTGGTGTGAATGCAAGTTGGTATAGCCACTTTGGAAAACAGTGTGGAGGTCTCTTAAAAAGTTAAAAATTGAGCTACCCTATGATCCAGCAATTGCACTACTGGGTATTTACGCCAAAGATACAGACATAGTGAAGAGAAGGGCCATATGCACCCCAATGTTCATAGCAGCACTGTCCACAATAGCTAAATCGTGGAAGGAGCTGAGATGCCCTTCAACAGATGACTGGATTAAGAAGATGTGGTCCATATATACAATGGAATATTACTCAGCCATCAAAAAGAACAATTTCACAACATTTGCAGCAACATGGACGGCACTGGAGGAGATAATACTAAGTGAAATAAGACAAGCAGAGAAAGACAATTATCATATGGTTTCACTCATTTATGGAACATAAGAAGTAGGAAGATTGGTAGGAGAAGAAAGGGAAGAAGAAAGGGGGGGTAAACAGAAGAGGGAATGAACTATGAGAGACTATGGACTCTGGGAAACAAACTGAGGGCTTCAGAGGGGAGTGGGGTAGGGGAATGGGATAGGCTGGTGATGGGTATTAAGGAGGGCACGTATTACATGGTGCACTGGGCGTTATACGCAAGTAATGAATCATGGAACTTCACATCAAAATCTAGGAATGTACTGTATGGTGACTAACATAATAAAAATTATTTTAAAAAATCACATGATTTATTTCTTCCTGATTTCTGAATGTATTTTGCTGGAGCACATCCACAGTTAACTTTCTAAGAAAGGATGTATGGTAAGTAGATTTTCTGAATTCTTGCATTTCTGAAAATGATTTTATTTTACCCATATAATTGTTTTGAATGATACTTTACCAAGGTACACAATTCCAGGTTGAACACAATCTTCCTCTAGAACTTTGAAAGTATTGCTCCCTGTGTTTTATCATCCAATGCTGCTGATGAGAAATCCAATGTCATTCTGATTCTCATTTCTTTATAGGACACTTTTTCCTCTCTCTCATTCTCACTTGAAGATTTTAGTATTTTCTCTTTGTTTTTGATGTTCTGAAATTTCACAATGATACTCGGTCTTTTTTCATTTATCCATTTGAATTTGGGGATTCTTCCTCTTCAAGTGTATGAAAATTTCTTGCATTATTTTTATGATAATTTCCTCTACTTTCTGTTCTTTCTTTCTGGGACTTTTATTGTACAATGTTCCTTCCCTGTTGGCCCTTTGTGTTTAATTATATTCTCCCCTTTTAGGGCTCTTTCTTTTGTGTTCTACTTTCTGGGAGGGCTCCTAAATATCTTCCAGCTCTTCAATTAGTTTTATTTTACAGCCATATATTCAACTTCCAGGCTTTTTATTCTTTCTCCATCCTTTCTTCATAACTCTTATTTTTGCTTTATAGTGTAATCTTTTCTCAACTTTCTTCAAGAATATTAACTAGGAAACATTAACCTTCTTTCTCTGAATTATCTATTCCATCCATGGTCATTTTAAAAAATTTATTTATCTTGATTTCTCTGTTTTATGTTGGAGACTTCCCTTAAATCTCTTAAGGCAACCTATGTATAAATGGTGGCACTCTCATATTTAAGAATTATGTGACACAAAGCTGGCTGGGAACTATCTGTGAAGAATAAGGACCTTGTCACCAAGCAGCTGTCCCTTAAGGGTGATCAGATGGTGAAACAGTCACTACTATAGGAATATCCATCAATGTCAGATTACAGAGAACTTTTTTATGACACTATTCAATTTCAGTTGAGGAAAATACGTGTATTAGTTTGTTAAAGCTGCCAACACAAAGTGTCATAGACTGGGTGGTTTAAACAGAAATTTATTTTTTCACATCTCTAGAGGCTAAAAGTCCAAGATTAAGGTGTCAGCAGGGTTGATTTCTTCTGAGGCCTATTTCCTCGTCTTGCAGATGGCCATCTTCTCCCTGTGGCTTCACATGGTCTTTCCTCTGTGAATGTGTCTTAATCTCATCTTCTTACAAGGACACCAGTCATACTGGATTAAGTCCCATCCATACAACCTCATTTTACTTTAATTACCTCTTTAAAGTCCTTAGCTCCAAATATAATCACATTCTGAGGTACTGGGGGTAAGAATTTCAACAAATGAATGCTGGGGGGATAAAATTCAGCCAATAACAACATAATTTACAAATGTTTATTTCTTTGCTTTTTGCCTAACAGGTAGATATATGAATGTTCAACATTCTCCACAAAGATGAGAAAAGTTGGAAGGGGGGTTAACTCTTCCATGTATAGACTTTCGTATTTTCCCTATTTTGATCCCTTTTCTCCTTCCTACCTTTGGCGAAACTTGGAATTTCTAAGTCCTGAGTCCCTCCTGGGTTCTGTAGGTGGGATCATTACTCAGCTGCCTGCTCCTTTGTGTGCCTTCTGCAATGACTACCTTACCTCTTAACCTCAGACACCACTCCATCTTCTCTGTTCTCCTTCCTCAGTTACCCCTTTGCAGACCCTTTACAGTTGAGCCCTCTGCCTTGTTTCCTCAGATACCACTTCATCTTCTCTGCTTTCCTTATTTCAGAAGTTTGTTAAACCCTCTTACCTGCTTATGGTTCACATCCTATTCACTTTATCATTTGGGGTTTATAGTACCATTTTAATGGGATCTCCGAAGGAGGGGAGGTAAACACCCATGTATTTTGGAAAGACTTCTCTGAATAGAGAAGTAGAGAGTAGATTGTTTGAGAGGAGATTAGAGGAGCAAGGAGGCAGATAAACAACTTATGGTCTGCAGGTCATTACCACTGGGCCTCTGTAGCATGAACATCACATGCCAGTGATGCCAAGAGCTGTACAAGACAATGGCAGGGTCTCTTATGATTGCTCCAGGAGCCTGGGACACTACCTGTGGGCAGCCACACTCCTGTTTAGGGATCTGTAGGGTCAGGGCTTCCTTTCAGTTCCCCATCAGTCAATAATTCTCTCAGCATCCAGAAATCACTGGGTGCCTCGTCTCCCTTCCTCAGAAAATGGCAATGATTTTGTTATTTGTTCCTTTATTTTTTCCAAAAGTTGAAGTAACTAACTCAGGGAGATGACTCAGAGCAACAGAAAGGAGGCACGCTTCTGCTTCTCTAACAAACCCTTGCCTTGATAGACATGACTGACCTTTCTATTTACATCATAATACATCGAATTTTCTGTTTTAGGCTCCGGATAATGGATGGAGGGCAGTGAGAAGATGTGTGTGAACTTTCTGTCATGAAGGGCAATTTGCAGGAACTAATCATCTTACAATAGTTGGTCATAAGAAAGAAATCCATCAGCCAAGCACCCTGCATAGGTATTTATATTTATGGACATTTCTTGACTCTAAAGAAAGATTTCTCAAAGAGCTCTCCTAGGAAGTTACTGGTGTTACAAAGGGAAAATACGGAGGAGGGGGATGTAAATAAAGGTTTTTTACTGCAGAAATTTCTAGTATTTTAAAATATTTTTCCTGCATTGTAAATATTCAAGTCTTCGACATTTCTCAGACTTATTTGACCACAAAGCAAGTATACTGCAGGACTAGTTGGGAGATATAGTAAGTCAAGGCATTTTATGCAGAGTCCACCTACACTTTCTTTGGCATCCATATTAAAGTACATGACTAGAGCTACTGAGTCATTTTCTACCACTCCTCAGAGAAACTTTAAAGACGATACTTTTACCCTTGAAGAGAGGATTTCAAGGTATGGGGAGATGTCTATTTCCAATGCTTCTCAGGATTATCTGCCCTGGGAAGGGTCACCTGGGAAGGAGCTATAGAGCCCTCCCTCACCACCCATAAATGGTCAGGTCTGTTTGTACACCTCCTAGTGAGGAGAAGGAGTTAGTCTCTATAGTAATTTAACCCAGTCAAAAATCTGTGGGGCCCACCTTGCAAAGGAGCACCTTCTTTGGGTATGAGAAGGCAGAAGTGTCCTAGACAAAACTGATTGCAATGGGTGATACTGGCTTTTTCACTAAAAAAAATGTGGTCACTCAAGAGGCAGGAGGTAGTGAGGGGTGTAAGGGTGGACAGAGACAATGAGCAGTCAACATTTAGGAGCTGTGTATTTCAAAGATGTTGTTCCTGGTTGTGGGTGTAGACCTTTTTTGAATCTTGCTGCAAGCTCTTTTCATCTCCAAGGCTTCTGTCATCCACCTGTGGGAAATGTGATGTTAGCTTTCATTATAGGATCTACAGTTATTTTCTCATGTGTATGTGCTTGTTTGTTTTCTAGCTCTTTGTGAGATTACTTCCCACTCTGCCATCCGTAACTCCTGGTACACTGCTTACACATGGTGTTTGCTGGTGGTTAGATTGACTATGTCCTACTTAAGAGAAGGACTATGTTAATTCAAGGTGGTCTCACAATTGTGAGTCAACAAACCCTTGAAAGGATGGTTAAATGAAACCTATATGTAGGAAAGAAAGGATCTGTCTCATTTGCCACAGTCACTGTTCTCTTTTGCATGAATTTCAGAAGTGATCTGAGAAACAGTGTTCCCAGGAAAATGAAAAAGATTTTAACGGCCTTGAGCAGCAGTGAAGTTTAATTCTCCTATTCATATAAAGTTAAATATAGATATTTGAGGCTTACCTCATTTTCCAACTTGTTTTCCTTGTAGTTTAATTCTCAATAGCTGTAAAGTTCTGTCTTGTGCTAATGTACTCTTCACAGCAACAACAATTGTAATAAACGGATTTTTCAAATTTGTATGGAGAAATATAATTATATAATCTGATAGATTTCTTCTGTAAAAAGAGTTACTCAGCTTTTTGAGGCAGAACCATATCCAATCCCTGTTTATAATGAATTTGTTCTACTATCTTTACTTGAGGATTTCACTAATAATAAAACTCTTCAAAGCAGCCTTATAAATAGAATAAAGAATGTTACCTGTCTCTCTGTTCCTGTGAGGGCCCACTAGACTTCTGATTTGGCAGTTGTCAGATTACCTCAATACAGTTTTGACTCTATTATTTCCTAGGTGGGTGACCTTAGACAAGTTATTTAAATTTTCCAAACTTATTTCCATATTTGTCAAGCCAATATAAAATGTTGCTTTCTTTATTTGTCCCTCATAGGGTTTTGGGATTAAATGAAATAGTGAATTCAGGGCCTAGAGTATAAGAAGCAATCAATAAATATTAGGTATTATTGTTGTGAGCTAATGATGTGGTTGTTGTTACTGCTGAAGGCAGATTCTATTTAATCTCAGCTTCTCAAAGCCTAGCATTAGCTCAATATTTATTAGGCTTAATGTTTATTAATAAAATAAATGTAATCACTAAAATTTTCTAATACCAGAGGTTTTTCAGCCACCCAAATGATTTAAGAAAAAAAATTAATTGATAGGCTTTATTTTTTTAAGAGCGGTTTTAGGTTTACAGAAAAATTGAGCAGAAAGTACAAGGAATTCCCATATACTCTTTCTCCCTCCACCTTAGTTTTCTCCTATTGTTGTCATTATTACTAATATCTTGCACTGGTATGCTACATTTGTAACAATTGATGAACCAGTGTTGATACACTATTACTAATAAAAGTCCATAGTTTACCTTAGGGTTCACTCTTTGTGTTGTATATTCTGTGAGTTTTGACAAATGCATCCTGTCATGTGTTCACCATAACAATATCACACGGAATCACTTCACAGCCCTGAACATCCCCTGTGCTCCACCTGTTCGTGCCTTCGTCCCTCCCTCCCTTTCTCCAACCCCTGATCTTTATACTGTCCTTATAATTTTGCCTTTTTCAGAATGATATACAGTTGGAATCATACAGTATGTAGCCTTTTCAAACTGATTTCTTTCACTTAACAATATGCATTTCAGGTTCTGCCTTGTCTTCTCAAACAAAGACAGATTTTTACTTAGGAATAGCATAATTTTGAGTTGGGAAATATCTGTTTGGCTGGTGTTACTCTACTTGGTAGATGTCTGCTCACTTAAGGATTATTTCTGTGTTGAAACTTCTACTCTTAGCCTGATCATTTATCCATTTACCTGAAAGTAGGTGTACTCAAAGGGGAATTTTACATTTATAAGGAGGGGTTAAAAACAACAACATTCCTAATAAAAAATAAAATACAAGGACATGTACATCTCTTTTCTATTCTAAGGTCAGATAGTCCTTCACTTCCTAATAGGAGCCTTCAGTGCCCCACAGGCAGCTATAGACTTGTCAGATTCTCTGAATTTGACCTGGATGACCACTAACATCAAGCTGGCTGAGAGTTCATTTATTTTCTCCATACCCTAAATGTTCTTGGCTGACTTTACTATTGTTTATTCTTAGTCTCTGCTCTAAGGCCAAGCAACAGAAAATAATCATTCATCATAATTTTTAAAAATCCCCTTTACTCCTCTGTTTCCCTGAATCAATCCCCAAATAGATCCCCTCCCTCTTTTATTCAGAGGGAGGAGGTGGGGATAGCACAGGTACAGTTGCCTTCACAACTTCCCAGGAGGCCAGCCCTAGACTAGCAGGCTTCTTCCAGATTTCATTTCCTTGATAATTTCATGTTCATCCTGTTCCATCAAATATTCTGAGATATAGTTTCCTATGCAGCCCTTTAGCTTCCTCTTACCTTCTTATTGTTTACACCTTTCAAGCACTTATAAACAGTATTTCTCTCTACTGGTCTAAATTTAGAAAATGCATAAATATATTTATTTGGCTCCTTCAGTGGCTTTTCTAGGTGTTTGAACTTTTCATAGTGTTTTTTGTGAGGGAAGATAGAAAAGAATAGGCTTTTTACTGAACCTCCTGAAGCTGGGTCATTTAGATTTCTGCAAAAGAGTTGTCATGTTCCTCCTGCTCCTATTTCTACGCCTAACCATGTGGGCAGCTCCTGATCTTGGAGCATGGTGCCACTGAGACCTCCATTCTCATATACACAGGTGGCCCCCTGGTACAGGGCCAGGGTGGTGAGACTGGTCAGGATGGGGTTGGGAGCACCAGGAAGGGGATGGCTCAAAGCAGGGCCCTTGTGTCTACACAAGTCTCAGTCACATCCTCAAAGTAATGGCAGGGCCCCAGAAACCATGTCAGCTCTTTCCAACACAGAGCACCTTCTTTGGGTCAAGAATCAACAGAAGAATGAACATAAGCAATGACTGAAAATTGGGGCCTTGAGGTTTTAATGAAATACAAAAATGCCAGCCCATGTTGTATCTGCTGGGATTTTATCAGAAAACTTCTGAGGGGAGGGTGCCCTGAAAGGGTCTGAGCAGGTTCTCAGGAACTAGCCACTGAGACTTCTCCTCTGGGAACTTTGGGAAACTGCAGCAACTTCCCCTTTGGTCAAGAACAGTGTAATAATGGCTTCCCTTGTTTATGCTTCTTCCAGAAGCCTTTACCTTCCTTATTTCTAATCTCACTGAAACTCTGCTAAGAAGGAGATGTTATTAGCTACAGTCCATAGGTGAAGAACCAGAGGCTCAGAATGGGCAAGTAATTTGGCTGATGTCTCCCAGCTGATGCACGGAGGTGTGCTGGGATCCCCAAAGAGCTCCTCTGTTCTCTTCTTCTTCTCTTTCTCACTCAGGTGTCCCAGGAGCTCTGGGGAGGGTTGGGGTGGGGTCACATGGTTTCGAAGGAACAGACCCCATATTTACCCCATGCTCTTGGTTTGTCTCTTTCTTCAGCACTAACCATAAGGTGTGATTATGAGGAATATCACACTGTTTGTGTTCATGTCACTCAAAAGAACACTAACTAAAACATCTGGGCTCAGTGGGAACATCCCTGGAAACTTACCTAGACATTATCCATAGTTATTTGCTGTTTGCTCTTGGTTTTTCTTTAATTTTAATTCTCACACCTCTTCTATATAAACTATGCTGAATATCCCATTCCATCTATCTTTTGCTGTCATTCCCAGGAGCTAGGGGGACAATCTACTAAAAAAATGCACTTATCCAGATCCTCAAAATAGATTCCAACCTTCCCATATCTCTGGGCCTTGAAAACATTTATATGGTTTCTCATTCTATAACAGATATTACATTGATGTTTATGCTTCATATCAGTTTCTAAATTAATATTTGCTATATGGAGGTCTGCTAATTAATATGTACCTTTCCTGAAATTTCAAATCAGCTATTTGATATGGGAGGAAAGCAGAAAGCAACTTGCAAATTCTGTGCATGATGAAGTGAGGAACAAGCTCACATAATGAAGACAAACAATTATACAACATTTGCATGATTCTTTTTTTCTTGCAACATGAGACAAGACACACGGAGCTGATTTAGCATGCTGCCTTTGCCGTGAGTTTTGTTTCTTACTTCCCCACCATTTGGTAGGATTCTCAAAGCCAAGAGCAGGTCACACACTTTGTCTTGTCAAAGTTTTCTTATATTATCCTAGAGACTGTCAGGCAACCAAGATCACCTGGCCAAATTCAACCTGACACTGGTGACTTCTGTTTCTGTGACTATCCTGGGGTGTGTCCCTCCCCCGATACACATATGCCCAGAGCAAGACCCCAGTTCAGGCTCAAACCACTGAATTCAACTGGCCAGAGAATACTGAAATTCTTACTAGTCCCCAAAATATTTACTGTGCTTCTACTATGCCCCAGCCCCCATGCTAGATGCTGGAGATAAAAATGAACAAGTAAAATCCCTGTTGCCCTTGAAGTATTTACTGCCCATCAAGGAACACACATTAACAAAATTATAGTAAGCGCTCTGTGAGTACAAAGAAGGGAGTCTACTCTGACTGGTGGGTGGAGGAAGGTTCTGGAAGAGCTCCACAGAAGGAAATTGATTCAGGCAAGCTAGGGATTCATCCAAGGTGCTTGACAGGCTGTCCAAAGCATGGTTAAGAGCCCACCCTCTGTGTGACTGTGTAGGTCATATTAATTTTCTGTACCTCAGTTTCTTCATCTTTAAAATGGGGATAATAGTAAGACTTACTTCATAGAGTTATTGCTGTGAGGATTAAATGAGTTGTATACAAAGACCTTAATATAGGTTCTGGAACACATTAAGTGCTCTATAAGTGTTAACTCGCATTATCTGAACTATGGCAGGAGCTGGAGAGGGAAGTCACAGCCTCAAGAAATGTTAAGTGCAAGTAAAGGCATATGTAGGGCAGAGGGAGAAATCCAAACGTATCTCATCATTTTGTCTTGGGTGATGGGACAGATGGTGAACATAGCGGGAGAGCAGTTTGGGATAAGAAGATTTATTTGGGAACTACTGAGACTAAAGAACCAAGGGAATATTCAGATAGAAATATCTAACCAGCAGTTGTAAATAGGAATGTGAGCTCTGGAGAGAAGTCTAAGCAGGGCTGGAGAACTGCAATCCTTAATAAGAGATTGAAGCCATGGCTCGGAATGGTCTAGGTAGAGCAGGATGAGGAAAGAAGACAGGGAGGGAGATGAGGACAGTCAAGATTTAAAGGTAGCCAGACAATGTGGGGGAGACTGAGAAGGGGTAGTTCAAGAGTGAGAAGCAGAACCAAGAAAGAATGGTCTCATGAGGCAGAAGGGAAGAGAGCACTTGAAGGACAGAGCAGTCAGAAAAGTAAAAATGCTCCACAGAAGTGCCATGATATAAAGATCAACAGAGATCCATTTGGCTTGGCAGGCAAATCCAGGGGTCAAAGAGCTTGAAAAAGCAAAAGGGAACACTGAGAACGCACAGAGATTTTTAACTGCAGGAAGCAACCATCTCCTCTAGGGTCAGAGAAATGAAAGGAATGGGAAAAAGCCACTGGAATCCAGTCCTTTGGAGGAGAGGCCCCATGGAGCTGGGCTCTGGCCTCTAAGAAGGGAGTGCTGCCCAGTCAGTACTGACATCTCTGGAGCTCAGTGAAGGGCCTCAGGGAGCTGGGCCTCAGGGGAGGGAGCCCACTCAGCTGGAGCTGATGCCTTAGAAGCTTGAAAGACAGACCCAGCAGAGTAGTCTGGGACCTCTGAGGAGAAGGACGAGGATGGCTCTGTGAGTGCTGGCAGAAGCAGGAAACTGGACTCAACTATTCCACGTGGAGTGTGGGGCTGTTGCTGGGGAGATGCTGACCAAAGCAGGTTTCAACCTGAGCCTGAAGCAAGGTGAGCTCCATACTGATGAGTAAAAGCATCTTAAGGAGGAGGGAATGATGGAACCCAGAGCACAGCTGCAAGGATTGGCCGAGACAGAAGCAAGAAAACATCAATTCCTCTGAAAGGTGAAGATGTTGCACAAAACCAAACAAACACCCACTTTGTAAGTGACATGCTGAGTTTACTACCAAATGATCTAAAGCACCTCTCCTCTTTTCATCAAGGAGATCTTTTCATCAAGGAGATCTTTCAGGTCTGCACACAGATCATCACTGAGGCCTTCTTGGACCGCCCTATCTGAAATTTTAACCCATCCTTCCCACATACCTGAAAACCCCCTTCCTATTTGTCTTCCTTAGTGCTCACATTCTTTTCTTTTTTTTTTTTAATTTTATTTATGTATTCGACAGAGATAGAGACAGCCAGCGAGAGAGGGAACACAGACAGGGGGAGTGGGAGAGGAAGAAGCAGGCTCATAGCAGAGGAGCCTGATGTGGGGCTCGATCCCAGAACGCCGGGATCACGCCCTGAGCCGAAGGCAGACGCTTAACCGCTGTGCCACCCAGGTGCCCCTAGTGCTCACATTCTATCTTACTTAATTATCGGATTTATTTGTTGTCTCTCCAAAAGGCAGGGATTTTTGTCTGTTTTGTTCATTGTTGTAACCCAAAGTTAAGACAAAAAAAGTAGGCACTCAATAAATACTTGCTGAATATATGAATGAATGAAATCCCCATTGTAAGTACTACTGAAACAGAGAATAGGATACATATATTAATCAACTAGTATTTAGACACTTTCTCCTGGGCCCGTGGGAGACATGGGGAAAGAAAATGGAGGAGTCTCTTCTATCACAGAATTTACAGTATTTGAAGAAATGAAACAAATTAGGCCATATGGTAACAAAAGAATGACTGAACCCTACCCTTCTTCCTAGGCTGTACTTTCCCCTTCAGACTGCTATCCAACCATCTGTCCCTTTCTTGGATCCCTGGGACTCACAGTCCACAGCATCCTTTCTGCTCCCCAGCCCAGGATTCAGTGCCTTCAGCTGGTCAAGGTCATGAGCTCCAGTGAGTAGAGTTCTTGGCCCCCTCCTGGGAATGAGATTAGAGGGTCTGGGCCCACTGGTGCAGCTTTCTCACACCTGACACATGTGTGTTTTGAAAGCCTCATCAAAGCTGACTTTGATGGGCAGCAGGAGCCCTCTAGGCAGCTCGCTGCCAGTACTGTCAGCCCACACTGGGTGATGGGGGTTTGGGGGTCAAATCACCAACTGTCAAGGTGTTAGAAGAGATCTCAGAGTGCTTCATGGATGAAAAGGATGAATATCAGCAACACTGAATAAGCGTGTGCTGTTCTTAGAGGAAGCACTGAGTAATAGTGCAGTACTCTGGACTATTCCCATAAAATTCTGTTTATTCTTTTTTAGCAAACCCAAATTTAGTGTACCCAATGCTTATGCACACATACAACATGCCACATAGAAATGCACAGACATAACACACACCCACAATACACAAACAGGCAGATACTGAGTGTGTATGTGCAGACACACAAACACACACATACACACACATTGCAAAGCTTGTCCTCAGTCAGAGAGTTTGGGGAAATAACTAAGAGAATGAATGAATGAATGAATGAATGAATGAATGAAATTAATGTTTAATCTGTAATCACTTAATAGAGGATAGAACACAGTAACCATCTACTCTCAACCCTCCCAGTTTAAAGCAGTTTCCTACTGAGATAAGATTTTAAGTTCTTTTTTAGAAAATTCAAAAGGGTTCCTCCCAAAAGCTTTTGCTGTTACTAGACTTTATTATTTTAAAGGATCCAATAATTTGTTGGGGACTTTTTCCTTTAAAGAGAGGAAATCTCTCTGAAGAGAATGGCAGTGTGTTTACTAATAAATCACGCTGAAACAGAGTCGAGTTCATGGAAAGGGCACTGGACTGGGAGCCAATTGAACTGGATTCCAGTCATGTTTACTTACTATTGTTAGACGCAACTGTGTGCAAATTACCTCTTCTCTCTCAGAGTCTCAGTTTTCTCATTTATAATTGGGTTGTGAGGAAGGAGAGTCTTTACTTAAATATAGTGCATTGACCATCCATACTCATCTATATTCTGTCCTAAGACGTCCTAAAATAAAGAAAGCTACAGACTGGTTCTCTACTGGGTGGGAATTTTGCCCTACTCCCCAGGGATATTTGTCAATGCCTGAAGACACTTTTGGTTGTCATGACTGGTATACGGTGGGTAGAAGCCGGGGATGCTGCTAAACATCCTTCCACGCACAGGACAGGTCTCACAACAAAGAATCATGCAGCCCAGGGCACCTGGGTGCCTCAGTCGTTAAGTGTCTGCCTTCGGCTCAAGTCATGATCCCAGGGTCCTGGGATAGAGGCCCGCATCAGGCTCCCTGCTCAGCGGAAAGCCTGCTTCTCCCTCTCCCATTTCCCCTGCTTGTTTTCCCTCTCTCACTGTCTCTCTCTCTGTCAAATAAATACATAAAATCTTAAAAAAAAAAAAAAAAAGAATTATGCAGCCCAAGATTCAAAAGGGCCAAAGTTAAGAAATCCTGCTCTTGACCCAACAGTTGATCTTGTACTTTTAAACTCTCTCCTTATTAGCAGACTGACAGAAATCGACATACTGTTATGTAGAAAAGTAACTTCCCAAAATTCATATGTTGAAATCCTAATGTCCAATACTTCAGACTGTGAGTGTATTTGGAGACAGGGCCCTAAAGAAGGGTAATTAACTTAAAATGAGATCATTAGGGTGGGTCCTAATCCAGTAGGCCTGCTGCATTTATAAGAAGAGGAAGGGACACCAGAGACACAGATACTCAGAAGAAAGAACATAAGGGGACACAGTGAGATGACCAGATGCTGGCCAAATAGAGAGGCCTCAGGAAAAACCAAACCTGCCAACACTGTGATCTTGGACTTGCAGCCTCCAGAACCGTCAAAAAATAAATTTCTGTTGTTTAAGCCACATGGTCCATGGTATTTTGTTACAACAGCCCTAGAAAACTAATACACCTACTTCACAAGTAACAAGAGGATTCTTTTCCAAAGCAATGGAATGCCCACAGAGAAAAGACCTCCAACCTGACAGTTATCGGTCCCCAGGACTATTGCCTACTTCCCCACATCACAATAAAGGGAACTGCCAACCAGCAAGCATTGGCCACTCCCCTTCCCCTTATACACACACACACACACACACACACACACACACACACCTCTCAAGATCAGCTTATTGTCTGGTTTTTAAATATGATGGAACAGCCAAATATCATTAGACTTCTGAAGAAATTCTACAACACAAGAGAGAGACCAAAATAAACAAGCAGAATATGTAACTCTGAAAGGAACAGGCATACTTTAGAAAAACATAGTATAACTTCTAAAAACTCTTTAATTAATATTCCTAGAAAGAGTTAAAAAATTATCGCATCAACAAAACACAAATAGCTAATGAGGAAGAACTATTGTAAAATGAAAGTATTACTCTGAAATTCAAATAAATTATGGGTAAAATGTAATAAAATCACCAGGTAGTAGAACACAGAGAAGTGAAAAACTAAGAAAAGGTAAGATATGTAGAGGATCAGTCCAGGAAGTCTCACCTCAGATCAATGGAGTGACAGAGAAAACAAAGAGGAAGAAATCATCAAGGAGATATCACAAAGGATTTTCCAAGAGTCAAAGGACATGAGTGTACAAATTAAGATGCCAATCAAGTGTCCAAGGCAATGAGTTACCTAAGTCACATACATGCACATATACACATCTAGGCTCAGCATTATAGAAGTTCAGTATTTTGGTAATATAGAGAAGATACTAAGAAGCCTTAGCAGGAAAAAGAGAAATTTAAAAGATACTCATAAAAAAATAAAAACTCTCACCAGCATCAGACCTCTCATCAGCTATACTGGATCTGAGAATACAGTGGAACAAAGGCCTTCAAGGTTCTGGGTTAAAATGATTGTCAACCTTGAATTTCATGCTAAACTAATAATCAAGGATTAGGGTGGCAAAAGCTATTTCCACAAATGCATAAACTGAAAAATACATTTCACACTTGTAAGCAATACCACCCTGAGGCCCCTGCCCCTTAGCAGTGCAGTTCCTTGAAGTTCTTAATTCCATCCTGGGCCTGGGACTTAGGCCAGACAGGGAGAACCAAGCTCAGATCTGATTTTGCATGTGTTCTGGTCTTCAGAAGTGTCTTCTTTGAAAGACCAGCCAGGGTCAGCAGAACTCTCCTGGGAGGTACCCCCTAGCCCAGACCAGGATCCATGTGGGCCTTAGTCTTCTTTCATCCCCTTCCTCATGCTCTCCAACCATCTACCCTACCCATATGCCAAAAGGTTTCTTGAGGTCCTGGGCTGACCCTGATTCCCAGAGGACATCCTGACAAGCGGAATGCTCATGCTGCGTGATTCATAAATTCCTTCATAGAATCACGTGAGACTGGGCTACCAGAATGGCAGTGACATGATGATTTTTACTGACTCTCAAACACTGGATATAGGACAAGTTCAACACCAACAGACCCTTGGCTTAAGCTGCATGTGTGGGCCCATGTGTCAACTCTTGTCTGGCTTTGTTTTGAGGTGCTATCCCTGATCCTTAGCACCCAAGCGCAACCCAGGGTGGCAGCAGGTATCCTTTATTCTATGTGACCCCAACTGATGTTCTCTCCTGCCTCCACTGATGTGAGGACATCACACTTTCCCAGGTCAGCTAAATCTATGCCTAATGAGAGACAGCCCTTCCTTGCACCAGTGAGGCCTCTTTTCTCATTCCTCCTACAGTCCTCTCTGCTGGTGCCAATGAATGGAAGGCAGGGTGCAGTTAACATTAACATAATCACTTTCTAGGAATGTAGTGGTTGCTGCATAAAGAATTCAAGAGAAGACAGATTTGAAAGATGTATTGTTCTAGATATATGTTATAAAATTCCAAGTGGTAAATTCAACATAACCAGAACACAAATTATTGTTCACATTTTCCTGCATATTCTGGATAAGAACAGCATTTGTGGTCATCATCAATGAAATACAGCAACAACCTTTGAGGGAGTCATTAGAAGCCAATATTCACAAGTGGCTTAATGGATGATATTGCATCATAACTAACAATAACCAGCATTTAATAATGGTATTACAGATTCGCAGAAATTCAGATCTATATTGTTTCAATGCATACAGTTTCCCACATGAACTCACAAGTATCGTGAGTAAGAACAGTATTGCTATTTTTTTTCTCATGGTGGGAGATAGTCAGGAATAATGCACTTGACAATAAAAATATGGAGAATAAAGAAGAATCTTCACATATACCAACTGAATATTAAATATATAAGATTCTTTCCAGTATTCTATATTAGATCCAACAAAACACTATATTTGACATGTGCCAAATGTCTTGAATTTTATATTTTTTAAAATAAAATTATTTATATAGAAAGAGGCCTCACAAAAATTGTCTGAGGCTTCATATACATAGGGGCAGCCCTCTTTCGGGAAATTATTTGAGGATCTGCTTTAGCCCATCAAGTAAATTTGAAAAAAGAAAACAAAAAATCGAAGTCTGGGGATCCAGGAAACAGGAGATTCAACCCAGAAAAGAGAAGTCTCAGAATAATAAATATGAATGCAAATCTGGAGATCAATTAATGTAGATCAGAAGAGAATGGAGTGCTTCTGGGGGACAAAAGAGCCCTTGAAAAACAGGTAATATAACTTTAAAATTTTGAAATGAGAAAATGACAAGAGCAAAATTGAGATACTTAAAAAAAAAAAAAAGGTCAGGGTTGCCTCAGCAGGTGGCTCAGCAGGTTAAGTGTCTGACTCTTAATTTCAGCTCAGGTCATGATTTCAGCATTGGGGGATGGAGCCCCACATGGGGCTTTGCACTGCTGAGCTTGGAGTCTCCTTATGATTCTATCTCTCCCCCTCTCATTCTGCCTCTCTCTCTCTCTCTCTCTCTCTCAAAAACACCAAAACAAAACAACAACAACAAAAAACAAACAATTAGAAACTCATGAAGGATGCCTGGGTGGCTCAGCCAGTTAAGTGTCTGCCTTCGGCTGGGGTTATGATCTCAGGGTCCTGGGATCCAGTTCCAAGTCGGGCTCCCTGATCAGCGGGGAGTATGCTTCTCTGCCCCTCCCCTAGCTCGTGCTCTCTCTCTCTCTCACTCAATCTCTCAAATAAATAAAATCTTAAAAAAAAATAAAAAGAAACTCATGGAAAAACAAAATGCTGGGGCATCTGGGTGGTGCAGACTGTTGGGCATCTGACTCTTGGACTTGGCTCAGATTGTGATCTTAGGGTCATAGGATCAAGCCCCACCTTAGGCTCCATGCTCAGTGCAGAGTCTGCCTGGGATTCTCTCTTCCTCTCCTTCTGCCCCTCCTACTCATGTTCTCTCTCTCTCTCCCTCTCTCTCTCTCTCAGATAAATAAATCTTAAGTTAACTAGACTTATTGTGGTAATCATTTTGCAATATATATAAATATCAAATCATGTTGTACACCTGAAACTAATATTAAGTAAAATTGAAAGGGAGGAGCAGAAGGAGAAACACATGGGTTACAAAGAATTTTCTATGATGTTAATCATTCCTATAAGTGTAAACTTCTTGGTTTTGCTATTAAGCATAATTCCTGTTGGAAAGAAAATCTTTAGAAAATAAATAGATAAATAAATATTTTAAAAAAACAAAAATGTTGACAAGAAGCAATGTAATCATTGTCTTCCACTTGGCTCTATGGTGAACCACATTTACTTAACCACACTTAGGTAAACAGGGTTTATTGACTGTAACCTTTTATAAACAACTTATAAACAAGACATGAGACACTTAAGGGACGCCTGGGTGGCTCAGTTGGTTAAACGTCTACCTTCGGCTCAGGTCATGATCCCAGAGTCCTGGGATCGAGTCCCACATTGGGCATCCTGCTCAGCTCGGAGCCTGCTTCTCCCTCTGCCTGCCTTTGCCCCTACTTGGTCTCTCTCCCTCTCTCTCTCTCTGTCTCTCTGACAAATAAATAAAATCTTTAAAAGAAGACATCAGACACTTAATTATGATCATAAAACAGAATGTAAATGTCACCAACTTTAGCAACACAGACATAAAACTTCAAATGATGGAAACTGGGAAGTGGGAAGAAGGGTAAAGGAAAGAGTAGGGTGCCAATGGCTTCATCTTTTAAAGCGTAAAGACAAGGATTATAGCTTCATGATAAATTGAGAAATAAAATGGTATACCTTCTGCAGTCACAAAGTTATCCCATGAAGAAACTAATAATAGTGATAAGACTGTATTGGGAGGCTGGATAGGGAGATGGTAAGTCTAATGAACTCAATTTTCATATATTAGAGCACTAGATACAAGATAATGTCTAAGATTGAATTCAGTAAGATATTATCTTCTACAGAGTGGGATTTGAGACGCAGTGGGGGTAAGAAATTTATTTTTTCATGACAAATATTTTAAACTATATGAAGCATTTCTTTGTTTAAAATAAGTTTTAAGGGGCACCTGGGTGGCTCAGTTGGTTATGCGTCTGCCTTCAACTCAGGCCATGATCCCAGGGTCCTGAGATGGAGCCCCACATCGGGCTCCCAGCTCAGTGGGGAGCCTGTTTCTCCCTCTCCCTCCTCCTCATGCTCCCCCAGCTTATTCTCTCTCTCTCTCTCTCTGTCAAATAAATAAATAAATAAAATCTTTTTAAAAAGTTTTAAATGCAAAAGAAACTAAAGTATGATGGCTGGACAAGATGATTTTTAAGATTCCTTTCACATCCAAAATCCAAGGGAAGTGCTTCTAAAGCTTAGTCCACTCAGGGGGAACCCTGCAATTTTTCCCCTCAGAAAGGCTATCTGAACAGAAGCTAGTCCATGCCACTGGGAATCTCACAAAAATTATTTTGCTATATGTCAAATTTCTACTCCTGACCTTATTTTATCTCCTCAATATCTCTATGAAGCAATTATCAAATCATCTGGGTTATAGAGATGCGGTTCAATAAGACTAAATTAGCTTTCCTGAGTGACATGAGCTTTAAATTTCTAGAATGCAGTTGAATGCATTCACTCTAAGTCCTCTTCTGTCCCACCATATCATGCCTCTTGCTGGGCAGAAAGAGAAAAGTAAGAAAAATTCTCTGCCCAAGAGCCAGTTCCCCAGTGAGATGTTTATATAACTATACTGCCCTGTGATTATAGGTTAGCTCCTTTGGGAATCCGATGAAGAAGGCTGGCAAACTATAGCCTCCTTTTCTACTCAGGCTCATGAACATCAGCGATCTGTCAGCGCACTTCCCCAAAGCTTCGAGAGCCCATCAAAAGACATGGAAAGGCCCATTTAAGCCATGGGCACCAACACAGCATCCAGCATCCAGAGGGCACTGGCTACAATCATTTGGACTCCCCAGCTGCAGCACTTTTCCTTATGTTTGACCCACCCTCATTCTTGACATCTTTTGCAAGTCTCAAGTCATGGTGATATGCTCCTACATTTCTTTCTCATGCTGCAATGAGGAGAATGCTAACAGGACACGTGGCTGTCAGGAGTGGGGGTAACTCCAGGAAGATTCAGGGTGGGATGCAGCTCATGCCTGTTGGACAGAACTTCCCAATACCTGTCTTCCCAGGGAGTGCTGGATCACTCAAGTTACCTGCACACCTGCACCAGACTCCTGCTTGCTGCTGCTGGGCTGCAGAGTATCTAAAAAGGGTATGTTTCATATTAATATAACAAGAGTCCCTGAGCTGCAGAAATTCATGAGAAACTGGAGACAGCTTATATAAATTTCCACTGAAAATATTTTTTATTTCAAGTGGCTCTGCCAAATTGGGAACCTCAGCCTCAGAGCAACTTTGTGAAGTCATTGTGGTCCCCTCCTGATTCCTCCTCCTTCCTTCTCTAAGTGTTCTCCTTTCCCTGCCCCCAACACTGGCTTCCCAGAGATGGACTCCATGGTGCACCCTCTATTTTGGTCAGAACAACACTGCCTCTCCAGATTTCCTCCTCCTTCCCTTTTTTCTCTCTGCCACATTTCAGAGACAGGCCAGTTAACTTGATAACTAATGGCACTGTATGCTATATACTGATATACTGTCCCTCCTAGTAACATTGTTTGCATTCTGCAGGAGGCCTTCAGTGCCTAAGTCTAAGTTCTTGACAGATGGAGGAACATGTGGGCCCTGGCAGGTCTACTGATGTAGTGGCTATTTTGAAGCAAATAACTCCAAACTCCTCAAATCACCTCAAAGAGGCAACACCTGATGTCACTGATGCAGAGAGCCAGAGCTGTCCTGGGGCACAATGAATGACACGGGCCACTTAAAATTTCCATTGTCCTAGTGCTCTGTTTACTGTAGTAATATAGAATATTGTTCTTTGGCCTCTATGTATTTCTTAATATTACATTTAATGTTATTTCAGTTTTATAATCAGGTCTCTTTGGCCACACTAAGACCCAACGTACCAAAATAACACTATTTAGCAAAATAAACTCAGATCACTTCCACACTCCAAAGAAATAAGTGTACTGTCTCCTTGACATGTGTACTTATATTTTTAATTCATGTTCTTAAGAATATTCAAAAAAGACATAAAGGGAATACATTCAAAGCCTCAAATTCAGTCTTAAGAAAAACAAGAAATAAAAAGGTAGTGAAATAAGTATGAGGAAAAGAGCACTTACATATAAATCTTACAGAATCATTTTTCATATTAGACTTGTATATTCTAAATGAAACAGGAACCAATGTTTTCTTTTTTAATTTTTAAAAATATCTTGTTTTTTTCTAAGATTTATTTATTTGAGAGAGAGAGAGAGAGAAAGTGAGCAAGAGAGAGAACACAAACAGGGGGAGTAGCAGAGGCAGAGGGAGAAGCAGACTCCCCATTGAGCAGGGACCTAACATGGGGCTTGATCCCAGAACGCTTAACCAACTGAGCCACCCAGGCACCCCCAAACAATGTTTTAAATAAACATATAAGCTCTGTCTTTTAGTGACTAGGATATATAAACTTAGCCTAAATTTCTTGAATGGATATGTAATAAACTATTTATAACATTTTCTCTGTCCTACTTAACTTATGACTAATCCTAAATAATTAGAGAGTCAGATGGCCGAGTATTTAAAGAAGCAAACATCCCAAATAAATAGAGGGTCATTTCTAACTGAAATCAAGAACCCCAAGCCCCTTTAGATACATGGCTATGGGGTCATTCAGTAACAGCCACAAAAAGAAGCTGCAAAAGGAATCCTACAGAATTCTACAATTTGAAAATAAGGAAAAGCAAAGGCGCCTTAAGATCTGGATAGCATGGTCCTCTGGTGAGGACCAGGAAGACTCCCCAGGCACCTCTAATAACTTCAAAAGCAATTTTCAATTTTCTATATACCTCATGAAATTCTACCATGTGGACGCTTCTCTTGAAAATTTGGGAAATAAAAAGCTGCACCAACTGCTGATTTTTTATGACGCCAACATCCTTAAAACCTCTCAACACCTCCTCCCCCCCACAAGAGAAACCTTTTATAAAGCAAGGCTGGGTCTGCCCCCAAAGCCTATCATTTCACTAACACTTAAAAATATTTTCTCAACATTCTCAAGCAGTGCTCAAAATCAGCCTGATATATATAGAGCCTCCTTTGTGGAATAACAAGATTATTTTTATCATTTTCCAATTCTCAAAAATCTGACCTGTCACCAAAGAACTTCTAAAAATATCAGGATGATAATGATATCCTTCGTCATTTCCCTCCTGGCTAATGGCTGCATTACTAGAGTTGGGTTTTTATTTATTTTCTGAGGGTCCTCTCTGATCACAGCACTCATCTTTTCATTTCAAGACGTGGGACAGAATAGCTATCTTGGGAAGATGGCTGATTTTTTTTCCCACCTTTAAAGACAAGGTGTTTTTGCAAAGCATTCAGCACAATTCACTCTCTGCCTATCTCTTAAATCACATTTTTGAGTTGGAAGTATATTGGAATAGATCCTAGAAAACAAATGCTGATGGAGGAGAAGCATTTTGTTCTCTTACCACGGCCAATTCAATTCAGCAGCAGCATTACTGAGTGCCTACTATGTGCCAGGAATATAAAGAAGAATAAATGCCCCTCAAATAGCTCACAACTTACCATAGTAGACAGTCCCACTAACAAATAACAATAGTATGCTATGATAAGAGCTATAATTTTATTGTTGTTTGTATAAATATACAAGAATAAAAACACCAGTAAGAGAGCAAAAAATACTGTCTAGGGAAATCAGAAAGGAAATGGGAAGCCAAATGATGTATTAGAGATAGATCGCAACAATCTCTTACTGTTCAGAGATTCTGTCCCAATCTTGATGTATCTGGGATTGAAAAAAAACCAAAAAAACCCCCCAAAAACCTGGTTCTAGAGATTTGTTAGAAGCATATGTTCTTTGGATAGAATTTAGAGTATACCTGTGAGGCTAAGTCCTCCCCCATTTATTCTTGGGGATTCATTTGGTGTCTTTTTTAGTCATGCACAGATCAAAGTACCTACTCATTGATCTTGTAGATCCCTGAACAAAGGAATGTTCCAACTGTAAATGCCTCACATGGAAAGGACTCATTACTCTAACAATGACAAATTCTATCTTCAGTTTGGGCAAGATATATCAATATGTTGTCAACTATTATATTGTCTAATACGTTGTCTACAGGTTTTTCCATACTTCAACTGTAGGTCTGGGGAGGACAACATAAAGGAGACTTCCAAGCATGGATAAGAGGAGGCCCTTGTTCCAGTGGCAGGAGGCTAGGGCCAGAGGGGACTGAGAGCCAGTAGAAGATTGTCTTCATAGGGACATGACAGTGGAAACTAAAAATAGTGACAGATGGTATCTGATGTAGGTCTTCCTTTTCTCTGTAGTAAAGTTCATTGAACATCATTACCTCATGTTGTTGTGTTAGGAAGTACTGGTGGATAAAAAGAAGGTTCTATATCCATGCTTTGTGGTAGAGTGAACTAAAGCAGGCTGTGACAACATCAGAAAAACTCTTATGAGATGGCCAGACTTAAGAGGGGCAAAGCTGGGAGAGGGATGGAACTTGGGTAGCACCTAGCTGAGTGGCAAGGGAGAGACCTGGGGTCCCAAGTGTTCCTTTTACAGACTCTCAACCTAGCCTCCTGCTTTCAGCCCTGCTCAGCAGTCTTGCCTTCACAGATTCCATGTGTTTCCTACTCTAAGCCCTTCCAAGGTTCTACTCCAAAATTGGCTTGCTTTTTTTCTCATTCCTTCCTGTTGCCTTCTCTCCCCTGCAGACAAGCAGCTTTCAACTGTCCTTAGTCTAATAAGCATGTTACTGTCCTTCCTTTGCTTACTAGCTTCCAAAATTGAGTTTTTCTCTCTCACCATCTCTCCTTTCTCTTGTTCTCATAGATTCATGCATTTTAAATTCCTTTACTGTGAGATTTTGCACAGGAGTGGAGATGAACGTAGGTGTTCAATCTGTGGTTTTCTTTCTCAGCATATTATATTTGTCTACTCATTAACATTCTATTTACTTAAAAATAACATGACACCAGGACCTTGCTTACAATTAGCACTGGACCCCTAAAAGGGCTTACAAAATCAAGACCCTCAGGGTCGGAATGAACTGTAAGGGTCAACCTGTCTGAGCTCTCATTAGATGTTTAATCCAGGAAACTCTTTAGCTTGCCTGATATGAGTTTAATTTATTGAGTAAGAATACATAAAGCTAGCCCATGACTTTGTATATCATTATATATCATATTTAATAATTCTAACAATAGCTGCCACTTATGATACACTTTCCATGTGCCCCACCCTGTGCTAAGGAGCGTTTATGCCTCCCCACAATCCTATGAGGAAAGTATTATCATGGTCCACTGCTCCTACCACCCCCAACATTTTGCAGAGAAGGAAACTGGGGTTTAGTGTAGGTTTAACTCTCTTCCTGATTGCTAGTAGCTTGTACATGACAGGCAGAGCCTAGTTTTGAGCCAGCTTTCTCAGATTCCAAAGCTTATCCTCTTAGCTGTGATGGTTCCAGATTTAAGACTGTAAGACTCTTAAAGAACTTAATTGTTTCTGCAGCATGTCTGGCGTGTGCTTTCTGCTTTTTCTTACTTGTAGTTTTAGCCATTAATAATGTTGTACTTGTTTACTGTTGTCTATGTTTGGGTCTTTAGGGTTATGATCCACAGTGGTTCCAGGTTGACTTTTGTCTGCCAGATTACTTTTCTTTTAAATTAATATGAACCCAGGAAATAAAACCAATTTTTAAATTAGTTTAGGTCAAATAATGAAGGTAAATCTGTTGTCAAAAAGACATGCTAATAATTTCTAGGTAAATAGATGCATTTATCATCCATTATATAAAATCACTATAGCTTACATATAGTTAAATTAGCATGTTGAACAAGCCAAAGATTCTGGGTTTGGTGGGTTCTTTTTGTTAAAAATAACCACACGGTTTTCCTGTCAACAATTTCAATGTTTGAGGGTACACTATTAGAAGAGTAGGTGTAATAGAAACTACCCAAAACCCCAAATCAGAAGACCCAGGGTTCAGTCACACCTCTGCATTTCTGTACTTTGAACAATTCATCTAATATCTCTGAACTACAGCTTCAGGATATGTAAGAAAGAGAACCTAATGCACAACACTTCTTTGAGCACCACTGAGACAATGTATGTGTAAGTGCTTGGCAGAGAGTAGGAGCTTAATAAAAGCTCACTTATCAGCTTGTTCCAAGAGACTCTAGCAAGTGTTGAAAAAATACTTGTTGAATAAATGAAGGAACAGGAGATTCATTGGAGGATATGTACAAGCAAATAGAAGAGGTTGGATATCTGAAATATCTTTCTAAAGCATCCCCAAGATTCCCAGGGATGGCCCCTCTAATTGTAACAGCTGTACTAGTCACAGGGGCCAGAAACTTGAAGTGTCAGCTCATTTAACTGTGTATGGATCTGCGATGTGTGGTACAGTATTACCTGTGACTTGTTTACCTCTACCATTATAACTACAAACCCTTCCTAGGAAATCCAGCACTGAGTTTTATCTGACTGCAGAAGATAGTAGAATCTTCTCTTGGACTCACTATGGAGGTCTTCCAAGGATAAACAGTGCCACAGGAAAGGCAATTTATCTAGGTAAATACTAATATCTTCTAATGTCCAAAGTCTACTAGACATAAATTTAAATCCCGACAGAAGAGTCTTTGAAAGATTTGCCTCTGTCCTACGTCTTCCAACAACAGAAAGACTTCAGAGAGAAAGGGGGACTGACTTTTTAACTCTCTTGGGTATTTGAGAATGATGGCTCAGACTGGAGGTGGCACTGGGTGGGAATCCCACAAAGAACTGAACACTTAGGCTTAAATCAGAGCAGCCCCCATGTGCAGATGTTTCTACAGAATGTCCAGTAGGGCCCTATATACCAGGAATACATAAAGGGCACAGCCAACTCCTGTAGAGTCATTCTAGATTGGACCCAAGCTCCTTAGAAATCCTTTGTGTTCAGTCCCAGCACCACAATGGATGCTGAAAATGGCTTGATATTATGGATTCATGAAGAAAGGAAGGCATGGAACAAAAGATATTTATCTCATATCTTTCCTGATTATCCCTCAAATGGTCCTATCCTAGAGATATGTACCTCTCAAGCAAGAAATCATTCTGATTCTAAAAGACATCTATAAAAAGTCGATGATCAGAGTGGTACAGTGAATAGGTCCTTAGTGGGCCAGGAACTACAAGACTGAACTCCAGTCTTGGCTCTATCACTGACAGAGCATTTCAAGTTACTTAATCTCCCTGAACCTTAGGTTGTTTTTTTTTTTTAATTTGTTGTTTTTTAATTTAAAAAATTTTAATGAGAACATGGGACTAGATTATCTCTCTGGATCCTTCTAATTCTAAATATCTCTGCTATATCCGTTAATCTGACAGGAATGAACTGAGCTAATAGAACATTCCATATGACTAGCAGGGAACATTCCATAGTTAACACTACAGTCAAATACTTCTTGTTTCCTCCGTTGAGTGTCTGATGGAACTGAGTTATAGGGTGGGGCCTCTGGACCCTTGTCTGAACTGCCCATACCAGAAAAAAATATGAGCTATGGCCTTTAAGCTGTTGAAAAGTCGTATTTCTCATAATCTAAGTAACTTTGACACTATACACCACAGCCTGATAATTAATTTTTTTTCTCTCTCTCTCTAAATTTCAACCAGTGGATATGTTACATTGAGAGTGAAACCATTCTAATGTAAAGACATCTCTTTTCTCTCATCAGAGCCTAAAAAGCTGTCAGTGCCAGTTTCCTTATTAGTAACCAATCTGCTTGCTCAGACGGTGCCTCACAGTTTATACCAAGTGAAAATGCTGTTCTCCAAGAACAGAGGAGCAAACACAGCTGAGGAATCAAGTAAAGCTGGAGTGGTTTGCAGAAGGCCACAGGAGCTGAAATTAAATGTGCTGTTCACCTCACCAAGACAGGGAAGGCAGAGTGCTGCTCAAGCCAGTGATGTATACGTGGTACCTGGGAAAACATTCTCTGTGGCTGCATTCAAGGAATTGCTCAGCTCATGCCCACAATTGCCTTTTCCCTTCATTAGGCACTCTTTTGAATCAGCACCAGTGACACGGTCTTCTCCAAGGAAGCTGCTTCCAGCTTGACAAAATAACCACTGAACCCCATTTCTTTCCTGCCAGTGCACAGGAAACATGCCATGTACCATCTGCAACCTAACCTGTAACTAGTTTATTGCAGAGCAAGGGAGTCTGGAAGCTTGGTCTGCATGCCCAAAAGCAAATGGGTCTCAAGGAAATCTGCAGAGGGTGGTTTGTCACAAAACAATAAGACCCCAAAGACAGGTGGCCATTAGTTCCAATGGAGGAAAATAAAACAAGGAGGACACTCAGAGGAGAAAGTATCTTCATAGACTTTCATGTGAATATCATGGGAAGTAGGACATGGGTGATGGAAGTGAGGGAGGAAGGCTGGAGTGAAAACTGGCATCCTGGAAGATCCCAGTAACAAAGAGCCCTGGCTGAAGGCAATGGAAGTAAACTGAGAATCTAGCAAAGCCCATATTTTCTATGGGCATTTTTGTCATCCTCCTTAGTCCTTCGCCTCCCCAGCTGATGAAGCCAATGGTTCTGTTCTGTAGTCTTAGGTAATTTCAAAAGGACAAGTGAGCAATTTTCTGCCTCCAAAAGCCCCTATATTCCTTGATTCTGAAACCAGAAATCTCTTTGGAGATTTAGGTGACAATACCAATTTTACCATCATTAAAATGAAAATATCTTGCTGAATTAAAACACATCACCAGAAAAGCCAAAAAATCAATCATTTGGATACAAGCACTGAAAATCTCCACATGGGTTCTTCTGTGTTCTTCCATAATACTCACTCTTCTTTCATAGCCTGGTAGTTATCTGAGTGTAAGTACTTTATTTTTTATTTCTTTTTTACTGTGGCAAAATATACATCCAGAAAAGTGTACGTATTAGAAGTGCATAGCTTTGAACATTGGGGTACATATGGCCCTTCTCTTCACTACGTCTGTATCTTTGGGGTAAACACCCAGTAGTGCAATGGCTGGATCATAGGGTAGCTCAATTTTCAACTTTTTAAGGTACCTCCACACTGTTTTCCAGAGTGGCTGTACCAACTTGCATTCCCACCAACAATGTAGGAGGGATCCCCTTTCTCCACATCCTCTCCAACAATTGTTGTTTCTTGCCTTGTCAATTTTTGCCATTCTAACTGGCATGAGGTGGTATCTCAGTGTGGTTTTGATTTGAATTTCCCTGATGGCTAATGATTTTGAACATTTTTTCATGTGTCTGTTAGCCATTTGTATGTCTTCATTGGAAAAGTGTCTGTTCATATCTTCTGCCCATTTTATGATTTATTTGTTTCTTGTGTATTGAGTTTGAGAAGTTCTTTGTAGATCTTGGATACCAGTCTTTTATCTGTAGTGTCATTTGCAAATATATTCTCCCATTCCGTGGGCTGCCTCTTAGTTTTTTTGACTGTTTTCTTGGTCGATATATACAATGGAATATTACTCAGCTATCAAAAAGAAGGATTTCTCAACATTTGCTGCAACATGGACGGCACTGGAGGAGATAATGCTAAGTGAAATAAGTCAAGCAGAGAAAGACAATTATCCTATGGTTTCACTCATCTATGGAACATAAGAAGTAGGAAGATCTGTAGGAGAAGAAAGGGATAAAGAAAGGGGGGCTAATCAGAAGGGGGAATGAAGCATGGGAGACTATGGACTCTGAGAAACAAACTGGGGGCTTCAGAGCTTCCAGTTGGGGCCTATTTCAACTAGAGCTAGAAACAAACTGGGGGTGGGGGAATGGGATGGGCTGGTGATGGGTAGTAATGAGGGCACGTATTGCATGGTGCACTGGGTGTTATACGCAACTAATGAATCATGGAAATTTACATCAAAAACCAGGGATGTACTGTGTGGTGACTAACATAATATAATAAAAAATCATTTAAAAAAATAAATAAAATAAATAATTTAAAAAAAATAAAAAAATAATAAAAAATAAAAATTACAGTAAAATGAAGGCCCAGCCTTCATCTTTCCAGTTCTGGAAAAAAAAAAAGTGCATAGCTTTACAGACTGAACACAACCATGCAACTAACGCCCAGATCAAGAAACCAAAAATCACCAGAAACTCTTTCCCTCACCCCTTCCACCCACTCTTCCCCTTAAGAGCAACAATTATCTGGCCTTACAACAGGACAGATTAGTTTTGCTGGGTTTGTACTTTATAAAACTGAAACCATATGGCATGTTCTTTTTTGTATCTGTATTATTTCCCTCACCAGTGTTGGTGGTGTTCATCTATATTGTTGGGTGTAGCTATAGATTATTCTCACCACTATGCAGTATGGTATCCCACTATAAATATACCACATGTACCTTTCTGCTGTGATGGGCACTATGGTAGCTTCCAGTTGGGGCCTATTTCAACTAGAGCTGCTATGAACATCTTGATACCTGTTTTTGGTAAACATACGTAGTCAGTCACATTTTCTTATAATATCTGGCCCTACAGTAGATGGTCATGTATTCATCTGCTTTCCCAGACCCCATTTTAAAAAGCTCAGTAAGAAAGTATGTGCTGGGTGTATTTAGAAATCTATTGGAAAAAAAGAGGGTGATCTGACTTTCACATAGTCTCTCCACAATATTTTGGCAGTTTGTTCTCTAAAATCAAGCAGCAACAAGTAAGCTTAAGCTGCAGCCTTACTTCTTATTACCGTGGGATCACAGCATTCTCACTTGACAGACTCCTCCCGCCTCCTGGCAACGGCTCGTAATCACCCCAGTTATGTCGTCTATTTTCAGCTCATATAAAATTCTTTTTTTTTTTTCAAAAATACTTTTTCCCAGTGTAATTTTTCTTCTTTAAAATTCTGTGATTTTTAAATTAAAATATAAAGATAGACTAGTTCAGCCTAGTATCCTATCTTCGAAATGACACTGAAAAATGTTTTATGGGAATGTGGGAGAGAATAACCTTTCTATTTCCTCAGAGGAGATCCTGTGTTCTGTATTTTAATATGGAAACTTAATGAGCAAATTCAGAAAAACTATTCCCAGGCTGTGTGTGTGTGGTGGGGGCAGAAAGGGAGTGATTAAAACATGGTTTCCAAATTTTTTGACATCCTTCCCCTCAAGAGGTAGAATCTGGGTAGATGGTGACTGGTTTGATGAACTGAGTAAAGCAGAAGTGATGCTGTGTGACTTCATGGTTGGGTCATAAATGGCCATGCAGCTCCTATTTTGTTCTCTTGGAATGTTCACTTTCAGGATGTTCCCTTTCAGAATCTAGCCACCATGCTGTGAGGTACCCAAGCCACCTGGAGAGACCACATGAAGGTACTTTGGTCAATGAGGCCAGTTCAGCCCAGCCTTTGAGTTCATCCCAGCTGTTATGGGGTTGAATTGTGTCCTCCCAAAAAGATGTGCTGAAGTCTAACCCTTAGTATCTCAGAATATGACCTTATTTGGAAATATAGTCATTGCAAATGTAATTAGTTAAGATGTGGCCATTTGGAGTAGTACGGGCCCTTAATATGTCCTTACCAGAGAGAGGAAAACACCATGTGAAGACACAGACACACAGGAAAGACGGCCATGTGCAGATAGAGATGGAGACTGAAATCATGCTGCCACAAGCCAAAGAAGACCTGGGGCAGCCAGAAGCTGGAAGATACAAGGAAGGATCCATCCCTACAGCTTTTGGAGGGAACATGGCCCTGTCAACACCTTGATTTAGACTGCTAGCCTCCAGAACTGTCGGAGAATACATTTTTGTTGTTTTAAGCAACACAATTTGTAGTATTTTCTTGCAGCAGCCCTAGGAAACTAAACACCACCCCAGGTGCTAAACATGTGAGTGACAAAGCCCTCAGTGATGCCAGCCCCTAGCCACTAGAGTCTTCTCAGCTGAGGACCCAGGCACTGCAGAACAAACAAGCCATTCCTACTGCACCATTTCTGAATTCCTGCCCCAAAGAATGTGTTTATGTGGGGTTATTTTGTGCCTCTAAGTTTGCAGTATTTTGTTGCATGCTACTAGTAAGTGGAGCAGGAGCCATCAGAGTTTCACACATGGCAGCCTGAGGCCAAGCCCCTCAGTCTACACTACAGAAAAGACAGACATCTCTGCTCTGAAAATGTGCTCAGCATCAGAGTGTCCATCGACACAAAAGAGTAACTCAATCCTTGGGTATTCTGCAGGAAGCACGGGTTTTGAACCTGGAATAACATGTACTATAAGCCAGGCCATGTTAAAGGATTTCACGTGGATTATCTCATTTAATCCTTCCAACAGCCCAAGGAAGGAGGTCCTATTTTAGGGCCACTTTTATAAATGAGGATACTGAGGCACTAAGAGGTTAAGACACCTGCCCTGAGTCACACAGTTCATAATGGTAAAGCATAGGCTTCACACTTGAGGAAATGGCACCAAGAGCCAAGAAGTTTACTACAGTCATTGGAAAGAAAGGATGTGATGTAGCTGGTTTCCAGTGTAGGATAGCGACCCAAATGTTTATTTGCTTATTTATTGGACATTTCTTGAGTTCTATTCTGTGTTACTGTGTCACTTTGGGAAGGCACAGTCTTATCGCCTTAAAGATTCAGACGTGTAAGTAAACATCTTTTTAGTTTGGTCCAAAGTTGAATTATTCAAAAGAAACTGTTTTGATTAGGAAAATGAGGGAAAATAAAGCAAACAAGTAAAAAGAAACAATGGCTTTCCTTGCTGATAGAAGCGGAGTGAAAGTTAAGGTCAATGATAGCTAAAATTCTAAACTAGAAAGTAAGTTTTGGGTTAATCAAGCAGTGGAATGTGAAATTCAGCTGGTCCTATGAATCCAAGCAAAGTCCCACATACTCTCATTGGCCCAAGGCATCTGATTAAATCAGATCTAGCATGGCTGGGACAAAAACACTCATGACCACATCTAGGTAAGTTCACTTTCGGACTGCATTTTTCCTTGAATCAAAATGTACCCTTCCAGATCCCAAAGGAAAGGAGAAAGGAGGAAAAGTAGAGAATAGTTTGGTGGAAGAAGGCATTTTCCTGCTCTCCCGATGCTCAGAACAGCTGGCTACAATGGTCCCTCAGAGTAGTCACCTGGGGAGATGGGCAGAGAAACAATGCCAGACTCAAGGAGTTTGCCTGTGATGGATGGCCCTGTCTTCCAACCACTTGAAGGGTGAGGGGGTTGTACTGCTTTGTAAAACTGGCAGAAATAGGTCAGTGAAGCTCCTGGAACCTTAGATCACTCTCCTGGCTTTTTGTCCCCTCAGCCCAGTCACGACTGCTTCAACCTTTTCTTCAAGTGGAATGTTCCTTCAACAACTTAAAATAGTTTCCAAAAATGTCTCACAGGAAAGAGAAAAGGTGAAGGTTACATGGAGCTGGCTCACCCATTTTGTGAGCTAAGATGAGTACTTTGATTTTTATTTCTGATATATTTTATTACTGCTTTAACAGGAGAGAGTGAAAGGCATCCAGGGATGTTCAGTCAGGGAAGGAGTTCAGTCCAGGACTTCTGCAGACCCTCTAGAATATCTGGCAGCCACTAATCATTTGTGAGGAAGGGGAGAGACTGAAACCCCTAAAAGCCAAACAATATTCCTTGTTTCTGCTCTTCAGACAGCAGTTTATTACCTACTGGTTGCAGAGCAAGGGAGACATATTTGTAATAGAACATTTGTGTCTGCTATTGAGAACCTTTTATTAACTCAATTATCTTTATTGTCTTTATTATGCCCAATGAACATGGAGCCAGGATCACAACCAAAGCATACTTAGAAATGGTTTCAAAATTCTCCCAGTTCCAATTGAGATATGCTTTTAAGCTCCTAATATTTGCCTTTCTCCATAGGAGTTAATCAAATGAGATGGAGATGAATGGTCAATAGAAGATCCACTGAGAGGTAGACCTCTTTGAGTCTCTTGTCACATGCATGTCACATGTCATATGATGAATAAGAGACATTTCTGTCATCAGATTAACTTTGGTGTGACAGGCAGTATACTTACAGTCTTCTGAGCCAAACCTTATGGGTTTGAATCCAGGCTCTGTAGCTTATTAGTTGTGCAATTTCAAACAATCTCTCTGGGCCCCTTTTCCCTCATGAGTAAAATGGGGACAATAACAGCATCTACCTTCTAGGATAGTTGTAACCAATAAATGAGTTAATATTAAAAAGGCCCTATAATAGCTGTGCCATAATCTGTTTTCTATTATTTGTTTTTAGTGTAAGAAAGGGAGCAAAAGAGTGGACAAAAACAAGACAACTGAAACCCTGAAAGATAGAAAGCCAGTCTCAGATTCTATGTCCTCCTTCTGAAACCACTTTAACCATTAGCATCCATGGTGGTTCTCCCTCCATGTGGAAAGCATATTCAGCAAGAAGAAAGAGCCCTTAATTGTTCTCAAGTCACCAGATACACACAGAAAGTCACATAAAACCAAAGTGAGATCTCCTACTTTTATTACTGTATAAGTTCTGCTATATCTTATTGACAAGCTTCCCAGTGATGTGTAATTTGTGGGGTCATAAAATCAAGGATTATTTGAAAAAGAGTCAGGGGGGAAAATCAAGGGTGGATAGTTTGAAAGGATTTGTCTACCTGTCAAATTCTTTAAACACACAAAAGTAGAGTGAGTAGAAAATGGATAATACGAGGTAAACCATAAGGGTCACCTTCTTTCCAATCCTATACCAAGATTGGTCCTTGTTCCATAATAAGTGGTCTTCTCTGACAACATGCCTTAGACCTCCCCCTTTCGGAATCATTGTCCCTTGAACTCAATATCCCCCCTCTTAGCACAATGCCTGGCACACAGTACTCTTGGTTTTTCAAAAAAGAATGACTGGATGGATGGAAGGATAGATAGATGCAAATTTCTTCAGATACCTAATCCGTTTGAAAGACAAGTATCTAGCTTTTCACAAATCCCCAAGATCTTAATTATAGAGATTTCTGGATTTCACCCAAATCAGTTTTCTGTACAGACACAGGCTTTCTGTGCATATCATTATACCACAAATTGTCTTTTCAATTTCCACTAAAATTTTATCTCTCACTTGATGAGCAATTTTTGTACTAGCTGAGACACCAGCTGAAATAGTTTCACAAAGTACTTTTTTCTCCTCTCTGTGGAGAATATATGGTGAATTGCTTATATTCATAGAACAGGGTCACTGTTGAATTTCACATTCCACTGCTTGATTTACCCAAAACTTCTGTTTTCTTAAACTATAACTGTCTTCGACCTCAACTTTCTCTTAACTTCTATCAGCAACACTGGGATACCTTTCTTTCATGTCTCTTTCTAAAAACCACAGAAAGTTCTAATTCTTTTATTTTACGAACACCACAAAAGGTCCGGACAGTCAGTGAGGTGCACTCACTACCTAAGGGTATTGATCTCACATACTAGTCTAGAAATATGGCACATAGAATTTGCTGCCTACTTGAGTCCCTATGACTTAGTATCTCAACTTTCAGTCTACCTCCACTCACACTATACGACTTCTATTAAAAAAAAAAAAAACCCTCAGTAACAACCAAATCTCCTATGTACAACCAGCCGAAGAGTGACATCAATATCATCAATATTTCAAAATACTTTCTATAAAGTAAGACAGTGAGCAAATTTGGGGGTTTTTGTTCCTTAGTATCTGTTCAATGAGTTGGAGGAGGCCTTCACATTTTTCAGTTAATATAATTCCTATTGGAGATAACATCATTCACTTGAAGACTTAGAATGAAGGAATATTTTTGATAAGGAGTGATGTCAAGTAGTATATGCTATGAGGTAGTACATGCAACTCGCATATACATATCCTTGCTTTGTGGGCTGGTCTTTCAGTTTCTAGTCCAAGAATTCAAGCTGGCCTTTATATTCCGGGCTTTGACACTTGAGCAGATAGAATACTACTTGCATTTTGGAATACTTTGATTGGGTTACACCCTATGAAATATTCCAGGGGTGGTAGTCTATTCATTTTAAATCTATCTGAATACTAAGATATGTTGGGTATCTCTAAAGATATTTCCTTTGCTGCCTGGAAATAGAAGGAACTTCAACTTCAATTTGGCTATTCAAACCACAAATGCTTCCACTAGGAAATCTCCTCTAAGATTGCCCTTGCACAAAGGAAGATGCTCCTGGACTGAATGTTCTTTTTTCTTCCCTGTTGGCCCTTGCTCTGCTTTCATCTTGGTCTCAGCCTAGCCCACGCCTCATTAAAACCATTTTACTGTGGACTGATGAATGAAAAGGAAACCAATGACATGTAAAAGAACCTCTCTCCTAACAACCCGAGCTTCATAAAGGATAAAAATCTCTTTATTGATAACAATACCTGACACTGGAACAGTGCTTCACCTTTTCAAAGCCCTCAGTTCCACAGGCATTCTCTCCTTAGAGCTCTCTGAGGTTGGCAATTATCACAGTGAAGTGCTTGTAATTATCTGCTCAAGCCTCTTGACTGTTGGGAGACAACCCTGGAATCTCCATTCAGGGCATTAGATGTAACTAGGTTTCCAATTACATATTATGCAGCTTTGAAATGCAATGAAAGTTTGGATTTCATTCAGTTGAGAAAACACATCTAGATCCTACTTAGAGACACAGTACCCACTATAGTAGCTAATGGCTCTGACCCAATGGTAGCTAGACGGCAATGCAACCACACATACCCACCTCTTCATGGTGGTCACGTTGCCCATCAGCTGGGCAGCAGTGTGAGTCAATTATTAAAAGGCTGGTATAAGTCCACTCTTTTTATGAAATAGATAACATCACATAATAGTTGAGGGTTTAAGGCATGCTTTGAGTTTACTTTATAGCAGTTTTTCCATGTGGTATGAACATCAGAATCCCCTGAGATACATGTTCAAATACCCACTTCTAGATCTTTCAGGTCAGATTTTCCAAGGGATTCATGTGCTCAGGAAGGTATGGGAAGCACCAGTTTCATAAAAATATTTATCTAAAAAATGATTGCAAAAACAATTCAATTTTATTTCTAATATTTATGAAGTGAATACCGAGTCCTTCCTGCTAGATTCTCTGGCAGATACAAAGAGAAATAAAACAAATAAATAATAAAATAAATTCCTTTCTCTGTATCATGAGTTTTGCATATTCATCTCTAAATCCTCATGACAAATTTAAGTTGTAGATTCCATTTTACAGATAAGGAAGCCAGGGCTCAGAAAGGCTAAGTCACCATAGCTAATAATTAATGGACTCCCAGTCATTCTGGCTCCTCATCACTACCTCCACTATCCTACTTTTCTCCACAAGAGAGAGAAGATACGTGCCTAGAGAAGAATACAAGCAAAATGTTGTCTGTGCCCCATGAGGGTAGAGATAGCATTAAGCAAAGAACTTATTAGTGTGATCTGGACCAAGCCAGGAAGACTCCAAGGAGGAAGCAGGAGGACAGACAAGATTAGGTAGGAGAAAAGAAGAAGGGAGCATCTCATGGGGAGGAGGAAGGGCAACATGAAAAAGATGATGATGCTGTTATTACCAATAAGTATTTATGGAGCACTTAAATGCCAGACACTTTCTATGTGCTTTAAATGTGTTCTCACATCAGTCTAATCCTCACATCAGCCCAGTGAGAGCAGTCTTAAAAATCTCATTTTGCCTTAACTTAAAGGCCACATGTCATAGAGAATAAGTAAAGTCCTGACATCTCCCTATTTCAATTCCTTCCCTACCCTTGTTCCCAACCACACATCAGAGACAAAATTCACAGAGGGTATCTTCTGTAGGCAAGCCCAGATGGTGCTCATAGTAAGACCCAGCTTAAGTGGGACCCCAGCCACATTACAAATGCCATAGAAAACTTAATTTCATAATCTCAAACAAACTCTGATGTATATGGACTTGTGAAAAACTCATTTGAAATGGGCTAAATTCTTGATAATAATTAAATGTTCAGGGCTCTTCAGAAAGTTCCATTGCTGGGGTGCCTGGGTGACTCAGTCAGTTAAATGTCTGCCTTTGGCCAAGCTCATGATCTCAGGGTCCTGAGATCGAGCCCCATGCCAGGTTCCCTGCTCAGCGGTGAGTCTGTTTCTCTCTCTTCCTCTTTCTCTCTGCCCCTCTGCCTGCTTGTGCCCTCTCAAATAAATAAATAAATAAATAAATAAATAAATAAATAAAATCTTTAAAAAAAATAAGTTCCATTGCCATCAGTCACATTGATCTGCTGCATGAACTTCCTGAACTTACTCTCATCAGAGCATGAATCCTATGGTGGCCCTTTGTGTGAGGTCCTGAAGGATCCTAAAAGGAAGGCATGTGCTCCCATAGGGGGTCAGGCATGGACAGCACTGTGCAGACAGGCAGAACCACTTCTTTTCTTCATGGCTGCCTTTAATGTTCTTCTGAAAAAGCTTACACTACGGTTTATATAGAACTGAGGACTGGCCTTAAAATAAAATGATCAACTTTAGTCTCAAATCTGTGCCCCTTCCTCCCTCATTATGTACCCAGCATCTTCATGCTCCATAGCACTTAAAGCTTTCGATGGAGTTTGGATTAGGCTCATCTCGTGGAACTGCTGAAAATTCTTCCTCTCTTGCTTCCTTGCAATCTCTTACCAAAACTTACCAGTGGAGCATCCCATTCCCTCATTGTCTTGCTAAGTCACAATTTGAGGAAGGAACCAGTTATGTACTAGATATAGGAGGCACATCATAGGTACTCCTCAAATGTTAACTCATTTAATACTCACTATAACTTTAGGAATAAGAAATATTTTTATTGCTGAGGAAAACAAGGAAAGGTTGAATGCCAGTCATATTGTTAATAGGTGGCAGAATAAGATTTTAATCCAGGTCTGAGTCAAAAGCCACTCATTTTCTACTGTATATGTGCTAGCTTGGGTCCTCTGAGAAGCAGACATGGTGACAAGATTAAACATGTAAGAGTTTGTTGGGGGAAAGGGGAGGGAACAGGAACAGGCTGGAAGGGCCTTTAGATGGAGAGTTAGGTCTGACTCCTGGGAGAGAGGGGGAAGGTAGGGAACTGGATAGGAAGAGCCTTGGACTGCAGCTCTGATGGGGAGTCCTGAGTCAAAGTCACCCACTGGAGGAGTCCTGCATCTCTCAGGAAAGGACCTGTGCCCATGCTGCATCATGCTCAGCCATTGGCTGGGAGCAGCCTGGGGAAGTTGGCCTCAGTGCGAAAGTGAGGGGCAATCTAGGAGGAAGCAGCTGGTGCCATTAGATATCATTACACCCCCAGAGGAGGAGATCTGAGTTATGCATTTTCATGGCTACAACAGTCACCCCACTCCATGGCCTGATCTACTTCTCTGAACAGTAAAGTAGAAACAGCTCCTCCATGCATCCCAGAGGCCTCTCTTCCTGAGTTGAAATTTGAACTAAAGACATTAGGTGTATGAACAATAGTACCCATTGCTCAAGTTGGCCTTGGGATCATGTCTGGTTCTCCTCAACTCCCTCCTTCACTATGCATTCAAAGGTCCCTTTATTCTCAGGCATAGCCTCAGCAGGGCTTGGTAGCTTGCCTAGCATTTTCATGCAAACCTTCAATCCCAAGGGGTCTGAGGCCTTGGCAACATCCTCCTTAGGATGGAATGGTGGTGTGTAATCACTCACAGTCAAAATGTGACAGAGATGTATCAGGAGATAACCAAATGGATTGCCTGGGCTCCAGTGGTCCTACATGCCCCTGTGTGTAACAGCAGCCCTACCTCCTCCCGCTGATTAGTGGCAATCACCCCTACCAGGACTGTGACCCCTCTGCTTACTGGCTGGTCCTTCGAGATGAGTCTCAAGGGCTTTGGTGACAATCTTAGCTTTTGGCTCAATGGGAACCTTGTTGTGCCCTCCGGCAACGGGTATACCCACTGGGGACCAACACTTTCAATCTTGAGAACAGTAAGTACAAATTCCCTAGTGGATCATTGGGAGGGATGGAAAGTGGAACCATTCCTGCTTCCGCCTCTTTGTTTCTAGACCCATGTATGAGGGCTCAGTGCTGATCTCTGTTACTGACACGTTAGACATTGAGAGGCAGCAATAACTCCCTTGGTAAGTTGGAGTCCTTGCTATTGGGCCCAAACTAAGCTTTCATCTCTGCCACCTTGGCCCTTCTATTCATATGCCCATTGTGCCAGTTCTGGTGGCCAATGAAAGCTGCTAATCTTGACTGGCCAAACCTTTTCATCTACTCGGTTATTCAGGGCCTCTTCCACAGTGGATGCCTTCTGGTAGATGTTAATGTGTGATATAAAAGCCTTCCCATTTCAGCCCACTTCTGTACATCCAGTCACAAGCCTCTAGCCCAGATCTGCTTGTCTCTAGTCATCCCATCCTTTTTCTTCAAACCCCCACCAAATGTCCAGGCCATTGGCCACTGCTCAGGAATCTATATATATTCTCAACTTGAGCTACTTCTTCTACACAAAATGGATGACCAGAGACACTGCCTGCAGCTTCACCCCTGGGACAACTGTTTTCTCTTCATGTCTTTCGGGGCCTTCCTTGAATATGGCTGAAATGCAGCCACTGTCATTTTCAGCTACACCAACATACCAAGTTGACCCATTCCTAAACCAAGATAGGGCCTTTTCTTCCTTCTTAAGCTGATAATAAAGGACATCCTATAGGGTCACTGATTCAAGCTGGGAAAAGGATGCCAGGGCAATCATGCTGGGTTACACAGAGGTCTGGGCTACATACTCATGGAGCTCACTTGCGCCCTCCAGTGCCACTTGCTCTGCTCTTGACTCCAGATGCACGATTTCCATCTCTCAAAGAATGGGCCCAACTGACTTTATGAAATGGGAGTGCAGAGGCCCCAGCGCCTAATGAGCAGTTCCAGATGCATAATCATTTGGTGCCACAGGGTCAAGCATTCCATCTTTACTAGGGCCCAGTAACAAACCAGAAACTGCTTCTCAAAAGGTATTAAGTTAACAATACTATATAGCACACTTAAAACATTAAGAGGGTAGATCTCATGGTAACTGTTCTTACCACCATTTAAAAAGGGGGGGGCAGGCGTAGAGCAAGAGGAAACTTTTAAAAGTGATAGATATCGGGACACCTGGGTGGCTCAGTTGGTTAAGCGTCTGCCTTCAGCTCAGGCACCCTGGGATCAAGTGTCGCATTGGGTTTCCTGCTCAGCGGGGAGCCTGCTTCTCCCCCTACTTGCCGCTCCCCTTACTTGTATGCTTGTGCTCGCTCTCTCTCTCTTATGTCCTCACCTGGCCTTCCCGTGCACAGCCTTCCTGAGTATGTGCATGTCTCTCCTTCTTATAAGGGCATTAATCTCATCATAAGGAACACACCTTCATGACCTTGTCAACCCTTAATTACCTCCCAAGGCCCTCTTCTCCAAATATCATCACTTTGGGGATTGGAGTTCAACATATGAATTTGGGGGGGGGGGACACACAAACATTCAGTCTATAGTACCTGGGTTCTTACCAGGTGTTAAATCCCATGTCCCAAGAAAGTGTCCCCAAGAAACTGAACTCCTGTTCATCCAGCCAGACATTCCAGCCCCCTTAATCAAGCACCCTCAAAATCTAGCTCCAGGGGTATTTCCTTGATGGCAGGTACATTCTAGCTAATTCTTGAAGTTCCTTTCGTGCACAATCTCTTTCTTCCTTCATCAGATGCAGCATGTCCTCAGTTAGGTTATGCTGGGATTTAACCTGTTATCCACCTGGCAGCCAGGTGAGGAAGTGGGAACAGCTCCTGTTGTCTTATGGAGGTGAGGTCTACACAGCATCTCCCAGTGCAAGGGAAGTGCTACCGTGTACAGGGGAAACTCTGAGGGTTTGGAAAGGCTACAGAAACATCCATTCAGATCCCTGCTGCGTTCCAGGGTCCCAGGCTTTATCAACCAGGGCCCTGATCTTAGCATGACAGACCTGCCTCAGCTGAACATCTGACTGTCTCTGAGGTCTGCAATTCTGTCTAAAGACATTGCTTGGTTGGGTCTCTTTGTGAGCTATCAAAGACAGCCTCTGGCTCTCACAGTTAGCCTTTAACTGCTTGTCAAAGGCCCTCAGTTTCTCACAGAAAGGCTCCCCTCTCATTCTCTGCAGGGCATCAGTACAAAACTAAGTAGTAACCAGCTCTTCCAGACCTCTCCCTCTCCCCCCATAATTTTCAGTTCTCCTTAGTAGGGTATTTTCTCAGGTCACCACTAGTTAAAAGTTGAGCATCTGGGCCTCCAACCTGTGCTGAGGATTGCTATGCACTACGTATCACTCAGGATGGTACCCTCTTTGCCTTCTGAGCTATGAGGAAGCCTGTTTCACAAACCCATCTTACCACCTGCTTTGTCAGACCACTCCTAGCACCACTTGTGTTAGTCTGAATCCTTCAAGGGTTAGATGTGTAAGAGATTTGTTGAAGGAAACGCCTGTGAAGGATAAGGGGGAAAGAGCAGGAGAAGGCAGGGAAGGCCTTCGGAGGGCAATGCAGGCCTGACGCCTGTGAAGGAAAGGGAATGGGAGGAGACTGGATAGGAAGAGCCAGGGACTATAGCACAGTTCTTAGAAGGGTTCAGTTAGGCTAAAGGGGAGTCCTCCAGTTAAAGTCACCAGAGACCCACATCTCTCAGGAACAGACCTGCATTACTATCCTTGTTATGGTCAGTCATTCATTGCAAGTGGCCCACAGGAAACATGACCTGGTACAAACATGGTAGAGGCTCAGTGAGCTAGCAGCTGGGGCTGCCAATTAACAATGCTTTCTACAGCAGGAGATCTGAGCAGTGCATTTTCATGAGCACCAAATAACACACTAATGACCAAACTAAGTCTGGCCAAGACATTAATGACTGATAATGGCTTGAGGCATTAGTCACTCTAAATAACATTCACATTTTGATAGCTCTATACAAAGAAACGACAATAATAGAGTAATTTTAAGATGTATAACAGGACCAAAGGAAAACATAATTTGGTGCAACTGAGTCTTCCCTCCCCTCAAATCATGCTGTATAGGAAGGTACTCTATATGGTACATATGCCCTTGATATTCTCATAAAATGGAAATAGTACCATTTTAGAATTCAAGATACTAAGTTTGGGAGTAGAGAAAGAAATGCTCAAAATAAAGTCCATTTCTGCCTCCCTATCTTAGGCCAAGAAGTGAGTAGTATTACGATCGAATGAAGCAATTTTCCACCTGCATTTTTAAGAGCAGTGAAAGAGAGTGGTGATGCCAGCCTGTGCAGACTCTTAAAACTAGAAGGGACCCTATAAATCATGTCCATTGTACATCAATCTCCTGCCTGGCAGCAAACCTGTGTGCAAGGTTCTCATCCCAAATTCCCAAGAGGTTAATCATCCTTGACTTGCATACCTCCAGTGACAGTGAACTCACTGCTTCTCGAGGTAGTCATTTTGTGGTTAAATTGCTCTAGTTCTACAATGTTTTAAAAAGTGATTGAGTCGGCACTCTTTGCCACAGTTGGCCATGTCTTCTACAAGTTACCTCACTGACTCCTTACAATGACCAGATTGGAGGAAGATTTTTACCCCCATTTCAAAAACAGGGAGCCTGAGAAAGGGTGGCCCTTGGTGTACCCAATGTCACACAGCTGGAATTCAACTCCAAGCCCAGTACTATTCCTCAGTCTTCCCACAAATGCCTTAGATTATGTTGGAATCAGTCTCTAGTTTCCATTTTTACTGATTCTAGTTCATACAGAACAAACCTAATATTATTTAATACTTGATGTTCCTTCAAATATTTGGTTGAGACCTTACATTATTCTATGACATTTTAATATCCAGGTTAAACACCCACTTTCTTCAACTATTCTTCTAATGCATCAGTCCCAGATGTTCCCAGACCTGCTCACCCAGATACACTTTAAGCCTCTAATATCCTTCTTAATACGACACACTCTACACTGAGCACATCTTCCAGGCATCTTATGACTTGCGGAAGAAAACCATCACCTCCCATTCTCCACACACTATACTTCTGTTAATGCGACCACATTATGCTACTGACTCAATAAACTTATAGACAACTTAAGCCTCTAGATCTGTTTCACATTATTAAATTGTATTTCACATATTCTGTATTGGTAAAAGTTTCGTTTTTTAAGTCATATTCATTCTGTTTAACTTTAAGCATATTAAAAAATCAGTCTATTGCTCAAGCCTGTTAAAATTCTTAACCCCCATGGTAGCATTTGAAATCACATGATCATCTATAAATTAGTGTTTTTGAAAGAGCATCTGAGTATTAACAAATACTGTAGAGACCAGCCTATCCTATTATCGCCTATTACAGGACCTATTTAGACCTCATTGCCCTCTTCCACTTCTAGGATCCTCTCTATCATAATGCTCCAGTCTCCCTTCCTACTCACAGCAGAGTCCCTTGACAGAAGTGTCAGTTTCACCTGGGCGCTTGTTAGAAAATGCAGACTCCCAGGCCCATCCCTTCTACAGAACAGAATCTGCACTTTAACAAGATTGCAGGTTATTCCATGCGCACATTGAATTTTAGCTGCTCCAATCTATGTACCTTGAGCAGGTGACTTAGCCCCTCTGCCTCAGTGTCCTCGCTTATCAGAGGGAGAAGGATGAGAAGTGGAAAGCCCTACAGCCCCTAAGTCCTCTAATTCTCTGCTTCTTCTACTTCCTCAGTTGCCTTGAATTGTCCCCAGAACTGTCCTGCAGTTCCACCATAAAGGCAGGGGAAAATTGATGACTGATACAAAGATATACCTCATCCCTTTCAATATTAATAGCCATAAATGAGAATCTTTAACTCAGGAGTGGCAAGGCTCTGCATATGCAGCCTAGAGTCATTCGATCTCTGTCCTAATTGAATCCGAGATTTTTAGCTGAGTTCCAGAAATATGACACTAGCTCAGAGACCCATGCCACAAAAGGGCTCTCAGATATGTCCTGTCCACCTGGGGAAAAGGAGATCTAAAAAGGCACTTCTTCAAATGAGAAAAAAGCACAGGCTCCTTTGGAATCGTAGATCAGAGTTCAAACCCTAACCAGTGTGCTCATCTGTAAATTAGGAGTAGTAGAGCACCCATGCTGTGGGTCACTGTGATTCTTACATGAGATTATTTCTGTGACATGCTGAGTCCAGAAGAACTCGATAAATACTCAATATTGTTTTTTATTGTTATCCTTTCATATCTAGAACAGGGATAATTTTAATTGTCCCCCAGCACTGGTATAAGTATTAAATAGTGTGTATGAACATACTTTGTACATGGTTACAAATTACACAACATTTGCTATTTTCTGACTTTTACTGATCACCCACAACATAGATGCATAACAAAGAACAAATACTGAGCAAAGTTGTATAGGTCCTCTAAAAACCTGAAAATCAAAACGAAGGTAAAAAGAAGAGAAATAAGCCAAAGAGGCAGGACTCCTAATCAAATTTGTTGCCCCTAAACATAAACTTGCAGTGTCACCACAACTCAATATTTAATCTATGTGTATAAGTCAGCATTCTACAGAGAAATAGAACCAATGGGAATCAGAGATGGAGGCTGACTATTTCAAGGGAGTGGTTCACACGACTGTGGAGGCCTGCAAGTCCAAAGTCTGCAGGGCATGCTGGGGGACTGGAGACCCGGAGAAGAGTTGATATTGCAGCCTGAGTCCAAAGAAGTCTGGAGGCAGAAATCCCTCTTCCTCTGGGAAGAACTCAGCCTTTTTCTCTTAAGGGCTTCAAACTGACTGGATGAGTCCCACCCACCTTATAGAGGTAATCTGCTTTACTCTAAGTCTACTGGTTTGATCATCTCATCTAAAAAATACTTTCATAGAGATAGCCCAACTGGTGTTTGACCAAATACCTGGGTACTGTGGCCTACCCACATTGATAAATAAAATTAAACATCGCACTATTTTACAGGTAAATACTAGCTTAATACAATTTTTATTATTGTTGTTTTCCAGCTCCATATGCCACTCATTTCACCAGAAAAACCAATGATTGCTTTGTTCTGCTTGTCCGCTGCAACCACAATAAGAAACGGATAGATCCCCTTCATTTATTTATTTTTTTAAAAAAGGAAAAGCCCTCCAACTTAGTGTGAATAACTGTTAATCTTGTTACATGAGTACAATATACCAGATAGTATACTAGGCATTTTTGCACACATTCACCATGATAACACCCACCAATCCTGCAAGCTTAAATGATCTCTCCTCTACTAATGAGAACGCTGAGGTTTATAACAGTTCTAATACCTCATCCAGTATCATATAACGAGTTGCAACAGAACCAGAATTTGAACCAAGTTCTATCTTATTTCAAAGCCTTTGCTCATTCTACAGTCACACTGCTGATGGCAAAGACATCTTAGCACATGATTAGTTGTGTTTTTTTTTAAAGTTTAAAATTTTTTAAAAGCTGGAACAAATGGCTCCACTAATTTTTCTATCCTTTTCTTCCCACTCATTCTTCACTGCAGTAGTATTTAATGTCATTTTAGGTGACAGAGAGAGAACATTCACCATTCCCTGTACATGGTGATTTGTTCTAATAACATATTTTCCTCCTTTCAAACTGATTTTCCTTCACCAATTAGTTATGGTAGGTCTATAAGGACAAAGTCACTGCATTAAAACACAGATGTGCTACAGTCAGCTGCAAAGGTACCTTCTTATCCTGGGTGGTCACTTAATGGCACCAACCTGTAAGAGGTCAGATCAGCGCCTCAGTGCTCTCATGTGGCCCAAAGACAGTCATTCTAAGACAACTGGGGTCTGTTGTCCTCTGAAGACTATATTAACCACTTTAAAGTCTAGACAGAAATGAATTGTCGGAGCACCTGGGTGGCTCAGTCGCGGGTAAGCGACTGCCTTCGGCTCAGGTGGTGATCCCGGGGTCCTGGGATTGAACCCCGCATTGGGTTCCCTGCTCAGTGGGGAACCTGCTTCTCCCTCTCCCCCCTGCTTGTGCTCTATTTCTCGCAATCTCTCTCTCAAATAAAAATAAATAAAACCTTAAAAAAAAGAAATGAATTGTCAAGAAAACTCACTAAACTCATGAAGAAAAGCTGACCCAACTATAATGGACTGACAAAAAGAGGATTTTTTTTAAAGATACTCACTTCTATTAGTCACATAATGATCTTATAACTATTACTACTGCCCCTTAGTAATGTTCATTGTATAAAAGTTGTTAACACAGATGCTGCCTCTTCAGCATGGAGTCCATAACTGACATGTGCTGTCACTTTAGGTAAGATCCTCGTATCCCTTTAAACCTCAAAATGCTCAACTCACAATTTTAAGAGGATTAAATGAGATAATGCATGTGAAAAGTGGCTTAAAATAAAAAGCTTATTTAAATAAAAAAGAAACTGGATTGAAAGCCCTTCAGTAGTCTAATCTTTATCTGAATAGTTTCATGACCCAAAGTTGAGAATACCGAGTAAATGGTAGTGCTGGATTCAAGCACAGCGTCACCATCAATGCCTCTGCTTGAAACAGCTCCCCTAGTTCATGCATATACTTAAAACAATAAGTAACAATGTCCCTGCATTTATGGTGCAGAGCATAAAGTTGTCCTGCACAGACCAAGCACATCTGGGACAGCTCACAGAAAGAAAATAGAGGCTTCCCATATTTGTCAACAGTTCTAAAAATTTACATGATATGACAATAACAAGTTGTGAAGCTGAAAGAAACTTTCCTAAACTCAGTAATAATAACACATTATAACCAACCATGATAAATAAAGACTGAATTGTCTTTCCATTCTTGCTATAGAAAAGATGACAAGATGGTTGTCATTGGAAGAAATGGTAAAGAATTTACAGACAAAAATGTAGGCGAAAAATTCCATAGCAATGTGTTAGGCATTTAATTTTGTGACATTTGTTTTTTATTAGCTCTTTTAAGATCTGTATTTTGCTGTGATTTCTCGATATAAATAATTCTGTATCTAATTTTGAATTTCTAGTTTTTGTATTCTTTTTCTTAATGAGAAATAACAAAATTATGTCAGCTTTTGCCCCTCCAAAACTGAGTTCTACCCTAATTGCAGATTCTCTAGTAGGAGAGATATAATTAAAAATAATGATTTGGGAAGGCAAATAAAAAATTCAGATTTAAATCCTATCTGAATTTCTATTTCATAGTGATTATTCTTTTTGTTCTCATAAGAATATAAATTTACCTTAATTTGAGAAATACAAATAAATCTTTATGTGAGAATTGATATAAAATACGGTGTCCGTCACATAGTAACTTCAATAAAATAGTCACTAAATATTAATTGGGGAAATGTTTATAATAAATGTGATGGCACATCTCAGCTCCCGATCTTATATAAATAATAATGAGAACATGTATTTTATTTGAGCTAATATGATTGCATTATGAATTCTTAAGTGGAAGATAATCAAATATAACAAGTAGCAAAATGAAAACAAAGCCTGAAAATATAGAACCCAAGACAATAAGTTGAACTAAATAAAACTATCATGATATTATACACCTATGATGTTGTGATTTAAAATAAGAAATAAATATATTTGGTCTTCGTCCCTACTCCTGGCACTGAGCTCTTAAACCCTTACAAATTCAGAAGTGATAAGAACACTAAGAGCATCTTTTGTTTTTATATTTTGTCTTTGACCTCAGTTCCTGACACAGGGCTCCTGAAACCCTTGTAAATTCCTAAGTGATAAGAGCACTGGGAGCATCTTTTGTTCTAATGACTGACTCTGGGTGGACTCCTGGATGGCTCCTACATGGGGGAGGGGAGGGCTGGTTACCAGAAAGACCAAGCCATGATTAGAAGCTTGAAATTTTCAGCCCAATACACCATCCTCCAGAGAGGGGAAAGGGGCTAAAAATGGAGTTAATAATTGATCATGCTTATGTAAAGAAGCTCCCATAAAGTTCCAATAGATGTGGTTTGGAGAGCTACCAAGAGGGAAACACACTCAAACTCCATAGTGGCAGAAACTTCTGTGCTTGGGACCATCCAACACCTCACCTATGTATCTCCTCATTTGACTGTTCATCTGTATCTTTTATCAAATCCTCTATAAACTGGGTTTTTTCCAAAATAATAATAATAATAATAATAATAGGAAGGAAGCAAGGGAGGAAGGGTGGAGAAAATCATCTTTTCATCAACTCTTTAAGAACTGGTTGTAAGAAAAAAGAAAAAAGAAGAACTGGTTATAAGAGGGAGCAAAGAGAACAATCAAAAGACTATATATATGTTTATGCTTATAATTATAATTTATATGTGTGTGTGTGTTCTGGGTCTTTAGACCCAACTAATTTTTTAAAGTATTTAAAAATTGCTCTAAGAATTTACAATCTAGGTAGGATGAAAAAACAAAAATCACAAATCATTCATAATGATAGGGTGGAATGCTAAGGTAGAGACAGGGTTATTAAGCAATATAACACTATTGTGACTTATTTAAATCTAAAGAATTGGCATGATTTAGTAGAAACTACTTCTAGGTAAAATAATATTTGTGGCATTACTAAGAAATGCCTTGCCAAACAGAGTTTTTAATAGCACCTGGCTAATAGATCCTATCACAACTTCTGCCAACTTTTCACTGAAATAGCTACATATATATATTTCAGAAAATAAAAACATATAGCAAAATCATAATCATAGTGGGAGGATTCTATCTCTCTCAGAGGTTGACAAGTCAGACAAATATAAAACTGGAAAGCATTTGAATAACACAATTAACAAGCTAAATCTAATAAAATATCACTTCATGTACCACAAAAGGGAATATATATTCTTTTAAAACTCCTACATATTAGAAAAACAGTATGGAGCTTCCTCAAGAAGCTAAAAATAGAGCCACCCTATGATCCAGCAATTGCACTACTAGGTATTTACCCCAAAGATACAAATGTAGTGACCCGAAGGGGCACCTGCACCCCAATGGTTATAGCAGCAATGTCCACAATAGCCAAACTATGGAAAGAGCTGAGAAGTCCACTGACAGACGAGTGGATAAAGAAGATGTGGTATATGTATATACACACACACAATGGAATACACACACACACACACACACACACACACACACACACACACACAATGGAATATTACTCAGCCATCAGAAAGGGTATTATGCTGAGTGAAACAAGTTGACCAGAGAAAGACAATTATATGGTTTCACTCGTAGGAGGAATATAAGAAACAGCACAGAGGATCATAGGGGAAGGGAGGGAAAAATGGAATGGGAACAAATCAGAGAAGGAAACAAACCATGAGAGATTTTTAACTACGGGAAAGAAACTGAGGGTTGCTGGAAGGGAGGTGGTTGCAGGGATGGGGTAACTGGGCAATGGGCATTGAGGAGGCATGTGATGTGATGAGCACTGGGTGTTACATGCAACTGATGACTTCCTGAACTCTACATCTGAAACTAGTGATGTTTTCTATGTGTTGGCTAACTGAATTTAAATTTAAAAAAATGAAAATAGATCAACTAAGCATCAAATTCACATACTATAAACAGAACAACAAAATAAATATCAATAGAAGTAGAAAGGATTAAGCAGAGAAATTAGTAGAATGAAAAATACAGAAGAAAGTAGTCATGATCAAGAAAATCAAGAACTAGTTCTTTCAACAAACAAGTGAAATAAACCTTTGGCAGTATGATGACAAAAAAAGAAAGGACATAAATAAAAATATTAAAAATTAGAAAGAGAAAATTTTAGATATACAGAACAATTTTAGAACTATAAGAAAATACTATAAAATTTTGTGGAAATAAATGTAAAAACCTAAATGAAATGGGTCATTTTTAAGAAAAATAAAATTACCAAAATTAACTCAAGAAGTAGAAACCTGCAGAGATAAGTAACTGTGGAGAAAAATGAAAAAGCAGTCACAGATCTAGCCCTAATAAAAAGGCACAAAAGCAATAAGGTTTGAGTTCTATAAAATGCTTAACATATTAATGTTATGTTATTTACACTATTCCAGAGCATAAATAAGAAACTTCTCAACTCTTTCTGCTAGTCTATCCTAACCCTAAGAACATAATTGAATAAAAAGAGCAAACACACATGTGTGCAAACACACACACACACACACACACACACACACACCCCTATGGGTCATTCTCACTAATGAACATGACTATAACCATTCCTGTATAAAATTACTGGAAAACAGAATCAGCAAGATAGTTACTGAATATGCATCATATTCCGGCAGACTCTATCCCAGGATTGCAAGAATTCTTTATTAGGAAGTCTATGTATGAAATTCACAAGATTAATAGATTATGTGGAAAAAATTTAATCATTTCAAATTACTCTAAAATTTTTTTATAAGAGTAAAAACCTTTGGGGCGCCTGGGTGGCACAGCGGTTAAGCGTCTGCCTTCGGCTCAGGGCGTGATCCCGGCGTTATGGGATCGAGCCCCACATCAGGCTCCTCCGCTAGGAGCCTGCTTCTTCGTCTCCCACTCCCCCTGCTTGTGTTCCCTCTCTCGCTAGCTGTCTCTATCTCTGTCGAATAAAATAAAATCTTTAAAAAAAAAAAAAGAGTAAAAACCTTTAATGAATTAAAAAGACCACACTAGCAACGGGAGGGAGGACTTTCTTAAGGAAAAATATATCTTCTAGAAACACAGAGCAAGTATTATACTTTGAGTTGACATTAAACTAGTTCTTGCTAAAATCAGAAGACAAGAATGCAGGCAGCCAGGCAATACTGTACTGGAGCACGTACCCAATGCATTCAGATGGCAAAAAGAATGAGAGAAAGTTGTCATTATTTGTACAAAATAATGTTGTATAATGCAACCGAAACAACTGAGAACTGTCAGAATTAATAAGAAACCAGCAAAGTTCCAGGATATAAACAAACCCCCAAATCCTACACATTAGCAATGATCAATTTTAAAAGGTCATTTAAAGAGGATTCTATTCACACTAGCAACCAATAAACAAACCTGCAAGTATATCTATCATAGGATCTATAAAAATTAACTGAACATAACAGAAGATTGGAATAAATAAGGAGAAAAACCATTATTTTACAGTTGTTAATTTCCCCCAAAATTAATCTATAAATTCAATGTGATCCCATACATATCTCAACAGAATATTTTTAAGGGAACTTGACAAACTGGTGCAAAAATTCCCATGAAGGAGAAAAATATAAAAACAACCGACATGTTTTTGAAACAGAATAACAACAGCTTTTCCTATAAGATTTAAAAATATACTAAAAGGTTGTTTTAATATTAAAGTAGTACGGTTAAGAAATAAATTAATAAGTGGAAGCTAATAAAGAATCCAGAAATAGTAGTCTCTCTCACTCCTTCCCTTTCCTCACCACATACACATACATGGGCATATGAGCACATTCTGGAATCTGGTTAATATTAGATGTAACACTCTGCATCAGGGAGAGAGCAGTAAAACAGAAAAATAGTTTAAGGATTTGAGGTGTAGGGGAGAAAATATCTTTTCCCCCATCCATCTTACGTTCTTTGCTTGGAGCCTTGTTTATTGGACTGACAAAATAGTGATTAACGATAGTAAAGCATAAAAGTATTTAATACAAATTTTGTATGACACAGAAGCCTTCACAGGGAATGAAGACCTGAAGAAGTGGTTGGATCTAAGCCTTTTTATACTAGGTTTTATGAAGAGTAGAAAGTTGTGAGAAAATTGGATAGGACAAAATGGTATGAGCTAGGGTGGTAAAGTAAGAGAAATTCAGTAAGCCTAATTGTTTGGATTCCACTTGGCATCCCTCCATCTTCAGAGATAAGGATGCTCCTTTCCTTCAGGTATAAGGAAAGCACCTCTCACATAAGGGTTGTATGACTTGCTTCAAGGTAGAAGGGGTTGATCAGAAAGTTCTTCCTGTACCTGCCATTTCTCAGATTCTTTCAACTTAAAATATTCAAAATGCCAAGGCATCCTATTTTGAGATAACATGTCCTAAACCCTGTCACATGTAGAAGGCTATTTATTTCAACACCGTCTGTAATTGAAAGAACTTAAAGGAGTAGCTCTGAAACTAAGTATCAATAGGAGGATGGTTAAATAAATTACAGTAATCCATACTATAGAATACCACACAGTTATTTAAAAGAATAAAAGTGGACCAATTGTACAGGAATAAAAGATCTCTAAAATACATCATCTAGAAAAGAGCAAGTGACAGACGCTTCCTTGCAAAACAAAACAAAACAACCACTATATTGACATATGTGTATATGTACATATACATATGTAAAAGAACAGCAAAATGACTAGAAAATTATGTTAACTGTGAATAGGTGAATGTGTGTGTGTGCGTGTGTGTGTGTACAGGTGATAGCAGGCTTTAAAGGAAGATAACCATATTTTATTCTACATCCTTATTTGTCTTGATCTCTTATAAGAATGTAGTTATGTACTGCTTATATAATAATATACAATCTCATAAACAACAATATTCAAACAATCAAAATTTTATCTCCCTTTAGGGGGAACACAACAGCATAAAAAGCCCTGGAACATATTAGTTCTGCCTCTTAAATTATCTGGATTATCACTTCCTTACCTATAAAATGAGGATTTGACTAGGTTATCTCATTTCCCTAATAAACTTTACATTTCTATGAGCCTCTAAAATATAATTAAATATTTTTTCACTTTTTTATATTTTATTTTTAATTTGCACTTAACAATACATCAGTTTTGCGGGTACATTACCATTTATTACAAATGTAATAAATAATTAAATATTTGCCTAAGTAAATTTTGTCTACCACAAATATGGTTATGTACTTTTACACTTAAAAATGATAGAGTTTAGTTTAGTTCTTTACCATATCAGAATTGCTACATGGTCAATGAATATTATCATGAAAGACAGGATGCAAATCACACAATTGTTCTTGTTGGGAAGAAATGTGGTTAATTTGACTTTCCTAAACTTTTTCTCTCCGTTCTATTCACTAAATCCGAGAAAAGAAAATGACATAATATAAAATTTCCATAAGAGAAGACCATGCCCTTCTCCAGAAAAAGTAAAGGAAGAGTTTAAGCTAGAAAAAAAATGCCCTTCATTTGAAATTTTTAAGTAAATATGTTCTCAATTCTTCAAGGTATTGAGACAAAAGCAAAATGACATTATTTGAGGGGGAAAAAATGTATTTTCATGCAAAAGTGCCTGAATAATTCACCTAGAACTTTCTCCAGATCATCACTACCCTGGTAGTGAATATTAGAGGAAAGAAAAAAAGAATTTGTAGGTTCATCAGAGAAGAAGAGTTCTACCTTCGTAAGCCACCCAGTCACTTAGAATCCAAATACAATTTGTATCCTAGTTCAGGAGGACACAGAGTTGGGGAAATGGAAAGAGTTCACAAGCACAAGAACAAAGCAAGAATATCCACTCTTCCCACCATCGTTCAACATTACAGAGAAAAACGGCCAAATAAGATGTCCCTCGCTTGACACCAAAATCAAAAGCAACCAAAGTAAAAATAAACAGTTGGGAGTACATCAAACTAAAAACTTTTTGCACAGCAAAGGAAACTACCAAAATGAGAAGGCAAACTATCAAATGAGAGAAAATATGTGTAAATCATAATATCTGAGAGGGGTTTGTATCCAAAATATATAAAGAACTCATACAACCCAACAGCCAAAAAAAGAAAAAAAATTCTGATGGAAAAAATGGGCATTGTATCTGAACAGACATTTTCTGAAGAAGACATACAGATGGCCAACAGATACACAAAAAGGTGCTCAACATCACTAATCATCAGGGAAATGCAATGCAAAACCACCATGAGATATCACTTCACACACATTAGAATCACTGTTATCAAAAAGATAAGAGTTAACAAATGTTGGCAAAGATGTGGAGAAAAGGAAACCCTCACGCACTATTGGTGGGAATGTAAATTGCTATAGCCACTATGGAAAACAGGATGGGGGTTCCTCTAAAAATTAAAAATAGAACTACCATATGATCCAGCAATCCCACTTCTGAATATTTATCCAAAGAAAATGAAAACACTAACTCAGAAAGATATATGCACCTTCATGTTCAATGACTGCAGCATTATTTACAATAACCCAGGTGTCCACTGATAAATGAATAAAGAAGATACGGTGTATGTATATACATATATATACACACACACAATGGAATATTACCTAGCCATGAAAAAGAATGAAATTTTGCCTTTTATGACAACATAGATGGATCTTGAGGGCATTATGCTAAGTGAAATAAGTCAGACAGACAAATACTGCATTATCTCACTTATATATGGAATCGAAACAAACTGAACTCAGATACACAGAACAGATTGGTGGTTGCCAGAACCAGGCTTCGGGTGGGGGCTGGGGGGAGCACAAATAAGTGAAGATGGCCAAAGGGTAAAAACTTCAGTTATAAAATAAAAAAATCATAGGGATGTAATGTACAGCATGGTTACTATAGTTAATAATACTGTATTGCATAATTTTGCATATTTGAAAGTTGCTAAGAGAGCAAATCTTAGTCCTTATCACAAGAAAAAAAAATTGTAACTATGTATGGTGATGGATGTTAACTAGACTTACTGTGATGATCATTTCACAATATACACAAATACTAAATCATTATGTTATACACCTAAACTAATATAATGTTATATTAGTTATATCCCAATTTTTAAAAATGTAGATTAAGGCAAAAAAAATAATATAATGTTATATAATATAACATTATAATATACAATATAACATTATAATATACATATAATATACAACAATATAATATAAAAACTAATATAATATTAGTTATATCCCAATTTTTAAAAATGTAGATTAAGGCAAAAAATAAAAAAAGATGTCCCTCACATATACCCTCCTCAACAAAAGTGCCTTTGTTGGAGCTTGAGATCCAGGTAGGAGACTGTAAAACCCCAGGGCAGTCCAAGACTGAGGAGAGCAGGCTCTCCTCGCGCCTAGGCAGCTGACTCACCAACCAGGTCCTGGCTACAGATCCAGACACTGCTCTGCACCCCTGAGCACTCAGCTACAGTTCCATCTGGCTTTGGTTCTGTCACCATCACCATATGCCAAGGGACTGGAGAGGAGTTGTGCCGACCCATGTGTAGGATAATAGACATACAGACCTTGGCCCTGATTGTGGATCCTGAGTGGCCTGTGAACCAGCCCTAGCCCCTCCAGGCCATGACCCAGGAACCCCTGGAGGTAAGCCTGCCAAACTCAGACTGTAGATTCTGAAAAGGCCCTCTAACTGGCTCTAGCTCAACCCAGCTACAGGTCCACTAACATTCTCGCTGGTACAGAGGCCTCACAGGAGATGCTCCTATCTGCACTTCTGGAGATCCAGAGAGGGCCCTCTATGTGCCTCCACCTTCCTCACAGCCACAGTCTGCCGATATGCCCGTAGTCAGAGGGTCCAGGGTCCCAGCAAGAGACACTCCCATCTGGGTACTGAAAGATCCTGAAAGGGTCCTATGCAGCCACTATGTAAAATAGTATAGAGGTTCTTCAAAAATTTTAAATAGAGCCATATGATCCATCAATCCTACTTCGGGGTACATTTTCAAAGCAAATGATATCACTATCTCAAAGAAAAATCTGCGTCCTTCTACCATGTTCATTGCAGCATTATTTACAACAGCCAGGACATAGAAACAACCTAAGTGCCCATAAACAGGTGAATGGATAAAGAAAACGTGATATACATATATGTAAAATACATATATAAAAATGTGATATAATAAATGTTTATATACATATTATATATAATGGCATACCATTCAGCCATAAAAGAGAAGGAAATTCTGCCATTTGTGACAACATGAATGGACCTTGAAGGCATTATGCTAAGTGAAATAGGTCAGACAAAGACAAATACTGATGACCTCACTTATCTGTGGAATCTTTTTAAAAAAGCCAAAATCATAGAAACAGAGTAGAACGGTGGTTGCCAAGGGCTAAAGTGTGGGGGCGTTGGGGGGATATTGGTCAAAGGGTACAAACTTCCAGTTGTAAGATGAATATGTTCTGAGATCTAACATTCAGCATAGTGACTACAGTTAATAATACTGTACTATATGTATATATTTGAAAGTTACTAAGAAAATATATTTTAAATATTCCCACAATGCAAAAAATTGTAGTTATATGAGGTCATAGATGTGTTATTCAACCTTATTCGTGATAATCATTTCACAATATATACATGTATCAAATCAACACATTTGTACACTTTAAACTTACACAATGTTATATTCAATTATATCTCAAACCTGAGGAAAAAAACATTGCAGTAAGTACAGTAAAACAAAAAGGTAAGAAAAACAAAAGGCAACTATTGGAAAGGAAGAAGTAAAACTATTTTCATTCACAGATGACATGATTGTGTACATAGAAAATCCTAAAGAAACTATAAAAATTACTAGACTAAGGTTCGAAAGTATAAAAAAGTTTGAAATAAAGTTTGAAGTAAAGTTTGAAGGTATAAAATATAATTTTTATATTGACCTTCAAAGCTTCAAAAATATAATTTTTATATAGCAGCCACAATTAGAAATTAACCAATTAACAAATTATTTACAATAGCATCAAAAACATAAAATAAATAGGAATAAAGTTAACAAAGGCTATGTGAGACCTCACGTTGAAACTACAAAATATTGCTGAGAGATATTAAAGAGTCTTAAATCAATGGAAATATATACCATGTACATGGATTAGAAGATTTGATATTGTTAAGATATCAATTCTCCCCAACTGGTCTATGGATTTAATGCAATCCCAATTGAAATCTGCACAGGCTTTTCTGTAGAAATCAACAACTTGAGTCTATGAAAATATAAAAGATGTAGAATGGTCAATCCAACAACAGAAAGAAAGAACAATGTTAGGGGACTCACACTAGTTGATTTCAACTTCTTATAAAGCTACAATAATCAAGACAATGTAGTATTGACTGCCTCTGCATTGACTGGAAAGGTACATAAGGGAGTTTCTGGGGGAAAATAAAAGTTCTGTATCTTGATTGAGTGATAATTTCACAGGCATATAATTTTTCAAGATAAATATTTGCATCCTGCCTGTCTATTCATGGTACTTGAACTACTTCGGTAGACAAAAAAAGCAGCAGCAGAAGAAGAAATGAAGAAGGAGAAAGAAGAGGAGGAGGAAGAAGAGAAGGAGAAATGCCTGCTTTCATGGCAGAGTCAGTGAACGACAGACAGATAATGAGGAAAAAGCATGATAAGAAAATTTTATGACATGGTAGACAGTGACAATATCGTGGGAAAGAGAAAAGTCCAGTAGGCTAAAGGAGCACAAGAGCACTGGGAGGATGCAGTTTTATACTCAATGATAAAAAGATCTCAGTAGAGCAAAGACTTGAAGGCATGTTCCAACTTCTTAGAGGAAAGAACATTCCAGGCCCTCAGGCCTAGGACGTGCAGGGAGGCCAGTGTACCCGCAGCAGAACTTTCTTAGTGCAATTCCAACAGAACAGAACTTTCTCTAAAGATCCAGTGAGCTGGATCTCCCCAAGCTGTTCCACCTGAGCTTAGTGCAGGGCCTGCTGCCTAATGGACTATGTTAACCCAGAGGACAATGGAAAGAAGAGAGAAACTGTGGCTTCTTTACATTGGTTATCTCTGTGTACATTTCAATGTTGCATCCTGGAGGCAGGAGGTGAACTGTCTCATTGCTGAGTTCTGGTCACTTACCTGGCATGGAAGGACACTGGTGCACTCTCAAAAATTTTGTTTCTAAGAGGTTAAAAACTAAAAACAAAACAGAACAAAACAAACAAAAACAGTGTTCATTTCCCAATGACTCTCAAGTCTTAACCATTCCCTGCACTGGGGCAGAGAAAGGGCAACTTAGGGCAAATAAGAATGTTCCAAGCCTTGAGAGCCCTCCAGAGGTAGGCAGGTAGCTTCTGGAAAGAAAAAGAGTACGAAGTACCATAGCCAGAGCGCACAATTTTGAAGGGAGTGGATATTTACTGATTTCCCAGAATATTAGCACTGTGTGGTCACACAAATGGGAATTCGCTCTGGTGTTGTTTTCTAGAAGACAGTCTTATTTTTTCTTGCTGTGTCTGAAATGGGCACCAGTGTGATAACTACGAACATCAGTTGGTCTAGCCAGTTCAAGCCCCTTTCCTTAATAATGTCTTTCCCTTTGTGTTTGTTTTTAACCTTGCGTCTTCATAAAGGCAGCCAAATATTAGTTGGAAAGAGCTGAGCCAACACTATATTTCCTAGTTAGACATATATGCCAAATACAAAAGGAAGCACAAATATTGGACAATGATCCCTCCTCTCACAGACACAGCCCAGCGTAAGAGAGATATATCTAGAAATCAGAGCCGTAGCAGAGCCTGGAACTGTTTGCTTGGAGGTATGAAGCAAGGAGGAGGAAACTTAACTACTCTTTTATAGTTCACTCCTGCTATTAAGAACATAACTGAGTCTAGTTTAGCCAAATTCCCTGCTAACTAACCTGTTTTGTCACTGTGGATTCAAGCCACTGCTGGAGCTTAATGACTCTGTAGAACTAGGGATGCACCTACTTCATGGCAATTAATTTCCAGTTCTATTGTTTTAAGAAAACATTTGGTATTAACATTGCATCAAAAACTGGGGATGTACTGTATGGTGACTAATATAATAAAATAAAAATTATTTAAAAAAAAAGAAAACATTTGGTATTTACTTAACAATGCTTATTAACCCAGAATCAATGTGAATTAATTCATATTTTATTTTATTTTATTTTATTTTTTTAAGATTTTATTTATTTATTCGACAGAGATAGAGACAGCCAGAGAGAGAGGGCAGGGGGAGTGGGAGAGGAAGAAGCAGGCTCATAGCGGAGGAGCCTGATGCGGGGCTTGATCCCAGAACGCCGGGATCACGCCCTGAGCCGAAGGCAGATGCTTAACCGCTGTGCCACCCAGGTGCCCCTAATTCACATTTTAAAAGTGTTATCTAATTTTCTAATCAGTATTAATACTGGTTTCCAGTAGCAAACACTTTGGAGTGAAACACTTAACTGATGTGTTTCCCAAGTTTTCTCCCCATTGTATTCAATTTTAATTTGTGTGACAAGTTTCACCTCACAAAGTGCTTCCTCTTATTTGATTCTTCTTAAATGCACATTGAAGTCTGTTTATATATTAATTTCTGCTAGAACCATAAACATCTCCTCCTTCATGTCTCCTCCCCAAAGGACCAAAAAGGCCTCTTGAGTGGCTATAAATGTCTCTTTATAAACACTTAATTAAAAACTGTGTCACAGTTAGAGTCAATCTGGTCTGCACTCTCATGCCAAAAAGCAGGATTTCAAGCTGTGCATTTTACTATTAACTTTCCAGTGTAGCTTTAGAATCTCAATCAATTCTTTAAGAAATGCAAATGTTCTTTTCCCTTTGGCTTAGCAGTAGCCACTGGGAAATACATATGTATAATTCCTTCCTGGTTATGCATGTGCTGTAACAATAATCAAAGCTAGATGCCAAAGAAGATATTCCAGAGTATTTTTCCAACATTAAATTTCAGCCTTCTCCTTGGCCCAGCCAGGTGGATAGTGAAAGTGCCACGTGAAAAATACAGCTTGTTCCTAGGATTAATCTTAATTCATTCTCACAACTCAATTTCCACTTCTGCTGTTGGACCTCTTGACTACAGTGCCCTTTCCTTCCAGCCTACTCTCCACTGTCTTGCTAGGGTGTTCTAAGGTCCTTTCCTGGCCTGCCTCACACAGCCCTATAGGTTCATCATCTGCATCCCCTTAATACCCAACCCCAGTGACATACCTATGCTCTAATCATGGCAACACCAGCAATTCCCAAACACACCATGGGTTGTGTGCTCCCATGCCTTTGTACACATCCCCTCTCCCAGCATTGTCCTTGCTCCCCTGGTGATCTTCCATCCTTCCATAGTCAGTTCAAAAGCCATCTCCTCTGTGAGGTCTCTCTCACTGTTCTCCCCCATCCTGGGCAGAGCTGAGAATTCTCTGCTAGTTCCCATAACACCATGGAGCCCTTCTCTATCCTAGCATTTACCACAAAATATTTAATTACGAGTTTCCTTACTGTCTCCCTACTAGGCTGTGAGCTCCTTAAAAGTGAGGATATTTTTCCCAGCTGTAGCACCATGCCTGGCCATCTGACAAGTAATCAAGAAGTCTTTATGGAATGAATGGAAGCGGATACGAATGTGCTAAGTATGGATTTTCCAACTCTCCCACACACATGGAAGCATGTGAATCCCACATGACACTACAGATAAAAGACTGGTATCCAAGATCTACAAAAAAAAAAAAAAAAGAAGTCATTTGTTTTTGTAAGTGCCCTTCTCCCCCTTCTTTTCCCTATTAAAATGGTAAATAAGCTCCAAATTCTAACCACCCCTTTGAGTCACATTTTTTTCTGTGAGCTCCCATGTACATACTTACATGAATAAAAATCTGTCTTTTCTCTCACTAATCTTTTGTCAGTTTAATCTGAAGGCCTCCAAACACTGAACCTAAAAGGATAGCAGCAGTTTTCCTTCCCCTACATACACACTAATCTGTATATGTGTGTATATGTATTTATGTGACCACAGATACACAGTCACTTGGACAACTGCGCATGCCTACAGAGGGCTCCTATGGAAGATTCTGTTTGAAGGAAGAGGTCTATAGCTAAAACAAATAAAAACATAAAAAATAAATAAAACACCAATCCATAAAATGAGACCATTTGCTTTAATGAAATTTCATCAGTTTTACAAAAATATGAATGGCCTAAGACCAGCCCAGCAGGCTGGAAGGTAACCTATAGCTCCCAATATAATGTAGAAGAAAGAAACCCAAAATTAGAGAGAAGAGACTAATATATGAGCCCTGTTCTGGGGATGTGACTGTCTCTCCCATAAGATTCCCAGGCTGCGGGAGAGTAGTGACTCTTTCTGTTTTGTACATCACGGAATCCTCAGGGCCTAGCAGAGAGGCTGGGATGTGGCAGCTATTCGAGGACTCGCTGTCGAACAAACAAGTGAACTAAGTCTCCTGTGCTTGTCTAAGGAATTCTGGATTCTCAACTTGCTAACGTAACTTTTCTAAGCTGCAGTATTTTAAAGATAAAACAAACATAAAGAAAATACCTATACCAGAGAGTTGTTTTAAAGATTAAGTAAGATGTAAAATACATTACAACGCCTAACACAAATGTCCAATAAGGATTATTTTTATAATTAATATTACTATAAGTACTCCCTGGGCAGGACTGAAGTTTTTTTCCTTGAAGCACTTTTTTTTTTAATGCTTTAAAGGCAAGGTTAGACGAAGGCGGGCTATTCTAGGCAAATTCATTAACTTCTCTGGTCTATAGTTCTTACCTTAAAACATGAATAATAATGCCTTCCTTCCAGGATTGTTATAGGGTAAGTAAGGTAGCACAGATACTCATATAGTTGGCTTTCAATAAAGATTAGCCAATTGTCAATCAACATGCTCATCTTGGTGATGGCAGTGCTAATGGCTACACCTGGGGTGTACATTCTGAGTCTACATAGATCATTCAGTCCCCACAAGGTAAGCATTATTAGCCCTATTTTATGATGTAGAAATTGACACTCATAAGGGTTAAGAAACTTGCTTGACATAATAAGCAGAGCAGTAGGATTAAAACTGACATGTACCTCACCCCACAGCACACGATCTTTTCTCTCAGTCCTGCTACTTTTGCAAGCCTTTGCCCATGAACACCTGCCTACCCTGTCTGCATTGTCCCCAAGAGGGGCATGTGTTTGAAAAGGAAACTTACCCTGCACGCCAAGGCTGAGACCCTCATAAATCTGTCAGCCACAGAGACTGTCCAAGGCAGGAAGGGGCAGGGCTGTCCTTTACGTTGCTTGTAAGAGAAGCAAATTTATCATCCACCCATAAACAAGTATAAAGAATTTCCAGTCTGTATTTTAAGTTGGCCTCATTTTTATACCATTTTATCTCCACTCTTTTTCCTCTCCTTCAACTTTTTCTAATCTGTACTTTATGTATGTTTGTTAGATATCTTACAGCATATTTGGAGTAAGGTAGGAATATCATAAATAAACCAGCGAACATACTCCACAGGGGATTCACTTGAATGCCCCAGGAAAATCTAGAAAGAACACTTCACAAAAGAAGCGCTGTTAACAGGAGATAGAAGTCCTGCATCCCAGCCCAACTCCCTGCTGAGTGCCAGTGAGTCACACAGGAAAACCACACACCTTCACAACCAAGCTGCACCAAACTGCCTCGCTGAGCCCCAAGAACTTGTAAATGAGCTCGTGACTGTCCTGGACACAGGTCTCTAGGCAAACCAGAGACAGCAAAGAAACAGAGGTTTAGAAGCCTAACCTTGTACAACAGTACAAGGAGCAGGAAGACAGAACAGAGGTTTAGAAGCCTAACCTTGTACAACAGTACAAGGAGCAGGAAGACAGAACCAGTGACCACAGGTGGGTGCAGGCTTGAAAGAATGTCCAGGGGCTTTCTCACAAGGCCACTGACTACCCAAGAGCCACCAGCAATTCTCAAGGCAGAAAAGGGGTGCAACAGAGAAGTCTTGTACCTGGTACCCCATCTTAAGGAACAGCAGGGAACAAGATTTAGGCATTGTTTTCAGAGATGGAGAGTCTACCTTAAATCTTGCTGCCTTTCAAGGCTAGTGTCACCAGTGCATGGTGAAACCTAAAATTTTGTCAGAAGCCAACCCAACTTCAGGTCTAGATGGGTGCTAGTAATATTTTAGTTGCACAAGGGAAGGTGGGTATTTTTAAAACATAAACTAAATCATATATCTCTCTCTAAAACCCTCCAATGATTTCTCATTTCACTTCAAATAAAATTCCAAGTCCTCACTAGACCTTACAAGGGTATGGCCCCGCCTGCCTTTCCGTGTGACCTCCCAACCCTCTCCCCTTCCTCATTGTACTTCAGCTACCAAAGCCCCCTCCTGACCTAAAGGGCTGAGTTCACCCTGCTCTTCCCTCAGCCTGACATATCCCCTACCCAAGATCTTTGCAAGGCTAGCTATTGGGTCCCAACTGAGCCACCTCCTCAGTGGGGTCACCCCTAACATCCCAAACCCCCAAAGAGTCACTGCCCATCTCACCACCTGGTTTTATTTTTTCATGGAAGTATCACCATCTGAACTTATTTTGTCCTTATTGTTTTCTTGTTTATGTTGCTCCTTTCTGCCAGAATGTAAGCTCCATGAGAAAAGGGGAACTTGTCCTGTTACCACATTAAGCTCTGTGCCCAGGCCTTGATTTCATTCCACACAACCACACCCTCATGCTATTCTCTTTGCATTAGGAGGTTCCATGTCACAGAAGGAACTGGCCTGGCACCATGGTGCCTGTGGAAGGCATTTGGATCCAGAGAGACCTAGATCCACATCATAAAGTGTTGTCTCCATAAATACTGGTGGCAGAAAGGCAAAAGCAAGAAAGGCAGAAGAGAGGAGTTGCATGGGCATTCCCCTATTTATACAGTCCCTCAGGTTCCCAGCCACAAAGACTCTGACCTCCCTTTTGCAGAACTCCAGGTCTTCTCTCATCCAGGCAAGCCTCAAGGTCACAGCAGAAGATGCTAGGCTCCTGGGAGCATGGACTATGTCCTTTCTACTCACTGGTTTGTTGGCTGGGACACCAACCATGAGGCACAGCATCTGACCCGGAGCCAGCCCTCAATAAAATACATGTTGACTGAGTAAATAAGAGTAGGCATGAATGAAGATGGATGAAGGCAATCAAGTTGCTCCCATTCATGATGGCACTGTCCATCAAGGTGCCTTTGAGAGCATTATGGCAGGACTCAAACTTAAACATGCACCTGAATCACCCTGGAGAATTTCTTAAAAATACCAATTCCTGGATCTTACCCTCCAGATTCTGTACTTCCAGGCTGGGGAGCTGATGCAGAGCCAGGCTGCGAAGACATGGTATCTAATATTAAGGGTTTATTGATGACTGGAATCCATATGAGGATTTTCTCCTTTATTTGGTCAACAGCCCAGAATTTCTGGATAATGATGAAGCTGTGCCATTCTCTATGCTGTATGGAGCCTTGTGCCCTGTGGGCATCTGATAGATGTTGCTTGATATTAATAGTAATAAAGGCTTTCCCTTAAAACTTCTAAGCATCTTCTGATGAGGAATCCAGTTCTGCCAACTCACTGTGAATGACTGGCTTACAGGTCTTGAGCTGAGTATAACATAATTCATCTAGTTATGAGGCAGGAAAATAACTATAACCTTCCTGAATGTAGCCAGTAGTTTTTGGGAGAGAGGCCAGGCCCTCAGCTTAGGCTGGGAGAAAGTGAGTGTATCCTTCTAGAAGCTTATTAAGTGCTGCAAGAGTCACCTGAAAAGAAGGTAACAGAAAAATACCAATGGAAACCAGTCTTAAGGTAATCTGAAAGTAAGTCTTAAAAGACAGCCAGTTTGGGAAAAGGTAAGGTATCGATGGAGAGAAATCAAATACCATGTATGACCTCCCAGCAGAGAGCCCAAAACAATACAATGGTCTTTCCAACAGGCAAGATATTATTAATAACAGTGATAAGATTTTAAAAATGTATGGTCATGAGGTACTTTTCCTTCAGAGAGGTCAACACATTTTCCTGTATTGTCTCACATTCACCCTCCACAATCTGATTAGATGATAACTGTGGCTGGGACTGAGGTGGGGAAACTGAGATGTGGGGAAATTAAGCAAAATAAAGCTGCCTGCAAAATCTACCTGGGACAAAGTCAAACCCCACATAAGGGGGTCTCCAGATTTAAGCCACAGGATTGTGCCCACTGACATTAGCCCACTGTTCATATTACAGCAATGAAGTATATTATAGATCGGTAAGATCAGAACAGTGAGGTATCTGGATTAGGAGTTGTTAGGCTCAGACTGGCAGACTAGCTCAGATCTCTAAGATGGGTTCCCCAGTGGCTGCCCCATGACCAAACACAACCACCTGTTAGCCCAGCCCCAGGTCAGCAAGATTGAATGGCCAGGTGTGGTCTGGTGTGAACAAGGGATCCTAGTTAGGGCCCCAGCCATAGAGAAAGAAGGGAAGAGTGAACCTTCTTCAGGTTACAACTCAGCCTCTCTGTGCACAGTAAAGGGTGGGGAGCATCCTGGTGGGACCTCTAGGCCACCCTCAGCCTTGTCTTCCTCTCCACACTTTTCACAGGTGACTCTGTCCACACCAGGAAAGAGCCTGGACAGGGTCCCCTAAGTTCCTCACACTTATCCAGAGCCCTACAGATGTTTCACTGGCTCCTCAAACTTAGCAGACCTTAAACAGCAGCAATCTTCCCCAGCAGGCAACTGCTCCTCTTCTGTCTTCCCTATTTCAGTGAAGACCACCAGCATCCAGTTGGTCATTGTTCCCCCACACCTCCATTCTGTGCCACAGAGAGCCACTTACCCTCTCCTCAGCAGCACCTCCTCCTGGTCCTTCTTCTCTTAGCCACTGCCTTGATTCTGGATTTCAACACTCCCTGCCAGGGTTGCCACAGCAACCTCCCTCCCTAAGCACCACCCCTCACAGCTACATCTCGGCAATGCTGCCAAGCTGGCTGTGATGGAATTCCTTTGTAGTTCCCCATCACTTTCAGAATTAAACTCAAACTCCTTAGTATGGCACCAGACCAAGATCTTTATGATTTAAGCAATACACCCTCCTCTGCAGTTTTTTATAATAGGAAATGGGAAACTAATAACAAGGACTTAGGGATTATCCAAGCAGAGAAAGAGAGGAAGGGCCCATCAGTCCTCTCCCACCTCAACTCTTGGCATGGCCCCACCCTGTTTCTATGCCCCAGTTGTATCAACAAACAATGTACCATATCCCTGTCTCCATGCTTGGGCAGGGGGCTCCCTTCCCCTCTTTCTTCACCTGGATAACCCTGACTCCAACTATTAGTTTCCTAGTTACTGCTGTAACAACATACAGCAGATTGGTTGGTTTAGGACAGAAATTTATTATCGTACAGTACTGGAAGCCAGAAGTCTAAAATCAAGGTGTCAGCAGGGCCATGTTCCCTCTGGAGGCGCTAGGGAAGGAACAGTTCCAGGACTCTCTCCTAGCTTCTGGTAGCTCCTTGGCTTGTGGCAGCATAATTCCAATCTTCTTGTGGCATTATCCCTGTGTGTGTGTGTGTTGTGTTTGTGTGTGTCTTTGTGTCCAAATCTTCCCCTTTTATCAGGATACATACTAGGTTAGGGCACATGCTAATGGCCTCAATTTAATTTGATTACCTTATAAAGGTCCTAACTCCAAATAAGGTCACATTCTGAGGTACTAGAGGTTAGGACTCCCACACATCTTTTTCAGGAGGGGACAGTATTCAATTCATAACAGTCCTTAAAGCCATAGTTTAAGCATCACCTTCTGGCTGAGCTGGGCTGGGTGCCCTTTCTCCTACACTTCCCTGGTATCCTGCCTAGTCCCTGTCACATCATCCTTATAGTCCACTTGTCTGTGGCCCCCACCCTACCATGACTCTGAAAAAATGAACCAAGACCTTCATCTCTGTAGTCCCAGGTTCTCCTCAGCCCAGTGCTGGGTACCTCATGGGCATCAAACATTTGGGGTTGATGAATGAACACAGATGGTGATGGACGTTGCAAGCTGTGCCACTGGCCCCCTTACCTGCCTTCACCACAGGAGTACAAGGGAACACATGGTCAGCAGGCTTGACTGACCTCTGTCCAGACTCCAGCCCCAGGGACAACTAGGTGAGCTGTCAAATTTAGTCCATTTGTTTCATACCAGCCTGATCCTGACAGCTGGAAACTTCAGCAAAGACAGGGACCCACGGTACGAAACTTCAGGATCTCCAAACCTTTGCCTTGAATATCAACTTTCAAGCTGTATTCATGAATTGTTGCCAAAATGAAGAAAGGTTTTTTCTTCTGGTTGTTTTCCTTACTGACCTTTCTCTGAGCCTTGTGAACCCATTCTTCTAGAAGAAGATCGTTGAGGTGGAACAGCAGCTGTAGACTCAGCTATAACGTGCAGCTCACTTCTCCAGCATATGGAGAAGTCAGGAGGCTGCAGATAACACTGCTTCTTCACATTCATGCCCCCTGCATGCCAAAAGCTACTTGGAGCTCTATCTATAACTTGCCACAAATTACAGCATTTATTAACAAGCTGAAAAAAATGTACTTTTGTATAAGAACATTTATAGTATCTGGGCACCTGGGTGGTTCAGTCAGTTTAGCATCTGACTAGATTTCGGCTCAGGTCATGATCTCAGGGTTGTGGGATTGGGCCCTGTGTCATGCCCCGTGCTCAGCAGGGAGTCTGCTTGAAGATTCTCTTTCTCTCCCTCTGCGCACCCCCACTCTCACTCTCTCTCTCAAGTAAAATAAATAAATCTTAAAAAAAAGAACAGTCATAATATCAAGTTGATAACAACAATCTTTTGAATTATTAAAATGAATCATTTCACATTTCACATTATAAGAAAACTTCTCTTTGCTGGCAATGTACTGTATGGTGACTAATATAACAAAATAAAAATTATTAAAAAAAAAAAGAAGTATGGGTCACAGCTGTCCTTCACTAACTGCCATGCCTAAGATTGTGCCTGTGTTGAGCTTTTCATCTCCAACTTAATGGAATGTGAAACAGGGCCATCGTCTCTGTGCAAGACTACTCACCCAAGTGAGTCTAGTCAATAAACACGTGTTTAGATTTGTTCTTTTGTTTCCAATGTGCTCTGGTAGGTTTGTGGAGCATAATTCCAATTTGTCTTAAACACATCGTTTTGATGTATGAAGATCCTTCATAGTGATGGCAGAGTACGTGATCAGCTTGAGAGGAGCAATGCCACACAGGTGGGAGCATACTCATGCAGGAAGAATCCTGCCACTTTTATGCTGCAAAGATTCTTTAATGTTCTCGAAAATAGGAGTTCCCCATCCTTAGAGCCTCTGCTTTGCACCACTTGTCATTATACTAATAATAGCTAGTTCTTTATTGTATATCATGTCATTAATAATAATTGTGGTCATTTATTGAGTGTCTGCTAAGTACCATTAAGCCTTCTATGGAAAACAGCATAAGTTTCCTCCAAAAATTAAAAATAGAGTTACCGTATGATCCAGCAATCCTACTTCTGGTTATATAGCCTAAGGAAATAAAACCACTATCTCAAAGAGATATGTGCTTCCCCCACTACCGTGTTCATTGTAGCATTATTTACAAAGCCAAGACATGGAAACAACCTGAGTGTCCATTGACAGATGAATGGATAAAAACGTGGTACACACACACACACACACAGACACACAGACACACAGACACACACCAAGGACTATCTTATAGCTATTAAAAAGGAAGGAAATCCTGCCACTTGCAACAACATGGATAGACCTTAAAAGTGTTATGTTAAATGAAAGAGGTCATACAGACAAATACTGTATGATCTTACTTATATGTGGGGTCTAAGAAAAGCCAAACTCATAGAAAAGAGATTGGAAAGGTGGCTGCCAGGGGCTGGGATTTGGGGGAATTGGAGAGATGTTGGTCAAAGGGTACAAACTCTAATTATAAGATAAATAAGTTCTGGTGATCTAATATATAGCATAGTGACTATAGTTAACAATACCTGTATTATATAAAGTTGGTAAGAGAGATCTTAAATGTTCTCCTCACACACACAAAAATACTATAATTATGTGAAGTGATGGATATATTAGTCTTATTGTAGTAATCACTTTGCAATATAGACATGTATCAAATAACCACATTGTACACTTTCAACTTACACAATGTTATATGTCAATTATATATTAATAACGGTGGAAAAAAGCCTTCACAGTAACTCTCTGAACCCTTGTCCCCACACTATTAGAGAAGAAACTGATGGCTTATTTGCCAAATGCTCACATGGTCAGCAGGTGGCAAAGCCAGTGGGCCAGCCTGGGTGTGTTCAATTCCTGGGCCCATATTCTTAACTAAATCACCTTTAACACCTTCAGGTCTCCAGAAATCACAGTCAGAAATAAAACTCTGAGAAACAAACTGAGGGCTTCAGAGGGAGGGGGGTGGGGGAATGGGATAGACTGGTGATGGGTAGTAAGGAGGGCACGTATTGCATGGTACACTGGGTGTTATACGCAACTAATGAATCATCGAACTTTACATCAGAAACCAGGGATGTACTGTACGGTGACTAACATAATATAATAAAAAAACATTAAAAAAAAGAAATAAAACTCTGAATGGAACAAAACTGAACTTTGTCCTCTTGCACTTACAGCACAGAGCACATAAGCTGATCTTACTGACATAACCAGAATCTTCCTCAATTTTCTCCTCCACCCCCTGCCATCCCTAGTAGTTGACGCAAATAGGGATGAGGCAAGAAGGCCACCTGAGTGGAAGCACAGAACGAAGCACCTCCAAAGAGATGAAAATAACTTCCCTGTACCCAAGTAAACCTCCAGCATATTGGGCCCTGTGGGGATCCTTGCAGAGCCTCGATGTAACAGCTGTGACTTACGTTCCTGTCCCCACACTTTCTACAGATTATGCAGAAATGACACGGGTTCCTGTATGCCTCACAGGGAAAGTAATCCACCTATCACCAGGTGAGCAGAGACAAACATATGTCATGGGCTCCTACAGAAGTCACTCTTTCTACCAAGGCAAGAAGCCAGACTGGACAGGAGTCCAAGGTTTGAGTCCCAAAGGTTTGTAGGAACTGGGTAAAGAGAGGAAGCTGAGAAAGGGCCTCAGCTGACCCTAGCAGACAGGACCAAATAGATAATTTTTTTTTAATTCACTTCTAATTCATGCATGTGGATAAAATGACTACAGGCCTGGGAACATTCACCAAACTGGAATCACGACATTTCATTAAAGCATTGTTGACCCTGCAGGAGAAGCTGGAGGCAATAAAGGAGAAGTGCCTGCATCCCCTTTGCTTAAAGCCTTTCAGTGACTTATATTCTCTTTGGGAGAAAGTCCCAGCATCTTGGCTTGCACAGTGTGGCTCCTACCCTAGCCCCCAGCCACCCCATGACTGTGCTCCTGAGCTTCCACAGATGCTCTAACACACCTTGCTCTCCTGCCTTCAAAGTAGCTGTGCCTGTACCCAGAACATTATCTCCTTCCCTCCTCACCAGCTGACAGCTACTCATCATTCACATCTCCACTTACCACCTCCTCCTGGAGCCCTCTCAGCTCCCCCCATGTGCAGGTCAGACACTTCTAAGTTCTCTCCTAACACCTCTGCTCCCTGTGGAAACACTCATGCTGATGGAAACTGCTGATTACTAGACAGAAAGCTCCCTGAGGGTAGGATCCAGATCACTGTGTTGTTACTATGCATCGAGTGAGCAATACTATACTGGAAACACAACTATAAATGAATGGAGCAAATGAATTCAGGGATAAAGCTTGGTTTATTCTCTCTGCCCCTGAGAGTTCTCTTCCATCAGCTCTAAAAATAAATCCCTCTCATCTTGTTGACAGGGTCTGCCCAAGCAGGGAGTGCCAAGCCAAGGATCCACTCAAATTCTTTGAGTTTTGAGTATCTCCCATTAAAAATATAATCCATAAACCCAGACCAAGGTTCCATCCATCAGACACCAAAGGCCAAGCCTGACATCATCAATAAGAGGGCTGATCTTGGTGTCAGCACCAGGAAATGAAGAGTGATCCAGGCCCAGCAGCTCGGGGACACCAGCAGCTGCACCAGCTCTGACAGATTACCTTGGATGCACAAAGAGCATGTCTAAGAAGCAAAGAGGTCTCCTGTGCAGCAAGACGAGACCTGCACAGATATGAAACTTAGCTGGTTGAGAGAAATTAATAAATGTTACTCTGTCATTTAGATGTATATTCATTTTTCATTTTAAAGATACACTACATTTTTTTAATGAATAAAAACATGCTGCCAATTAATAATGATCTGTGCAGAAGGAAACCCATTGTAGATTCCTTTTAATACTCGAGCAGGAAAGTAAAGCTGTTTCTTTATTATTAAGGTTAATCTGATTAGAGTCGAGAGTATTTTGGCATTTTTCTGCCTTTGGATTTGTTTGAAGGAGGCTTCAGGGGAAAAGCAACAATGTGCCAGTGAACCCAAGTGCAGCAGCCACTCCCAGACAAACTCTACCCTGGAGGACTCACACCCAACAGCCTCCCCAAACCTGAAAAGTGGTTCAGAGAAGACACTTTTAGGCTTTTCACCCAGTTCTCAACAATCTCCCTTCTCTGGAAAATGCTCCTTGCCAAGCTAGGCATTCCAGGCATATTTATACTCTGCGACCTACCCTCCTGGCTATGGTGACCTATCTTGGGCCAGAGTCGGAAATTTGAAATTGGGGTTAAGAGTGCTCAGTTTCAATCTGGGCTGGTCCCTTGAGCAGGGAAAGCCCAGAGTGTTTGCAGACAGCCATTTTCTGCCAAGTGGACAGAGAAAGAGAGTAAGCCAGTGTGTGGAAAAAAGAAGCAGGAAGCAGCTGCAGTGACAAGAGAGGGACTTTCTGGATTCCCTCATCTAGACCCTCCCTGCTCCCTTTCTCCAACACTTTCCCTTCTGGCCTAGACTCCTGTCCACTGTAAATGAATTCCTGGACACCCTCAGACTCCATGGAGCTCTGCTTCTACCTGAATGATCCTCCTTGAGTTGACTGAAAGCTGGATTGGAAGAGCATCGATTTCGGTGCTTTTTGTTTATCTCCCCAGATCACGAGTGCACAGACACAGTTTCCCCAGCCCTTGGGTGTGCTCAACACATATTTATTGAATGAGTAATGATAACACCCTGCTTGAAGGCCTCTCAGTGGAGGCTGCTCATTCACTTGCTTCCCATGTACCATGAAGACAAGTTGACATTCTCCCTGCTCCCTACTGCTGCTTCTATACCACTCCTCCTCCCTTATAAAAACAAACAAACAAAAGGCCAACAACAGCTATTCCTCTCTCAAGTTTATCACATCACAGTCATCCCCCCTGCTCAAATGCATTCCTCAGACAAGTTTTCCCCCCTTAACACGGACCCTCATCAGCCCATGGTCTGATTCTAGCCATCGGTAACTGCTCCTCAGGGTTACACCGAATTCATTTTGGTAACATTTGGGAATGGCTTGGTGAGATGTCCAGTTCAGGGGAGCTACACAGTTGAGGCTATATAGGCTAAACAAAGAGGAGAGTTCAGTCAGTTCTGGTCAGTTTGGCTCATGCAAGCAGCTAAACTAGAGAAGCTGGCTTTGAAAAAAGCTCACCTCCCTTAACAGTAAGTGCTTTGAGTTGAGTGCCTTAGTTCCTCACTAAAATTGAACTGAGTGGACATTACAGCTTTTGGCACTTCTCTAAGACAATTTATTTGACATCATGAATAATACCCCAGGTTTTTTACACTCCATTAGCACCAAGACATAACAACACCATTCATTTATTCCCCACTGTACAGAGCCAGGATAAGGAAAATGCCACAGGAATGGCAATAGCTATTGGTGGGGTGTTGCAGTTTCCCTTTACAAGGCCCTCATGACCTGTGTGTGGTTCAATTATCTCTGAGCAATTAAATCCTAATGGGGGGAAGTATTGCAAAGAAAATTGCAATTATACACGTATAGAGCTGCCTGCGCCATGCTTCAAACCCCTTTTATTTCTTGTCTCTGTGTAACATGAGAGCTGTGCATGTGGAAACCAATTAGGACCAGAGAGCTTCTTTCCACATAATCAGAGAGCACGTCACTAGTGGGATTCCCTGCCTGACACAGAAGCTGCGGGGGTAAAAGCCACCTGCTCAACCTGGCAGGCAAGGTGTAATTTCACATGCTTTCCCAGGGCCCTAGTGCAACCTCAAAACAGCTGAGTTGAAATTGTTCGGCACTCAAAGATCAGACTCTTTGGTGCCCAACTGCTGCCAACTGCTTCCTAAGCAAAGAGAATCATGCAGATGGGTAAAAGAAGACATAGGAGGCCCTGCCTGGTAAAAGTGACAATTTACATAGGGCCAAGCAATACCCTTGACCAAATCCAGACATCTCCAAGGAAGCGCCAATGATGGGTGGGTACACATGTCTGCAGAGTCACTCCCATCGGTACGTTGGGTACATAGAACAGTAGTAATGACCCATTCTAAGAATCTGTTCAGGAGGGTCTGGCCATTAGGTGCTCATACCTGAGGAACACGTACCACTACACACACACACACACACACACACACACACACACACACACTGTTCTTGCCTCCCCTCTACCTGAAGCAGCTCCTGAATGTAGTGCTATGGTACAAAGAAGTCTGGATGATCACATATAGGTGGGATGGCCGTGATGTTTCACATCTTCTTGCTCATTGGTCTTGGTTGTTGCCTAAACTGTCAAGCTCAAAACTTATAATCAAATGATAAAATTATCTGAAGCAATCATGTACATCTTACTTTCCATTTCAATATATCATATTAATTATGTGATACTGTATAGCTCTAAAGCATATGATTGGTCCACAAAATCTTTAAGGTTCCAACCGTCCACTTAGGAAATGTCAACCAAAAGAGATACAATATGCTGCAGGAGATTCCTTTTCCAATTCAGGTCCTCACCAAGACATTCAACCAAGCACGTGAGCACATCTAAATTCATTGCTTGTGGCCATGCTGCAAACTGACTTCAGATGAAAAATTACTGAGCCTTCCCCTCACTGACCCTCTCCCAGACTGTCCCCCCACTTCCAAGTCACATTTCTTAGAGCTTCCGTGTCCACTATCCTGCCAGTTACCTCACTCCATTCTTCCACACTCTGCCAAGGAGAGGGCCTAGCCTCCTCCCCTGACAAAATGTAGCAATTATCACTAAATTACAATGTCCCTGATACCAACCAAACTAATATTTCAGAACTAAATTGTTTTAGGAAGCTTGAGGTAAATTTATCAGACAGTTGCTAAAGTCTATGCTTCACTTGGAGGCAGCAACATACAAGCTGATTGAACCATTCCAGAAAGATGGTCTGGTCATTGAAAAACCTGACACGCAGGGCTCAATTCAGGCAAGTTTGGATTGGCAAAATGACATAGTTGATGGGAGAAAGAAGAAACCCACAGGAGCAGCAAGATTCTCCTCCACATAGAGGAGAGAGAGGGACTAGAGAGAGGCTTACTGCAGGTGTTTGAAAAGTTAAAGTTCTGTTTTAAAGTCCTATGTCTTACTCAAGACTATTTGATGAATTAGTTTTGATATAAACTAGTATCTTCTTAGCTTTAGATTAACATAATCTTCACAGCTATATTAATTTTAGCATTGTTTATGATGAAAAACTGGAAGTCTATATATGAGAAAACGTAGTAAAAATAAGGTGACTCCACTCAATGTAATATTATGACATAATAAAAACAAGGATTCTGAGGAGTGTTACAATATGGAAAATACTCAAGAAGTAATGATAAGTCAAATGACAAAGGGAACCAAAGTACACATAATATATGTTACGATTTCACATTTTAAAATAAAATTTATGCAAAGAAAAATACAGTCTGGCAGACAGTTCACCAAAATACAAATGTGGATGTGTATAGGTGATGGGATTACAGACTTTTTCCCTCTTTTTTCTATATACCTCTGTTTTCCAAATCTAATGAACATGCAAAAAATTTTTAATGAACATATTTTATAATAGATACTTATTTTAAAATATAAGAAAACTGTCTCAGAGACCACACTATAAAAATCAGAAGGAATCAGAAAAAAAACAAGTAAGAAAATCACTGTATGAAACTAACCTGTTCATCTGATGAAAGATGAGGGAAAGCTGAAGTGATTTAGAAGCCACTAGGGCAACTGCCCTCTAGAAAAAAACAAAAATCATGAGACTTAATGCTGTGGACACGACCCCACATTTTTCCTTTCTCTCTTTTGATTTACTGCAGGGAAACAAAGGATCAAGCAACACTTTTCTTTTGAGAACTAGAAGCAGGTCATTGAAAACCTACTTTCTCCTGGTACATTTTTAATTTTTAATCCTCTGCTACTTACAAGGGTTTTAGCACACTTCCTGCTCTGAAACTCTCAGGAACGAAAGTCAGACCCCAGGCACCATACAGATCCTGAAAGAAATGCAGTTCCAGAGGAGGTTTTCAATCCCTAAGAAGATTGTATTTCTGCATATTGTCATCTCTCTGAACAAATTTCAATTTTGTCTTATTCATTATTGCAAACCCAATCCCTAGCTCTGTACATGGTACCAAAGGATGCCTCAAGCATATTTGCTGAATGTTTTTTAAATATTTTTTCTTTTTTCTTTTTTTTATGTTCAGTTAGCCAGCATATAGTACATCATTAGTTTCAGATGTAGTGTTCAGTGATTCATCAGTTGTGTATAACACCCAGTGCTCATCACATCATGTGCCCGCCTCAATGTCCATCACCCAATTACCCCATCCACCCACCCACCTCCCCTCCAGCACCCCTCAGTTTGTTTCCCAGAGTCAAGAGTCTCTCATGGTTTGTCTCCCTCTCTGATTTCTTCCCATTCAGTTTTTCCTCCCTTCCCCTATGATCCTCTGCACTATTTCTTATATTCTACCCATGAGTGAAACCATATGATAATAGTCTTTCTCTGATTGACCTATTTCACTTAGCATAATCCCCTCCAGTTCCATCTGCATCGATGTAAATGGTAGGTAATCATTCTTCCTGACGGCTGAGTAATATTCCATTGTATATATGAACCACATCTTCTTTATCCATTCACCTGTTGAAGGACATCTCGGCTCCTTCCACAGTTTCACTATTGTGGACATTGCTGCTGTGAACATTAGGGTGCAGGTGCCCCTTCATTTCACTACATCTGTATCTTTGGGGTGAATACTTTCTTAGAATCAGGATTAGCCTTACTAGAAACTGAAGCAAGTTTAAGTTAGTGAAAGTTATATTTTATCCTCTTTAGGTATTGGGTTTTTAATTTGCTATGACTATATGTTATTTGGACAAATAACCCTACAGTTTTAATGAATTTTAAAATTGGTCAAATTAACATGTGGTGTCCCCTTTAATACAGTTATCTATGCATAAGAGAAAGAAGCTGAAGCCAGACACTACCAACCACCTAGTGCAGCTTATGTGGATTACTGACAGACTACAAAGGAAGAAATCAACCGCCTCTGGAACATTACTCTTGCAAACCTGAACCTATGGAATGATGGTGATTGTTCCATGAGGAGTTGATCCTAACCACTCCTGGGAAGCGTACCTGAGGGACAGCCATTTGGACTAGCGCAGGGAGGAAAACAGGAGCAGCAATGTTGAAACCTCATAGCCCGTGACTGGACCAGGATAATTGGTACTGGCAAGAGTCTCCAAAGATGCTGTGTCTGATGCACTTTGACAGGTGCCACCTGAAAGCCCAATTCAATCAAACTTGGTTTTGTGCTACATTCCCTATAATTAGTTTACAACATGTCACTCGTTCTTGTGCTACACAGACAGGAAAATTTCAAGATTTCACTGGCTCTTTCCTATCCTGTCAGTTCTTCAGCGCTTAATCATATTCTCCGTGAAGGGCTGTGTGGATTCTTCAGAAGGAATATGAGATAATAAAATAGTATATTATTACTATTATTATTATATATTACCATTATTATGATATAACAGTGCCTTAAATAAGTAAAGCTCTGGCAGGTTTTAAGTGCTCTCCTATTCAATATCAGACCCTCTTATTAATCTTCATAAAGTCAGAATTAAGAAATGAAACTTAGAAAACCTTTTAAGGATATGGAATTAGAGTTTAACAAAAGAGCCACACAATAATATCTTTCAACTGTGGGAATGGCTTTCACATAGCAAGAAACTACTTTTCATTTAACAAAAACAAGGAGAGCCCAGCTTTTGTTAAACCTTGAGGAATTTAACTTAGATAATATGTTATCTTTTGTTCTCTGGTATTCTCTTCCATGATTTTTTTTTTTTTAAGCAGGGTAGATTCTCATCTTGCCGAGATACTTTTAAGTAATTTAACCTGAATGCAAAAGATGGAACAGATGGTCTTTTAAAGACTCTCCATATTTAAGATGCTGGACGTTCAAGAGCTTCAAAAGACCTGACACATTTTCATACAGGTGATGACCTAATAGGTTTCTCATCCATTTAAACCTACTGGTTGATTTCTTCTTCTAGTTATTGGGTACTGTCTACTTTTCCTCCACCTGTTCTTACCTGTTTCCTCTGACCTTTTCATCCTATCCAAGTCCCTGTGAATTCACACTATGTTCTCTGCAATATACAGGGGGCTTTCCTCTTAAAACATACAGTCATCTAAAAAGGGGGGATTATTATTTTTTTTTCTGAGTTTTAATTTCTTTCTTTTTTTTTTTTCTTTTTTTTTCTTTGCATGGTGCACCGGGTGTTATACACAACTAATCAATCATGGAACTTCACATCAAATACCAGGGATGTACTGTATGGTGACTAACATAATAAAAAAATATGATTATAAAATAAAAAGGGGGGATTATTAACCAGAGTCTTGTTCAAATTCCAACAGGGGAAATTGCATTTTGCCTCCCTATCATTTCCCCTGTCATTTATTCAGAATTACTATTTAATATCCCTCTCAAAATAAAACCTGTTGCTGAGAGGGCTGCCTCAGAGGGCCCTGCCTTTTCTAGCACAAAGGAGATGATGTTTCAGAGATGTATGACTAATACTCCTGGGGCAGGAGCTGAGTACACTGGGATCCTTTGGGAGTAAAGGTACCTCTGAAGGATCAAATAGATTTTTATTTTATGAGTGCAGTAGACAGTCCCATTAGACAGATTTTTTTCCCTCCAGCATTTTGCAGAATCTTCTGAGATTCAGAATCAAGCCAAGAGCTGCTTGGTAATATTGTGTGGATGACACATTACACAGAGCTGACTCTGACATCATGTTGTCTTGTTCTCAGTTAGAGCAACCTGATGTGCCTGCCCTGCACACCCCAGCTCTGTGAGTCACTGCATGATATATTGTCCAGGAAATGCAAAATGATGCTCTTCTTAAAAACTCACGATCAAAAAAATTGAGGCTTCCGGCTAGGGAATGTAGAGTGAAAAAAGTAAACTCTCAGGAGGGGCAAGTTCTCATTTTTGTTTTTCTTTTCATTGTTGTTTAAGATCCTACAAGGGATTGTAGTTTATAAATAAGCATGGCAAGTGGTTATTTTCTTCGGTGTTTTATTGCCACAAAAATGAACTTTATTTTTCACCAACCAGAACTTCCCATTATGAACAGCTGTGCCACATCCTAAGAAGCTTTTACCATCAAAAATGACTGAATATCTATATGTGTATTATGGATGTTGAATACAATTCCTAAAAAAGCACCATTCATGCCTGAAGAATTCTACAATACAAAACAATCCAGATACATACAAACTTAGAGTGAATTTTGACAATAGAATAAAGTAAAAATCAAGGATAATCTAAAGAGAATATTAAAATTTAGTCTTATCCAAATACTTCCAATCTGAACCAAAAAAATCATGTGCTTGATGCTAAACAGTGAGAATTCAAAGTTTAAAAATCTTTTCTTCTTCTGTCTCCACCTTCCAAATTTCAGTAAATAAAAGAATTGGTGAACCAAAGATCCAGTGAACAAAAAATGCAGAGAAAAAGAGAAACAGCAGACACTAATCAAGCTGAGACATTAACAAGGACAGAATCTCTTTCTGGCAAGGCTGACCTTTCCAACCCAATATGTAGTACTTGTCATTCCTAGAGCTTAAGACTCTAGGACAGCCAGACAAATAGCAAGAGCCCAGACCCCCCTAGGGTTCAAAAGCAATCAGACAGACAGCACATGTTAAATATAGTTCCTTGCCTCAAAACCACCATCCTTTTCCTATTAGAAATGCACTGTTGGGGCCCCTGGGCATCTGACTCTTGGTTTCAGCTTAGGTCATGATCTCAGGGTTGTTACATTGAGTCCTGGGTGGAGCCTGCTTGAGATTCTCTCTCTCCCTCTCCACCACTTGCTCATGCTCTCTCTCTCTCTAAAAAAAAAAAAGAAGAAGAAGAAGAAGAAGAAGAAGAAAAAGAAAGAAAGAAAGAAAGAAAGAAAGAAAGAAAGAAAGAAAGAAAGAAAGAAAGAAAAGAAAAGCACTGTTAATGAGAGGGCAGCATCATTTGGTGCTTTGGATGCTACAGGTTTGATTTGGACCAATGCCTGGTTAAATCCTAAGGAAGTATGCCCCATAAAGGTATGGGTTCCATGGAGGAGGGATCACTCTGGGTAGTTACTTAACAGGCAAAGAAATATCTGAAACCATTATTGGATTTGGAGATCAGCCAACCAGGCAGACCCTGAAGGACCCTCTGGACTCAGACACTCTATTTCTGGAGGAATTTTAGTTCTCTCTGTGCCACACAGTCCATTTATCTAACAGCAAGGAGCAATGAGGGTCACTCGAGTCCTTTTCACTGGGTTTGCAGTTGAAAATTCAGGCAGGCTTCCAGAGATACTTATGTTACAGGTACATACATGCCTAGCAATGCATTTTCTTTAGCTTCACAGCTGGAGCACGGCTGGAGGTAGCAGGTGAGAAACAACAACTTTGCCTTTTTTCCCAGTATTACTCTGGGCCAGCCAAGGGAAACTTCACTAGGGGTCCCAAATGGGTTCAAAGTCAATGTCCTGGAAGAAATTGTAATGAAAAAAGTTGTCATAAAAAAAGTTGTCAAAATTTCACAGTTATAATGATGTTCATCTAAGAACCAAGAAATAATGGCAATAGCATGGCTTAAAATTAATGCAAAAGAGTAAAAGACACCCAAAGGCATCTAAGGCAAGATGGCTCCCAGGCTTGCAGTTTTATCATAACTTCATTGAAAGCAACTGCTATTTTTAAAAAGACCCAGTCAGTCAGAAGAAAGATCCAGTCACTATGGACACTCTAATGGTTACTAGCTATTGATACTACAAAAAAACAACTTAATGGTTGCATAGGTAGAAACTGCCACTGTTTTCCGGAAATGTTGTGCTTTTTTACATTCTCAACAGCAGTGTATCAGTGATCCAGTTTCTCTGTATCCTCGTCAGCATCTGGAATTATCATATACTTTTTTAGTCATTCTGATACATGTATAGTAATATCTCATTGTAGTTCTAATTTGTGTTTCCCTAATGGATAATGATATTGGACATCTTTCCATGTGATCATTTGCCCTATCTATATTCACTTTGGTGGAATGTCTCTTCATGTCTTTTGACTATTTAATAATTGGATTATTTGTTCTTTTACTGTTGAAGTTTGAGAGTTCTTTATAGGTCTTAGATACTAGTTCGTTGTCAGATATGTGGTTTGCAAATATGTCCTCCTAGTCTGTAGCTTTTCTTTTACACTCTTAATGAGGTCTTTCAAAGAGCAAAAGTTTTAAACTTTGGTCAAGTCCAGTTTATCAAGTTTCCTTCTATGAATTGTGCTTTTGGTATCCAACCTAAGAACTCTGCCTAGTCCCAGATCTCAAACTGAATTTTCTCATATATTTTTTCTTAAAGTTTTATAATTCTGCATTTTACATTTAAGTCCAAGATCCATTTTGAGATAAATTTTGTATAAGACATGAGGGCTAGGCAAGATTCATTTTCCTCTGCACGTCCAACTTTTCCAGGACCATTTGTTGTAAAAGTTATCCTTCTGTATTTAATTCCTTCTGTAGTTTAGTCAAAATCAGTTGGGCAAATCTGTATAGGTCTATTTCTGAGTTCTCTATTTCATTTTATTGAACTATGTGTCTAACTCTCTATGAATACCAAACAATCTTGATTAGTGTTGCTTTATAATTAGTCTTAAAATTGGATAGGGTGATTCCTCCCACTTTATTCATCTGTTTCAAAATTGTTTAACTATTCTAGTTCCTTTGCCTTTCCATATAGATTTTAAAATAATCTTGTCTCCATCTATAAAAATCTTGCTCAGATTTTGATAGGAATTGCATTAAACAAGCACATTCTATTTGGAGAGAATTGACATCCTTGTTATCCTGAGTCTTCCAAACCATGAACATATGTCTATTTATTTAGATCTTTGATTATTTTATCAGTATGTTGTAGTTTGTATAATACAAGTTTTATGTTTTGTTAGATTTATACCTTTTCTCTTTTATTTGTGCAACTGTCAATGGTACTGCACTTTTAATCTCAGTGTCCACATGTTCATTACAAGTATATAGGGAAAAAATTAATTTTTGTGCTGGATTCACTTAATTATTATAGGGGTTGAGTTTTGTCTTCTAGAGGGGTACTTTTTGGTAGATTTTTCAGGATTTTATACACAGACAATTATGTCATCTACATCTAGAGATATATTTCTTCATTTCCAATATGTATGCCTTTTATTTCCTTTTCTTGCTTTTTGTACTGGCAAGAATTTACAGCACTATGCTAAAGAAAAGTGGTGAGAGCTGATACTTTTGCCTTCTTCCCACTTTTAGGGGAAAAAACATAATCTTTCACCATTAAGTTTGATGTTGGCTTTAGGATTTTGTAGATTCATTTTAACAAGCTGAGGAAATTCCCCACTAGTCTTGATTTTCTTGAGAGGGCTCTTTAAATAAAAAATGTTGATTTTTTAAATTTGCACCTATTGATATGATCATGTGATTTTTCTTCGTTAGCTTGTTTACATGGTGGATTACGCTGTATGATTTTCAAATGTTAAACCAGCCTTGCATAACTGGAATAAACCCATTGGTCATAGTGTATAATCCTTTTTATAGAATACCAAATTCTACTTGCCAACATTTTAAGACTTTTGTGTCTATATTCATAGCGGAAATAGGTCTATAGTTTTCAGGTTTTTTGTACTGTCTTTGTCTGGCTTTAGTATCAAGGTAAACTGCCTTCATAAAATAAATTGGAAGTGTTCCCTTTTCTTCTATTTTGAAGAGATTTGTAGAATTGGCATTAATACTTCTCTAAACATTTGTTAGTATTCCCTGGTGGGAATTTCTGGCTCTGGAGATTTATTTTAGGAGGTCATAACTTATGAATTCAAATTCCTGAATAGTTATAGGGATCTTCAAATTGTCTATTTCATATTGGGTGAGTTGTGGTAGTCTGTGTTTTTTCAAGCAATTGGTCTATTTCATCTAATTTGTCAAGTGTATGTATGTGGAGTTGTTATTAATATTCCCGTATTATCCTTTTAATATTTGCAGGACCTTTAGTAATATTTCTTGTTTCATTCCTGCTCTTGATAATTTGCATCTTCTGTTTTTTCCTTTATTAATCTTGTTGGACATTTGTCAATTTTATTGATCTTTTCAAAGAATCAACTTTTTGTTCCATTAGTTTTCTCCACTTTTGTTTTTAATTTCATGGATCTGTTTTTATCTTTATTATTCCCTCTCTATGCTTTCTTTGAACTTATTTTGCTCTTCTTTTTCTAAATTCTTGAGGTGAGAACTTAGATTATTGAGACTTTTCCTCTTTTCTAATGAAAGCATTAAGTGCTATAAATTTCCCCTAAGTACTGCTTTAGCTGTGCCCCCCACAAATTTTGATATGTTCTGTATTCATTTTCATCAGTTCAATTTCTTTTTACTTCTGTATAATCTTTGACACATGGATTACTTAGAATTGCACGACTTAATTTCCACATGCTTGGAAATTCTCCTATTATTCCTCTGCTAGTGATTTCTAGATAATTCCATTGTGGCCAGAGAGCACAAACTTATGACTTCTATTCTCTTAAATTTGTTGAGGTTTGTTTAATGGCCTAAAATGTGTTCTCTTTTGGTATATGTTCCATAAACACTTAGAAAGAATGTAAATACTGCTGTGGCTGGGCAAAGCTTTCTATAAATGTCAATTAGATTTTGTTGGCTGATGATGCTGTTGAATTCTTCTATAGTCTAACTAATTTTCTGTTTAGTTCTATCAATGTTGCTAGATGAGTACTGAAATCTCCGACTATAATTGTGGATTTTTCCATTTCTCCTTATAGTTCTATCAGTTTTTGCTTCACATATTTTGCAGCTCTACTGTCTAGTATATACCTCTTTAGGATTACTATCTCTTCTTAGTAGACTGATCTTTTGTAACTATATGACCCCCTTCTTATTCTAATTTTATCTACTTTATATGATATTATAAAGCCATTTATTTTAGTTAACATTTTTTTAGTTAACATAAATAAAGCCATTATTTAGTTAACATTAGTTAACTGATTTATTTTAGTTAACATTTGAATCTTTCATCTTTTTCCATCTTTTTACTTTCATTCTTTCTATATTGTCATATTTTGAGTTTCTTATAGACATCATATAGTTGGGCCACATTTTTTAATATACTCCATCAATCTCTGTCTTATAGTTGATATATTTAAACCATTGACATTTAATGTAATTATTGATATGTTGTGGCTTAAGTATGCCACTATATCTTTTGTTTCCCTTTGTTCTTCTAGTTTTCCATTTCTGTTTTCTTTGGCCTGTCTTAAACATTTTTTTTTACCATTATATAAACATTTTTAAAAAATCCATTAGACTTATCTATGTTATTTTTTAATGTACCTCTTTGCAGAGTTTTTTAGTGGTTGCGCAAGGTACTACATTATATATAGATAACTTACACCTCTACTGATACCATGGGGGCAGGGAGGTGGTCTCATTACCACTGAGGAGTAATAAAAGTCCTAACTCTCTACTAGGTCTCCTCCAACAGCACTCTTGCAGAGGGGTTTCCTTGTTATAATGTGAAGAAGTGGGAGTCTTTTCCAATGTGGGTTAAGGTAGGGCCATAGTTTTCCTGTGGTATTTGACTAGAGTAGAGCAATTATTATCTTAAAGTTTTCTGTCTTGAGATTGGGCTGGAGTGGGGGAGGTATAAATAAAAAGTTTTCTGTCTTAAAAAATAATAAATAAATAAATAAATAAATAAATAAATAAAGTTTTCTGTCTTCCTAATCTGCCTTTTTCCTAGTCCTTTGGCTACAGAGAGCAGGCTTATATTGGTGCTTTCTTTGCACTTGGTGCTTCCAGGTTACTGGCTTATCCAGCTCCAAATCTGAGATTTATTTATTTATTGACAGAGATAGAGACAGCCAGCGAGAGAGGGAACACAAGCAGGGGGAGTGGGAGAGGAAGAAGCAGGCTCATAGCAGAGGAGCCTGGTGTGGGGCTCGATCCCAGAACGCAGGGATCACGCCCTGAGCCGAAGGCAGACACTTAACCGCTGTGCCACCCAGGCGCCCCTCCAAGTCTGAGATTTATGAGACAAAAAGAAAACCCAGGGAATTTACCATTATGTTGTTCCTTGAGTCTTAAAGTTCTTAGCGCTTCTGTCTTCTTTCCACCTTTCATAATCTTCTTATGTGTGTTTTATATATACCGTCCAGGGTTTCGGTTATACTTAACCAAAGAGATAGGAAAAAATATGTCTATTCGATCTTTCCAGAAGTGTAATTGCTTCTTCCTTAGCTATTTAATAAAGAACACTTTAAAGAACTGAAGAAAGCACTAGCTAGACATTACATTGTCATATAAATATATTCATTATCAGATAAATATATTTATTGTAAGATAAATATATATTATCATAAAATTTAAATTGAACCGGTATTTATTCTGATTCTTATTATCAGAAAACTGGGTTTTTCTTTAAGGCAAAGAGAAGTTTTCTTATAATGTGAAATGTGAAATGATTCATTTTAATAAATCAAAAGATTGTTCAGTTATCAACTTGATATTATAAATGTTCTTTTTTTAATATTTATTTATTTATTTCACTTCAGAGAGAGAGTGTGGGGGTACGCAGAGGGAGAGAAAGAGAATCTTCAAGCAGACTCCCTGCTGAGCACGGGGCATGACACAGAGCCCAATCCCACAACCCTGAGATCATGACCTGAGCCGAAATCTAGTCAGACGCTAAACTAACTGAACCACTCAGGTGCCCAGATACTATAAATGTTTTTATACGAAAGTACATTTTTTTCAGCTTGCTAATAAATGCTGTAATTTGTGGCAAGTTATAGATAGAGCAGTTTTCAGATTAAATTCTGCCACAAATACTAGCATCCCTTAGCATATAGTAAGAAAGCAACCTGTTTTCTTAGCTAGATGACATCTCAGTCTCTGTCTTCTTAAATGTTCTAACTGTACCTTGTATAATTTTTTTCAAGAAAAATACGAATTTTAGAGGCAAAATTCAGTTAATCTCTCAATCAGCCTCAAGTGACCAAAATCTACTAAATTGTATGGAACACAAGACTTGACTGTATTTAAGTCTCAGGCACCAACTCCACACGTGAGGGAAGGTACCAACTCCATAGTTTCTTATACCCTTTCATGCAAGAGTAGGAGAGTGTCTCTAAAATACTTCAATCAGTCTTTCCATGAAAATACCCACTAGCATCCCCCTACACATCATGAATTCAATCGCTGAGGAGTAAAGGACAGGGGGAAGGAAGAAGTAGCAGACAAAGCATTTTACAGTTTTTCCAAAAGTGAAACAGCTAGTAACCACCCTGTGTTCCAGAGTCACCTCTTAAAAGCCTCTGAAAGTCTCTACAAGCTTCTGAAACTCATATTAGGATGAGATAAACACAGCATTCTTTACAAAGGCTATTTTCGCTTTTTTTTTTTTAACTTGTATTCTAGTAGAAAATAAGGAGGGGTTGCTAAAATCCACCCATCTGCCTACTATTACTCAGTTCCCTCCCCAGGAGGGTGGTTCTCAAATTGTGGATCCTCCACCAGACTTACTGAGTCAGAATCTCCAGAATTAAGGTCCATAACCAGCATATTTAACAACCTTGTGGTAACTTGGGAGATCCCTGCCTTTGTGCTTTGAGGAATACAGTTTGAAAATCACTGTGCTACAGTTAGTTTAATAGTTAGCACAACACAGAGAAAATCAGATCTCTAGGGGAATCTTAAGTGGAAACAGAACCACCAAAATCTCCAGTCACAGTGAACAATTAAAGGGCCACCCCAGGTGGTCCTGGGGTCCAGAGCAGGAGTGTCTAAGCATACCGAAGACCAAACCCAGGCCAGGGTAACTTCCTATTGTTTTTGCTTCATCGAGTTATGAGGTGAATGGTAATATAGTATAGGTAAAGGTAGGCGGGGTTTCTTTCAAATTCCCTTTTTTATGAAATAACCTTTTTTTTAAAATAGTAACTTATTGAAACATTTTATGTCTTACTGAAACATCTTATTATGGAAACATGACATTTAGAGAGAAATCTATTAGTCAACGAATGTCAGTTAATGAACGGTGTTCTTTCTGAAGTCGACACGAATAATTTAATTGATCAGCACCATCAGCTAACATCAATCACCGAGGGGACATGGGCAGCATTCCAATTAGAGAACAGAAAGAAGGGGTTTGGAGGAAATGTGCTGCATAAAGTCAAATATATGTAGAATAAACAAATACTTACACTGTCAAAAAACAAAACAAAACATGGTAACTGACAAGCCCTTATAAGCCAAACCACTGGAAGCAGGGAATGTTAATGTTAACATTGCTTTTACATGAACTGTTTATGTCTTTAATATCTGATTTCCAATTTCTCCTATTGCTTCTCCTGTATGTAGGGATTTCACAATTTTGCATATTAGCAAAGCAATATTTGATTATACTTTTAGCCTAAAAACAAGCCAGAATGTCCAAGAAAGGAATAAATAAATTTTAAAATATTTATTTCCAAAGAATATATAGTGACATAGGGGAAAATTCTTTATACAATGTTAATTTTTTTAAAAAAGCAGAGATACAGATATATATTTCAGTATAATAATGAGTTCGATCCCAATTTCATAAGCATATGCATACATATGTTTATTTGAGATAGGTTGAAAAGAAGATTGGAGTAAAATAAATGTACTGGCACATTTATTTCAGCTCTGGGTATTGAGTATATTATTTTCTGTTTTACACATTTTTGTTTCAAAATTTTCTACAATAAATGTGTATTCATTTTATAATTAGAAAAAAAATGTTGTATTTTTCTAAGTGACCAAGCTTCCATTCTCTTGAAATGATTCTAGGATCTTTTCTAGTTATTCATGTCCTTTTTAGCAGTAAAATCAGTCCCAACATATTTGAAAACATCCTTCAAGCACAAAGACATTGGCCCCAAATTTGAACAAAAATCACTGAAACTTTAAAATTCCACTATACTATAAAGAAGATGTGGTTCATATATACAATGGAATATAACTCAGTCATCAGAAAGGATTAATACCATTCTGACCAACATGGATGGAACTGGAAGGGATTATGCTAAGTGAAATAAGCAGAGAAAGACAATTATCACATGGTTTCACTCACATGTGGAACATAAGGGATAGAGCAAAGGACCATAGGGGAAGGGAGGGAAAACTGAATGGGAAGAAATCAGAGAGGGAGACAAACCATGAAATACTCTGGACTCCAGAAAACATACTGAGGGTTACAGAAGGGAGAGTGGTCAGGGGGATAGGTAACAGAGTGATGGGTATTAAGGAGGGCATGTGATGTGATGAGCACTGGATGCAACTGATGAATCGTTGAACACTACATCAAAAACTAATGATGTACTATATGTCGGCTAATTAAACATAATAATTTTTAAAATTCTACTATTCTAGATCTCTCCATATACCATGTATTGGCATATTTATTTCATAAAGAAGTTATAGGATAATAAGGAATTTTACCAGAACTTGGTGTGTCTACCATATTGCCCATTCACATTCTGTTGTACTTTAGACTTTACAAAGGATATGTCAAATACTAACAACTGAGACTTCACCTGTTGGAGAGGCATAGCTTGAGGATATAAATCATACATACATCCTGTTTCTAATTAAGGAGGAAGATTGACATATGTCTTTGGAGACAACATAACAGACAGCTGTTTCTGTGATGCCAGCTTTTACATTAGTTTGAAAATGTTGCTTAGGAAATACTTGTCAGGATAAGACAAGGTTATATATACTGTTACCCACAGGACTGAGGAAAGTCACCAAACATGTGTACAAGACAAAAAAAAATTTGCTACATAAAATCTTCACTCTTGAGTTACTCCAGTGGTATATATAGCAAAGAGAGTGTTTGAGATTCAGGAAGGAAAATGGAAAGGGAATTCAAACTCCAGAGTTGCTCTATAGGTGAGATTAGTGGGTAGGAGTCTCATTGGCACAAAGAAGAGGCACCTTGTGAATGGGTTCAAGTCCCAATGATCCCACTTATTACCTTTGTAACTACTGATGAATCATACAATGTCTTTGATCCTCACTCTCCTCGTTGTGAAAGGAAAATTAAAATAAATGGATAAGATGCTTATGAGAATTACATGAAGAAATATATACAAATTATTTGGGTCCTAAGTGTTTGGGTTCCCTAGTAAATGCCCATTCATCTCTGGTCCACCTGTGAGGAAGAAATTTAGGCATTTGGTTGGTGTCAGGGATTGGGTTTCATAGGATGAGGCAAGTCAGGGCCTGCTACCCAAGGCAGCATAGGGGCCTGACAGCAAAAAGAGCAAAAGTCAAGCCTAAATCCTTTAACACTATTTCTTCCCAACTGTGGGTCACAACCCATTAGTGGAATGCACATCAATTTACGGTGCTGTGATTAGGATTTTTTTTAAGTGAAATGGAATGGACTCTATTAGAGTTCAGCAAATGTGATAAGAGTAAGTTTCATGAGACTCTTGTTTCGGTTTCATATATGTTTATGTATGCTGGATTATGATGTGAAATGTATTTTTTACTGTAGATCAAGGTCAAAAATTTCTGAAAATGACTTCTTTAGAAAAAGCCAGGTTTCAAAGTCTCAGCCCAATGACTCAGAGCTTGAAGGAATCAGGATAGGAACTGATTAGGAACAGTGTGAAGGCAGAAACAAGATGATTGCTGGAACACGCTTGGGGTATCCACCCTCCCTACACCTGTCAATAGTACGTATGGCTTATCACAGGCATAGCAGACCCTAGATACTGGAGAGATCTGGTGAGATCTGGTTCCCAATATGCTGGGGGTTAGCAGCTTCCTTCATATTCCCCAGGGACACCACTGATTTCCCCTCTACTAGGGTACCCCAGGTTTTGTTCACTTGCTCTGTGGATTTCCTCATGTGGGACTTGTTTTCTTACCTTCCTTTTGCCATACATACCTCTTGGGGCTGAGCCCTGTTCTCATTCTTCCCCACCTCACCCCACTCAGAGTTCTATGGGCTCAACAGCACCTTGTTCCATTCCATGGCCAGTTCCCACACTGCTCCTCCCCCTCACAACCCATATTAGGCCCAAAATGGAATTGATTTCCCACAGCTCAACTCGTGATGAAACCTTTCTCCAACATGAAAACCTTTCAATATTTACCATGTCTTTAAGTTTGATTAGCTTATCTTGTGTGTCCTCACCTTATCACCAGAGCAGACTAGAGAGATAGAGTATCACCTGCTTCCTGGGGCACTAGTCCCAGGATATTGCCCCAACAGCAAGCAGGAGTCTCTCTGTTTATAGCACCTTCCAGCTTATATTTACCCACAAGGATCTCATGCACAATTGTCAGGGATCCTGCTGAGGTTCTGAAAGCCAATGTCTAACACTGTCCTGTGGGAAATTATCTTGATGCCATTTCAGGCTATCAAAATGCCAAAAATACTACCAGGAAGTCATGAAATGGTTTGCTAAAAATCCATTTATAACATACAGGGAGAAAGAAGGAGAGAGAGACCAGGATAAGTCAACACATTTAGACAGGGTACAGACAGGGTGGAAGGACTTCACTGTTTGAATTCTGGGTTAGCAGTGTTCATTTGTCTTCTCTCAATCTTTCTCTCTCTCATTCAATCTCTCTCTTCATGTCAATCTCTCTCTCTCTCTCTCTCTCTCTCTCTCTCACACACACACACACACACACACACACACACACACACACACACACACACCTTTCTTAAAGTGACCAGAATTGAGACTTGAGCAAGGGGGCCCATGGATGGAAAGTGCCCTGGGACCACACAAGAGCTCTGTTGGAGAGATGGAGGAACAAGCACCTCTGGCCATAGCTATAACTCACCAGTTAGCTGATGACAGCCCTGGGTTTATTTGTGTTTCTTGGGCAGAGGACACATAGGGCCAGAATGGATGCTATGTATTAGGGCCTTATGAATATTATGTGTTCATTTAGTAACCTGAACACTTTGTGCCTTTTTTATATTTAACATCTCATAGATCCCATATATATTTGGTTTAAAATGAATATTTAGTACCCAGGACCTCATGAATGTTAGATATCCTTTGATCCTTTTATTCCTTCCCACCTATGTTTGACCCACGTGTGTTCTACTTACTAACTGCTCGTCTATATATAACATACCTTAAATGTTTCACTTATTTTTTACAAATTTATTCATCTTCTATAATAGAACTAAATATTGCAAAAGCAAGTGCACATTACAACGACATTGTCCCTAACTGCCAGGCTAGTAACCCTATCAAAGAAAGAAATTCATTTAAGTCAACATAACTTATCTACATTGATATGGGAAATCTAGCCTAGCTTCCAGAGCCGACTAGCTGGTTTTAACCACTATGAGCTATATGGCTCCAGTCAAGTCACTTATTCTCCCCATCCTTCAGCTTCCTCAACTGTAAAACTGGAATGATAGTGGTATCTACTATATATGACCATTGTGTAGATTAAATGAAATAATCTAAACTCAGAACAGTGCCCAGCACATAGTATATGCTATATAAGTGATAATTTTGTAATAAAATTTTCCATAGACCCCTTCACACAGGTGCCCCAAAACATCTCTTTTTCATCTAAACTATCATCTAGACTTAATGCCATTTCTAGGTCTGGATTCTACCTCTGTTCCCTCTGGGAAAATTACAGTGGTGCTTGCCTTATCTCAGATTATGTGACAAAGCAAATATGATATGACTGTAACACAATGAGATCAGTCCAATGAGAGGACAATGCAGAGAGTATTACAATTTCCAGTTCATCCCCAATCATCTTATGTTAATTACACCATTTACAATCATTTTATCATTTTAACTCACAATTCCTATCCTCTGTATTATCTTGCTGTGTTTTTTTTTCTCCTTCTCCTGCCCTATTCAGTTTAAAGTACTCTATATCTGCTAGCCAGCTTGTGAACAAATGCATCCTGCCCCTCCATCCATTCCGCACACTTGGCCAAGAATGCATCATCCTGGTGTCTTATACCAGGATTCACACATCCAAACACCATTTGTCAACACCATCCGCCATTTCCCTCCAAGATCTTCCTCAAACATCCAAGTCTCATCTGAAGGAAGAAATGATGAAGAATGATAATAGTTACCCTTTGGCCAATAGCTGCTATGTACCAGGAAGTTTGTTCATGGCTTCCCACTCTTGATCTCTAATCCTGGTACCACAGGTATTATTGTTAGCACCCATAAGGTTTCCTGTTAAGTATCACTCATAAAGTCAGAGACAGGAAAAATAAAAATGCATTTAGAATTAAACTATAAAATCAATACACAATAGATCAGAAATATGTTGTCATCTTAAATACCCAGAGAGTGAAGAGTCTTGCCTGAATTGACCAAAACCAGATAGAATGTATAAAGTTATCTAAAGGAAGAATGTGCCATAAAAACTGTAGAAAAAAAAGAAGTCAGCTACCAGCTCGTTGACCAAAGAATCATTCCCAACTCCTACTCTCTTGTCATTTTCCACTCTATAGGATGAAAAAGCCAAGCACTTACTTTTCCAGCCTTCTTTGCAGCTGGACGGATGAGAGACAGGCACATAAGGGGACCATGCGATGGGGTCATATAACACAATTCTGACAAGTGAAAAATAACTGGAAATCTGCTGGGGATGTCTACAAGAGGTTTTGCTTTCATAAGAAAAGGGACACTCCTCCCCCATCTCCTCCCACCTTGAATGAGAAATATAACGGCTACAATCAGAAAGGACATGGCATTTAGACTCTAATAGATCTGAGTTCAAATCTCAGTTTTCCCACTTACTGGAAGTGCAGTATTGGGCAAATATTTTAACATGCCTCAACTGTAAATGGGTTTAATAATACCTGTAGATGTTCCAATGAGAAGAGAATGATGCACCAGAATGGTCAGATGCTTGAATCCTCAGCTGTTACATTCTTTCCAACTGGCAGTTTCCCGGAATTGCCCGATTTTAATCAGAAGGCACTTGTCACCATTGCTCCTCTCTGGGTGCACCCACATTCCTTGCTCTGCCCATATCTCTGAAAAAAAGTCCGTTTATTAATCTCTCTCAAATTGACCATTTCAGGGTGCTATCTACTTTCTGCTAGAGCCCCAACTGATGTAACCACTGATGAAATATGCATGTCTGAGGTAATTTCACTCAGACCGAGAGTAACCAGTCCAACCAGGCCTCAGAGGCGCCCTTCAATCCAAAGACTTGAACCAAGCCTTCCTTCCCTTCATGTCTGTTATTCACCCTCAAGTTACCAGGAAAGGACTCTGGTCTCCCACCTGTCTCAGGGATGGGGACACACACACACACACACACACACCCCATCCCACCCCAACCAAAGAAAAGGAAATAGCATCCAAGCAGAATCTATAGCTGGATTAAACTTTCAGAAGAATAAAGAAAAAGCAGGAAGGACTAAAATACTTTAAACCCCATCTAGTTTCATGTTATATCCCTAAAGCTTACTATAGCGCAGTCAGTGAAGTCAATAAATGAATGATAAAAAGGACTGCCCATGTCCACATCCCCACTCCAGCTTAGGAAAGAAGGAAAAGCAGAGATGAAGGGGAAAAGCTTCCCTCACAACTAGGCTGGAGAAAAGAGGGGAAGACCAACAATTATTCAGTAATCTCAACAGTCTGGGATTACTTGTATGTTTCATGTTGTGTACTTACTCTCCATTAATTTTGATCAGGTTATCAAAACCTTGAATTTCCTTATTTCTCTCTGGTATTATTTCTCTTATTTTACTCTAGGTTCCTCCAGAATTCAGACACACTGAGGTGTTGAGAAGCAACTTTCCTCAAGCTTAGTGGCCAACTTCCATTCATTGTTGAGCATGAAAATTAACACAACAGAATCCCAGTTCCTGCCAGAATCAAGCCATTTCCATAATCTTAGTGGCCTTGGGCTCTTGCTTCTGGGCTTCCCTGCTAAGTCACCTGTTGGGTTACCTAACTCTAGGCTTCCTGGTCTTCTGACACCTCAGTGCCATTTATACTATTCCATCCCTGCTCCTGCTATCTTAAGATATGCCTTTACTCTGCTAGGACAGCCACTTGCTATTGCCAGCAACTTACCAGTAATCAGCAGCAATTAGCAGCAGCTGCCTGAGTTAACACACATTAGAAGCAACTCAGCAAACTCAGAGGGAGAAACCTCTGAGAATTTGGACAATGGCTGACCTCTTCTCATCCTCCAGCTGCAGAGGACAGCCTTATCTCCCCAGAACTCTAAAGAGACTGCTAATATACATTAGATTTTGTAAACTCACAAGGAGCCATTCCTTCTTTGGGTCTGCAACATATCTTTCTGGAATTCCCTCCATGAAACGTGGTTTGGCATGCTCAGGTGTAGTCAGATGGCAGGTGGCTAGCTTCATGTTATCCTCAGTGATGAAGGTCCAGAAGTCATTCACTTTGAGCTTCTTCCATCAGCAAAACGGCACCAAAGGACTTCACTGGGGTGATGTTCAGAGGTGGCTCACGGAAAATGAATCTTAAGACCGTCATTATTCCATTCAAGACACACATTGGCTGTGCCCACCATCCAATGCCCAGAAGTCAAAGTCCGCTGAAAAACAAGACATGGGCTCAGTGTGGAACTGCTGGAGAAAATCAATCAGCAATCTATCTATATATCATTAAAAACAAACAATTATTAAGCCTCTCCTATGTTCCAGGCACAGTGCAGGCACTGGTATTCAGAGATAAGGAGTTCACAGGCTAGAAAGAGTGTGAGAGATCTAAATAGACAGTTATTATATGGTATGATAAACACTGAGATAGAAGGAAGTGCTAGAGAAGCTTATAAGAGGACATCAGGAAAGACTACCTAAGACAATGCTCAAACCAAGCCAGAAAAAACAAACAGGGGTCAGCAGGACAGAGATGGCCGAGGGCACATCGGGTGCAGATGGTCAGAGACAATGAGAGAACCGGGGACATTTGTGGGGTTGTACTTTTAGTTCAGCTTGTAGGTCAGGGGACAAGAAAGGCATGAAGTGGCAAAAGATGAGACTGAAGAAAGAAAGTCAAAGGAGGAAAAAGTCTAGAGGTTCTTGGTGAATTCCAAGGTTCTTCCAACTACTATCTCTATTTTCTTAAAAAAGAGCCATGAAAGAATAGAAGAGAATTTGGATATCAACTATGGCCACAGAGGACAAATCAGGGTAAGAGGCAGCACACTGAAATGATGGGATGATAGAAATTCACATATGTAAAACATCTTACAGCCCACCAAGCTCTTTCACTATCAATAATGGAAGGAAACGTGAACAGGTCAAAAGACCTAAGTTGTTATCATGCCTCAGTTGTTGCCTAGGATGAGTGATCCTCAGTCAGTCTTTTTATGGGTCTGGATCTCATTTTCACATCTACAGGATGAAGAGGCTGGATCACTAAGGCTTTTTCCAGTTCAAACACTCCACATTCTTAGAAGCTGGTACTACTGAGTCTTTACTGCCATGTTGGAAAAAATAACTTCTCCTCCAAAGTCCTGGAGTTATAATTTTCTGAAGGTTTTCAAGGTGGGTCTAACCCATATTTCTAATCATAATCCATTTTCTGCTTAAACAAACTGGTCACAAATAATCTAACATCACCCTTTTTAAAAACTATCTCCAATTAAACAAAAAAAACAAGGTGCCTTCATAAACTCTGGAAATCCCTCTGATCCCCAAAGAGTCAGTATTGCACTCCAAACTGAAATTGTTTCATGATATGTAAACAAAGGCCCCAAAATTATAGCTTTCTTTCTTTTTTAAATTTAGGCACTAAAAACCCACAGGGATATTTCATAATAAAGAAATGAATATATTGCACCTTCTGCTTTCCTCATCATTTATTATTAAAGACTTTTCCAGGCCAGCAGGCTCACGTTGTTTAGGAATCCATCCGGGCCTGCTGGTAATTCTCATTATGAGGTAAGGAGCACAGTCCGAGAGGTCCTTCATCTTATGGAGAATGGAACAATGTGGCTGTCAACACAAAGACTGAAGATGCAGCCAGGCACTACTCAGCAGGAGTAAAAGGATGGCTCGGTAGTAGTGATCATGTTTCATGCAAACAACCTAAAATTAAGAGAAGAGAAAAAACTGAAAATGTAATTTGCTAAGTTTTTCAACAATGGCATTTATTTTTAAAATAAGGGTTCTGTGCTTAAAGGCATTGTGCTCTGCTGTGGGATCTGAACATGGAAAAGCTCAGCCTGTCTGCGAGGAGTTTACGAGAAACAGGAGACTTGAAAAATGAGAGTAGAAGGTAGCAAAAGATGGGTATCACAAAATCAGAAGATTAGTTCAGAGAGGAGAGAAATTGCATGCTGAGATCAGTGAGGCTGCAATCAGTTGGGATAGGGCAAGGCTGTGGCAGGAGGTGAGTGAAGCATCTGTCCTCCAGGCTGTCTGGACCACCTCCCTCTCCCTGGGCACTCTTCTTTCACTTAACAATTTCCCTCCTTGGATCATCTGGATTTCCTTCCTTCCTTCCTTCCTTCCTTCCTTCCTTCCTTCCTTCCCTTCTTTCATTTGTCCATTGTGTATCTCCTCCACTAAAACACAAGGTCCATGACAGCAGAACTTTGCCTTGTCCTCTTCAATGCCTACAACAGTGACTAACATAGAACAGGTGCTGAATAAATGGTAGGAAGCCAGGCAGGCATGCAGGAAATAAGGGGGAAAAGGGAAGGAGGGAGGGAAGATACAACCCACAGAAATGAATTCATGTTGTTACTCATCTTTACCTTACATCCTATTTACATTTTAAAGTTTGATGTGGATTCCTTCCACTGAGAGAGCTGCCCCTGCTCCCTTTAGCCCACCTAATTTTTAACTTGGCCCTACATTCTTTTACAATCCTATGCCTGGCCATTGCCTACCACGCATCCTACCAAACTACACAATCATTTGTACATGCCATGTCTTTGTTCCTGCTGTTGCTGTGCCTAAAATAGCATTCTTCTTGTATTTTTCTCTGCCAGATAAACTCCCACTCATTCTTCAAAACACAATGTAGCAATTAAGAAATATCTAACAAAATGTTAAATATGCACTCCTTTTGACTCTACCCACTGCTGTAAATGTATCCTTGGGGTTTTCTCACACAAGGCAAATGTTAGCTCTTCTAGGAAGTTCTTTCTGTACTCTGAGGCCAGGCTACAGGCTCTCTTGTGTTCCAATAGCACACAGAGCACCCCTTTCATATATCATTTATCCCACAATGTGTAACTATTTGTTTACAAGGTGTCCTCCTCATAATAAACCTGACCAGCTCATGAAACTTACATTCTTATGGGTAGACAAAAAAAAAATGTAAGTAAGAGAGCAAATAAATGCATAAATATATACTTTCAAATAAAAGCTGGGGAAAAAAGGATAATGTAATCTCCAAACTAGGAATGAGAATCTCCCTTTTAAATTTATTATGTACCTACTGTGTATCATGGTTGACACATTTTTAAATCTAAATTGTCTTTTAAGTGTCTATACTATGCACTTGGATAGTCTATGGTATGTTGCAGGCATCTAGGTCCTGTCTTGCCCAAATATGTTGTAAGATTATAGTGGGCAGAATCCATATCCTGTACATCTTTGCCTGCCCCCATGTCATCTAGCACATGGCGCACAGCAGGATTTAAATTACTACCTGGTTGACTGGTCACAGAAATAACTGAAAGCACAAGTGTTACTGACAAGTTTGAAACATCATCTATGAATAAAGAGATCAAACCCATGGAGAAAGAAGAGTCCAAAAATGGCCCCTGACTAGCTCATATTAAACACAAAAACAAAACAAAAAACCTTCTGATGCTATAGATTAGTATAACTCCAATATGTAATCTGAATTTACTGTTTATAAAGTGAATTTGTGACTTATGAGAAAGAAACTTTGTTTTGAAGGAGTACAGAAACCTATAGGACGTGTATCATGCATTGCCTCTGATTTCTATACCCTCTATTTTCTGAAGAAGGAGAAGGAAAAGGAAGAGAATCACACACACAATTAATAAGAACGAGCAGGCAAGTCACAGATTGGGAAAAATTATCACAAAACATATATATGGAATATTATTGCACATGTACCAGATGGGCAACATTTTTAAAAATCTGACATTAATAAATGTTTTCAAGAACGTGGCTCATTGGGAACTCTCATCCATTGCTGGCAAAAGTGTAAATATATCCAGCTACATACAGTTGATTCTTATTATCAGGACTAGTTATGTTTTATAAAGTTGCCACAAACACTGAATTGGCAAACACTGAACCACTGCTCCTGGGGGAAAGAAAGGGTTAGTTTCCTGCAAGTCTCTAGTCACAATATTTTTGTCAACCAGTCAATATATAAACTTGTTTTATGTGTGTTTCTCTTCAAAGACACCTTATTTAATACATGTTGTTGATTCATCAACATTGAATTCATAGCCAATAGCACTATAACTTAGGCCTTTATAGAGGAAACATCTAAAACACATATATTCTCCATAGGACATACCATAGCTTTCTTGTGCTTAAGGAACACTAGACAGCACTTCAGCACTACATTTAGGGCCCATTTTAAACAGTGAAATCAAAAAAAACACAAAAACATAAAAAACTTGGCAGAAATAGACATGTAAAGGACACTTGTTTATAAAGAGCTGAAAAAAGAAGGCAGAGTGCCACCTGATTCAACCTCAGCTGGGAATGTGCACATTGGCAAGTGAATATTTTGCCACTCTGCACCTGTCTGTAGTTGATCATGAAAGCAGCATGAGGACTGACTTTGGAGTTACAAATAAATTCTATCAAGTAGGAGAAATCATAAATACAGAATCTGCAAATAATGAGGATAGATTGTATATTGGGAGAGCAATTATAGTCATTATTATGAATCAATTTCATGATGAGCATGCACTGTAACCCAGCAATTCCCTCCTAGGTATAAACCATATAGAAAGTCTTACACATGTTCGGCAGAAGGTATATACAGGTTTATTTGCAATACATCATTCATAATAGCCCCAAACTGGAAGCAACCTAAATACCCTCCTCAGTAGAATGGGTAAATATATTATAGAAGAGTTACACAACTGCAATACTATATAGCAACAAACATTTAAAAATTTTTTTTATTTAAATTCGATTAGCTACATATAGAGAATGAACATTTTTAAACTACAATTACATGCAACAATGCGAAAGAATTTCACTAATAGTGTAGAATGAAAGATGACATCTACAATGCAGTATTGAATGAAAGAATACTTACTGTATGATCCCATGTTATAAAACATTAAGTTTTTAATACTTCATTTTATGTTGAAGAATATAAACAGGTGGTGATACTATAAGGAAAAGCCAAAAAATTATCACAACAAATATTTAAAATATGCATATAGGTTTGTGACGTGGAAAACAAAGGCAAAAGAAAAAATTAAATTTCCTTACTGCTTCCAGCCCATTGACAAGTCCTTGAAACAGGCAGTGACATCCCCCTAGGAACTCAGCTGCCTCTGTTAATACTTTGCTAAGAGCAAAAGGCAATCTTAGCCTGAAACCCCCAGGATCCTGTAAATCTACTTTAACATATAAAAATTCCTTTAGAAACTTCCTTTCTCTACCCCCCACCAAAGAAATATGTTGGCAATCATCCCCCAAGCATATGGCTCACTGATATACATCTAAAGAGTCTCATGACTAGGGTTTTATTAGACAGTAATAAATGACCTTTTCCTACCAACAGCTAGCCCCCTCAAAATCCCAGAAACCTTGCTTCCAAAATTGCTTAAAGACTTACACTATCCCTAACCCCTCTCCCAACTTGAAAGTATGTGATCAGCCATTCCTCATGACCCCAGTGCAGTTCTTTCTGCCCATAGGTTCCATACCTGTGCTTTAATAAAACCACCTTTTTTGCACTGAAGACATCTCAAGAATTCTTTCTTGGCCGTTGGCTCTGAACCCCAACATTTCCTAATTCACTCTACATACACTTTTCTGTGTATATGGTACACTCTTTACAAAAAAAAAGAAAAATTAAATGTTTTTTTAAAAGGGTCGCAATGCTCCCCGAGTAAAATTCTTATATGAAATGGGGAAGCGAGGCAAGACCTACTTGCAAAGAGGATTTTTAGCTTTTCCCAATGTTTAAAAGATTACCGCCTTAATAAGAGCATACATCAATTCACTTGCCTTTTCTTTTCTTTTTTTTTTTAAGATTTTATTTATTTATTTATTTGACAGAGAGAGAAAGACAGCCAGCGAGAGAGGCAACACAAGCAGGGGGAGTGGGAGAGGAAGAAGCAGGCTCCCAGCATAGGAGCCGGATGCAGGGCTCCATACCAGAAGCTGGGATCACACCCTGAGCCGAAGGTGGATGCTTAACGACTGAGCCACCCAGGCGCCCCCACATGCCTTGTCTTAATATTATATTTGAGTTGGAGGGCTTTATTTATCTTGTAATTAAATAAGCAAAACATGTAATGAATAAATACAGTGTATTTACACTCATCCGTTAAATGGAAGGAACCAATAACTAATCCTGAGTCTTTTGGTTTAAACTAGCATATGAGAATCATTAAGTTAGACAAAGCCATGTCTGAGCCACAAAACTTACTGCATGAAACTGCATCTGGTAGAAGTACCTAGAACCTTCTATCTAGAAGTGTACTAGTAAGAGCTCTAAGCACCTTGGAAAAAAATAACAAAAAGTTGAAGTGTCTGAACAATGACATCAAAGCCACAAAGTGTGAAACAAAATAATCCTCACAGTAACCAATTTTTTTATAGGATGTATAACTTCTTTTTTGATGATGATATTCAGTGGAGAGAACTTTTCAACTGTTAATCCAGAGTCCATCACTTGCCCTATACAGATGAGTGACCTTGAATTAATCATGTAACTTCTCAGGCCTCTAGTTTTCTCTCTATAATACATAGGGTGTGGGTCAGCCATCTCTAAATTGCTTTCCAGTGCTAAGATTCTCTGAAACCGAGAGTGAAATGTTTTATTTAATTTTTTATTTATTTAAATTTAGTTAGTGAACTGAATTTCTGGAGTAGAATTCAGTGATTCATCACTTACACACAACACCCAGTGCTCATCACAAGTGCCCTCTTTAGTACACATCACCCATGTAGCCCATCCCCCATAGAGTGAAATGTTTTTAAAGGAGAACCCTTCACCTTAATGCTCAACCTACAATTCATCTGCATTTAAATGATAAATGACCTGACAACCAAAGGAAATAATAGAATCAAAAGGCAATCAGATGGGTATTAAGGAGGGCACATATTGCATGGTGCACTGGGTGTTATATGCAAATAATGAATCATGGAACATTACATCAAAAACTAAGGATATACTGCGTGGTGACTAACATAACATAATAAAAATTATTATTAAAAAAATAAAAATAAAAAATAAAAACAGCCTCTTAAAAAAACAGGCAGTCAGAATCCCAAAGGAATTATTATAATTATAATCTTCCTTACTTAAATTGACCTAAAATGGGTGCTGTTATCAATAAATCCCTCAGCATGTAAAGCAAGAACACAGACTTCAGGGAACCAAAAGGGGGACATGATTAAACTGAAAGAAAACCACATATTTGATAGTACAATCATTTCAGTTTCCAAAAGGCCTTTCTCCAAGCTGTTCCTCACTGCCCCTCGTGAAGTTTCACAAAAGAACTCATTAGGCTTTGAGAAGTGCCGGTTGACATCTGTAATATGTGTTTCAGGTTATAATATGTTGCTAAATGTGAAGAAATAAAATCAGTAATCTTTAATTCAAAGAGATCCATAAGAATATTCAATTGCCTGTTCTGCTTCCTACAACAGCTACAGATGACACGATTTTCACCTTGTACTTAAAGCATTAATAGGCGATTAGGTCAGGAGCCTTGAACAGTCCAATGGGTAACTCATCACTTCCCTATTAGCACAGCCCTATGGGTCTTGGCCTTCAATATTGAGTCTGGGTGAAGAGCTAATGTTTTTGAATTGCAATCTCTGTCCTCCACTGCCAGTACAACTAGCAAGTAAGGAAAAACTGATTTTTTAAGGGCCTGTGTGGAGACTGATGTTGTATGTACTTTGGCATTTTAATAAACTCTTAAAATTGAAGATCAGATGATCTTATGAACATTTTGGGCTGTTAAAAATCATCTTTCTCCAAATTTGAAACTCTTCATCACACTAAGCCCTACTCTCTCCCAGAAATTAACTATCCTAGAAGAGTCCTGATGGAATTCTTTATTTCACTAAGAGGAATAAAGATATTCTAGATGAACTTCCATCGTCCATTGTAAGAATGATGCTAGCTGACATCTACTGAGTGCCCACAATGCCAGGCACTGTTAAATGTTTTACATGCATTATCTCTTTTAAAACTCATAACAAGTCTAAGTGGCTAAAACTATCATGATCCTCTCTTTGCGGATAAGAATAATGAAGAACTGACAGATTAAGTAATTTGCCCAGAATCACACAGGAAGTATTGAGCCTGGGACTGGAACCCTGGAATGCAGACACAGTGCCATAATGCATATCTTTTCAAAACATCTCTATACATTGTTGTCATATTCTTCCTTCTAGTCCTACATTATAGCAAACACCATTTAAGTTATCTTCACAGCCCCCAGGAACCCTCTTCCTCTGAGAACTGCCTACACACACACACACACACACACACACACACACACACACCCCTAGAAGAATCCTGCAAACATGTACCTACTATGTGACTTCACCTTTTTGGTCATAGCTGACTGGATCATGAATGGACACCTGACCCAAGTCGGGCCAGTCAGAATCGCTCTCCAGAATTTCAACTGAAAGCTCTAGTGTGGAAGCCTTAGGAGCTGTCAGGTTCATGGCCAAGTTCTCTAGTGCTTGCTGAGATTCCCAGAGCTGCCTGGCTTAGCCCCTTCCTGCATACTGCTTATTCAGTTCTTCTAGAATTCCATGAAGTTTCTTTCCATGAACCTAGGTTGCATAAGAGTGGTAACCAAGACATAGCCATTTATTCATTCAGTAAACTTTTCAAGCATCTACTATGTGACAGGCACATAAATGGAAACTTAGTGGGTGGAGACTGACATTAAAACAATTAACCACACAAATAAATACACAGTTTCCAGTTGTAAAAAGTGCCACAGCAAAAAAGTATGGGTGCTGTTAAGGAATTACTTTTGTCATAAATGAGATAATATATGTAAAGCACTTAGCACAGGGCCTGGTTCCTAATAGGCTCTCAGTGTATGTATATTCTTTGGCCAAATTCTCTCTAAATAATAAATAATAGTTCTGGCACAACGTCTTCCTGGTTGAGGCCCAAATCCTGCCAAACTGTTCTAATTGACTGCTAATTTACTCCCTGCCTTTGGTTTCTGCTGCCAAATTATTATTCCCAAAATATCCTTTTATTATGCTGCCTAGTTGTATCCCATGCCAAAGAATTTGGACTCTTTCCTGTGAGCCAGCTGTGAGGTCTCAGATGGGAGAAATGTAGGTAAGCAGGATTCTTGGTCACCTGCTTCCCCCCCCCCCATTACTCCAAGGGAAAATAAAGGTGCCCATGGGGGTGAGAGGGTGCATGAAGAATGAATGTCACGTAGGCAATACAGCACTCGTTATTTCTGTTAGGTTAAATAAGTAGCCCAGCAATCCAATCTGCCCAGATAAGTTTTGACCAATGAGGGAGGGAAGAGGAATGAAGAGAGCAGTTCTAAAGTAAACCCTTCATTCTTCAGCACTGGAAAGACTGCTTTGATCACTCAGAGCAAACTTCTATGGAGATGGTGAGTTCAGTAAAAAAGTTCAACCATCTGTTCCATCTTCTTCACCATATCTGGGTGTTGGAAACATTCTCTTTTCGAAGCAGGGGGAGATTCAGCCCCATAGGATGCTACTCTGCTATCTATTCTCTCCTCCTCCTCCTTCTCCTCTTTCATCTCTCATTCTAAAGCATGTTGTGACATTTAATGTGGCTACACAAGATAACAATCAATTGCACAGTATTATGCAAAAGGACCTAGCTGGTTTACAATGGGAATTATAGCTGTAGGAAATAGGGTTTATTCCTGGAAAGGATAATGAAAGCATAAGAACTTGATTTTATGAATCATACTACCCTGTGTGGAAGCAAAGTACACCTTATGAAAAAATCATTATTGTTCATAAAACTAAATCCAAGTCTGCCCCTGAAGGAGTAGTGAGTTCAATGAAACACATTCCTATTTCCAGAGAAACACTGTGATACCCATTAAATGACAACTTTGAAATGAAGTAGCACTTAGGAAAATTGCTTACAAACTAGCAATTAAATGCAAACTTCACTGCCTATCTATCAGCTTCTTTCTCGCTCCAATTTTTAAATGTAAGTTAAAAGAGATCCTTAGATAATGTTCAGCAGATAAGGCAGAAGTAAAGCAACATTGTCTACCTCCACAGTGCCTATACCCAATCAATTTAATATGGGTTGGGCACCTCTCAACCTGAGTTCAGGAACCTCTACTCTCCTTTCTATCATCAACCTGAATTCTGGCAGAGACAGAGGACACTTGTTCATGGAATTAGTGGGTTTGGATCCCAGCTGCTCAGCCTGCCTGCCTCTCTCCTATCACTGACCCTCACATTTCTGAGGAGGCCAAATGGAAAGGAGCTAATAAAATTCTTAAGGATGTTTTCTGGTTGATGATAATTTCAAAAGCCATTATGCAAATTTCCCCCCATCCTTGAAGTCCTGGGGACTTGACAAAATAAAGTGGAAACACTTTAGAAAGGACAAATGGTATTCAGAACAGACTTCAGAATAAACTATATTTTTAAATCTGAGAGCAGCAACCATTCATTCAACATTTATTGAGCCAGGAACCTGACTCAGAGCTAAATATTCAAAGATCAATACCACATAATACTTGCCCTTAGGGAACTCCTAGTCCAGTAGAGAGACAACCACTTCAAATATTTTCAGGAACAATACAGGTTTATATAGTATTGGAAAAAAAATTGTTATTTTGATGCCCAGTACCCACCACCCTTCTGATATTAGCACTCAATTTTGCCTCCCCCATTGGATTCAGTCTGGATGTAATAATTCATTCATGGTACGACGTCCAAGACTAAATCAAGTCAACTGGATAGCAATCTCGCTGAAAATTATATACAAGACACTATGGAACTACAGAAAAGGATTCATAACTCAGCCAGGAAAGGTCAGGAAAGGCTTCCTGAAGTAAGTGATACTAAATTTGAGTCATAATAGCCAATCAGGAGTTAGGGAAACAGGGCCAAAAATAAAGACATTTAGGAGCATAATACACAAAAGGAAAGAGATATATAGTGGGGGTGGGGAAGAACAGCACAATGGAGACACACATGTATCATTTATTCCAATAAAAAATTGAAAATAATACTGATATTTAGGCCTCACCCCATATCTATTGAATAAGAGTCTCTGGAATTGAGACCAGGCATTGGTCTTTTCTGAAAGGTTCCCAGATCATTCTAACTGCAGCTATAACAGCACACCAAACCATAAAAGGCGAACACCTGTACTTGTACAGCATATCCTTTGCATTCTGGTCCCAGACTTCACTTTCCACTTATTTTTCCACCTCTTGGCCCTTCCCCCCCCTTTCTTTAACCAACAATACTAAATTTCTTACAGATCCTCAAACATATCATGCCTCCTCAACTATTTACACAGGCTCCTCCCTCCTCCAGCCTCTAGGAGGCTGCCCTCTTCCTCGATGGACATCTGGAACGTTGTCATTCTTCACAGCCAGCTCAAAGCCTAGCTTCCCTGGAAAGCCTTTCCTGACTCCACTACAGAAGGAGGAGCTTCTTCCTCTGTCTTTCCCCAGCACCTATCCCTACCTCCACTGGAGTGACCGTCTTACTGTCTTAATAACACTTTTCATCTCTCCCTCCACACTAGACTCTGAGCAAGGATCTTGTCTTATTTTTGTATCTCTAGCCTGGTATATATGATTGCTACCCAACAAATATTTATGAAAATACAGCAGAGAGGAAGGAATCCACCCACCTTCTTCTGATGGATACCGGATATACTAGTCACTATTTCTTCTACTCAAGTAAAAAGCCTTAAGGTCGTTAGAACTCCTTTTCAGAGTAGTCATGCAAGAGGAACCCTTGCTTAAATATGGAAATAACCAGTTACTCCTATTTCACTGTGATATCTTTGGATATATTCAAAGTTGAGGAGGTAGGACAGACTGCCTTAGGCCAGGAAATCTTTTCAATGTCTTATATGGCAATTTCTCAGTCTTTGCCAATGTTGGAGAATACATAGGAGTACAGAGATCAACAGTCTATTTCCTCATCTAGATCATAGACCCCTTGGGGACAAAAGCTACAGTTTATTCACTTTAAATTCACGAGTCATAACACAGTATCTAGCTTAGAAGAGGAACTCAATAAATGTATAGGAATAAAGTAGTCAATAGCCCCTGAGGTTGGGGTCCCAGCTGGATCTCTCTGGGTCAATAGATGAAGTCTACCTCTATGCAGAAATCATCCCCTCATCTCATTTCTCCAGTCAAGACTTTAAGGATCCTAGGTTCTTATTCCAGCTCTGCCACTTACTGGCCACATGACCATGGCTTCTTCCCTTCTCAAAGCCTCAGTTCCCTTAGCTAGAGAGTTCTCACTCAGAGTTTATGTATTTGCAGTCAGATAGTGGCTTGGCTAGAATCACCTTGAATGCATCCTCACTCACAGATCTGGCAATTAATGCTGGCATTTTCATGGGATGTAATCTGGGCTGTCAGCTGGAATATCCTATACATGGCCTTGGCATGTGGCTTGGGCTTTCTCACAATAAATGACCAAGTTTCAAGAACAAGTGACCCAAGACAACAAAGTATGTACAAGGCTTTTTTTTTTAAGTACACAGCATTTTTATGACCCAGTTTTGGATGTCTCACAGTATCACTTCTGTTGTACTCAACTGGTCAAGGCAGTCACAAAGGTCCACCCAATTTCAAGGAAAAGGTATATAAACCTCATCACTCCATGGGAAGAGCATAATACCACATTTCAAGAACCACATGTGGGATGGAAAATATTGGGTAGTTATCTTTGAAAAATGCAATATGCCATACCTACCTAGGATGAGTATGCAGATAAAATGAGGCAGTGATATAAAGTACTTAGCCTGTGCATGGCCCATGGTAAGTGCTCAATAAACAACAGCTATAGGTATTTTTTTTATTAGTGTTAAAATGGCCCTTTCACTTTCCACATGTGCCACAGAACCACACGGACTCGTCTACAGATGAACTATGTAGTCACATGGCCAAAGAAAGTCACATTACCAGTAAGTGGCAGAGACAGGATTTGGGCCCAAGTTATCTAGCTCCAGAGTCTGCCCTCTTAATCTCACCAAGAAATCCCTCTTTTGGAACTTTTGTCTCGTTGATGAACCTGAGAACCGGAGGAAGGAAGAGAGCAGCCTTCAGTGAAATGAATAGTCCATTAGGTTGGGAACATCCAGTACTAACTCTATACCCATGGACACTGGTGGGGTAAAGAACATCAGACAATCCATATGGACCATTAGCCAGGGCTCAGTTCCCAAAGAAGAGGATACTCCTTGATCCTAGCATTGACTATGAACAACATTTTGTCTTCCACAAAAACCATCCTGGGTCAGGAGAACCTGTTCATGTCACTGTCTCTGTACAAATGAAGCTAAAGAAAGGCAACTCAGACAACCAGTGCACCAGGGAGGCAGGCGGAAGCTGAGCTAAGTACGCAAGGCTGAGGAGAGATAGAGATGGGCTCTCCTCCCTGGGGAGGTGGTAGGGTTTAAAAGCATGGGCCCTGGAGGCAGCCACCTGGGCTTCTTCTTACCAGTTAGGGGACCTCCAGTCTGAGCCCCAGCTTCCTTGTTTGTAAAATAGGGGAGTGATGATAAGAGAACCCTTAACGAAGGGCTGCTGTGGGGATTAAAGAAGCCAGGGCTTGGAAAACAATGGCACCTAAAAAGTGTTCGAACAGCATAAGTGATGGTGAGGATTCTAAGATTATGGAGTTCCCAGTGTTCCAGTTTGGGCAGCTCTGGGGCCCAGACACTCACTCTCTTGGCAAACATTTACATAGAGCTATGCAGATGGGAAAGCCTGGAGGCCTCTCCCCACTCCCCAGGAGCCTGACGAGACCTGCTGCCCAACAACTTGCATTTCTCCTTCATAACCTACATTGCATTGGCATTTCTTCTTCAGCTCCTGTCTTCCTGCATAGACTATGGTGCCCAGCAGGGCACAGACCTCTTTTCTTACCTTTAAATCCCCAGCACAGTGCTTGGTACCCAATAGGTACTCAATAAATAATTGTTGAACTAATCAACAAATGAATAAAATAAAAATTCAACTCCCTACTCAAAAAACAAAATAAATTTCAAATAAATTTTTAAAAAATCTCAGCCCTATTGTCCAAATAGACAATATATTTTAAGACTTCAGTACACTCTTCCTCCTCCTTATAATGTCATCATCTTCGCTACCTCTTGGGATTTCTTCTTTCCTTCAATAAATATTTATCGAAGACCTATTTTGTTTAGGTGCTAGGAAACAGCAAAAAATTTTAAACAAAAATAAAAAGTCTGCCTTCACAGAGCTATTTCTAGTATGGGAAACAGGCACTGAAAAAGAAAAATAATAAATAAATGTAATTTCAGATAACAAGTGCTATGAAGGAAATAATCAGGGTGTTACAATACAAAATTTCTGGGTTGAGCAAGCTTATAGAACCAGCAAGAAGAATCTATCTGGAGCTATGACAGCATTAAATGGCCAGGACTTTCTTTCCTCCCTGGGCCTAAGACAGCCCTCTTTGAAGGCTACTGGGCAGTTAGGCCAGTTAGGAGGCAGGATTCTGACACAAATGCTCAACCCAGGAAGTGCTCTTCATCTTTACCAGGAATCCATGCAGGCTGGGGAAACTCCTTCTACCCACTAAGGCAGCATCAGCAGAGATCTGTTAAAATTACAAGGGCACCAAGCAGACCAAAATAGTACAACAAAGACTCTGAAAATTAAATTGTCATTGAAACCACAGCCTACAAAAGTAGCCCAGGACTTGAACGCTAAACCTAAAAAAGGTGACTGCCTGCCAAAATCAAATACTAAATAAGATCCAGAGTCTCCTGATATAATAACCAAGATTGCTAGGCTAGAAACCCATCATACCAAGAAACAAGAAAATCACAACTTGAATGAGAAAAGACAATCAACTGACACCAACACCTAGATGAATCAGATGTGGGAATTATCTGACAAGGATTTTAAAGCAGCCATCATAAATATGCTTCAGCAAGCAATTAAAAATGCTCTTTAAACAATGAAAGAATATAAAATCTCAGCAAAGAACTGTAAGTTATAGGAAAGAAGAACTATAAGTTATAGGAAAGAACCAAATGGCATTTATAGAACTAATAAATACAATAACCAAAATGTTTAAATCTGACTGGATCGATTCAGTACCAAAGTGGAGATAACAGGACAGAATCAGTGAACTTGAGAATACATTAATAGAAATTACCCAATATGAGCAACAGAGAGAAAAGAGACTAAAAAGCAAAACAAAACAAAACAAAATAGTCTCAGGAACTTGTGGGACAATAGCAAAAGATCCAATATTGGCATCACTGGAGAGGATAAAGAGAGTGGCTAAAAGAGTATTCCAAGAAATAATGGCTAAAAAGTTCCCAATTTTGGTAATTAAAAACAAATAAAGCCACACATTCAAAAAGTTTGGTGAATCCTAAATAATTAAATGCAAAGAAATCTATACTAAGATACATCATAATTAAACTTCTGAAAACTGAAGACAAAGAAAAGCAAAAGCAGCCAGAAGGAAATGATATTCCCCATGGAGGACATCAATTTAAATGACAGCAGATTGCTCTGATTTCTCATCTAAAACCATGGAGGCAAGATGGAAGTAGAACATTTTTCAAGTGCTGAAAAAGAAAAAGAACTGTCAACCATGAATTTTATATCTGACAAAACTAACCTTCAGGAATAAAAGGGAAATAAAGACATTCTCAGATGAAAGAAAACGAAAAAAAATTGTTGCTGGAAGACCTACCCTGAAGGAATGGCTAAAGCAGTTTCTTCAAACAGAAAGGAAATGACAAAAGAAGGAGACTTGTGGCATCAGGAAGGAAGACGAAACAACAGAAAGGGCAGAAATATGGGCAAACAGAACAGATTACCCTTCTCACAAGTTTTCTAAATTATACTTGGTAACTAAAATAAAAATGATAATAATGATACTGAACACAATGATATTTAAAACTGGAAAAGGTAAAGGGACCTGAGCAAAAGTAAGGTTTTAACACTTCACTAAAAGTGGTAAATGCTGATACCATTCAACTGTGGTTAAGTCACATTCGTATACTGAACACCCAGTGCAACTACTATGAAAATGATATAAAATGATACACACAAAACCACTATAAACTGACAAGTTTATCATTTTTACAAACCGCTGAACCTGGTTCTAAGAAACACACTGTTTTATATCTAATACCTGTCAATTTATGAAAAATATACTAATGGCAAAATGTTTATATGTTCGACTCAAACCAGAATTGTATTATAGTCTGTTAACAATATATAAATTACTAAATGGCCCACTTGATATTTTTCCCCTGAGATGTGTTTAAAAGGATTTTATCTTATACAAGAATGACTTCATGATACTTTTTTTTAGTAATGTGGGTGAAATTACCATACACACAATAGACAAGAAAATATTTTCAAGAAAGTACGCATAAAATAAAATTCAAAAAAAAATTTTTGTCCCTTGATTGGAATAAAATTAACCACTGAGGTTAAAAAAATAAATTTACGCCTCAGGGAGCATTACTTTAGAGAGAAGTGTCAGGAAAAGTCTTTTCTTGAAACCACTGTTTGATAAGATCCTAAGATAAATGCATTCCAGGTAAGTACCCTATGCAAACATCCTAAGGCAGAACAGAGCTTGGTTTTGTTCAAGAGTCTTCTAACAACTAGATTATGTGTGTACCTTCTCTAATTGTTTTTATTCCATAAAACACACAGATTCTTTTTGCCATAAGAGTTTTACTGACATCTGCCATAAGGAGAAATACCTGATCAATAACAAAAGCAGCAAAAATGGGAAAGTTACCAGGATACCAGTAAACTCACAGAGATCTCAGAGTAAATGGGGTCTGGATTTGTCTTGTGCCCCTTTTTCCCATCTCTTTGCAAATGACTGCATGGAGGTTTCTATCTTTCTACCTTATCCCTCCCCAAGACACACATACACACATTTCAATCTTCTGACTCACTTCTTTATCCTGGTACTTTAAAAATATATATTTTACTTATTTATTTGAAAGGGAGAGAGAGCAGAAGCAGGGATGAGAGGCAGAGGGAGGGGAGAAGCAGACTCCCCGCTGAGCAGGGAGCCTGACTCCAGGGCTCAATCCCAGAACTCTGGGATCATGACCTGAACTGAAAGCAGACACTTAACCGACTGAGCCACCCAGGGGCCCCTATCTTGATACTTTTAATATGGAAAACAAGTGTCAATTTGTGAACTTTTTCAGTAACTGAGATTACTGGTTCTCAAGCAGGAGCACTTTTGCTCCCCAGTAGGACATTTGGCAATGCCTGAACACATTAAAATTGTTGAGTGGGAAGTAGCTGCTACTAGCATCTACCAGGTAGAGGCTAATGATGCAGCTAAATATCCTATATTGGACAGGATAGTCACCACAACAGAAAATTATCTAGTCTAATGTCCCCTGCCTTAGATAATGACTATAAAAGTCCATCCTAAGGGAATTCCAAGAACTCTGTCTTCCACCCCAGTGTCTAATCCTGATTTCTCCTTGAAAAGTCACCTTGATCTTTTCCTAGAATGTCAAAAACACTATGGGTAGTAATTCCCAAAAGATGCTCCATGTGTTATATGACAAAATTGTTCTGTGGTCAAACAAGTTTCATAAATGTTTGGTCAAACAGAGATACATAGGTTCCTCTTATTCTTTGAAACTGGCTAAGTCAAGAGAAATGGCTAACGCCACAGGTCAGAGTAGAAATGAGCACCAAGAACTATAGCAAGAGCTCTTTAATGACTACCAAAGAGACAAAGAGGTAGACAAGGAGACTGCCATTTAGCAATTCTGCTGATAGAGGCTAGAACCAAATATCACTGTTGTTACTCACACCCATTGGCACCTAGCTGGGGAAAGTGACTGAGACACAAGTAACAGTGGTACCAGGAACAGTAAATACCTAAGTAAGAATTTAAACCTAGTATTAGTTTTCTAGGGCTACCATTACAAAGTACTAAAACCTGGGTGGCTTACAAAACAGAAATGTACTGTCTCACAGTTTGAGAAGCTACAGGTTTAAGGTCAGGTTTTGGCAAGGTTGGTTCTTTCTAAAAACTGTGAGGGAAGGATCTGATCTGGACTTCCCTACTGAACTTATATAGTGCTCTTTTCTCCCTGTGTCTCCTTGCATGGTATTCCCTTGATGTATGTCTATCTCTGTGTCCAAATTTCCCTTTTTCTAAAGGATGTCAGTCATTGGATGAGGGCCCACACTACTAACTTCATTTTATTTTCATGACCTCTGTAAAGATCCAATCTCCAAGAATCACATTCCAAAGTAATGGAGGTTAGGACTTCAAGATATCATTTTTGGGAGGACACAATTTAACCCATAACACAAGGTCAGTTCAAACCCTGTTCTGGCCAATGGTTCTAGTTTCCTGGCCTAAAACCCTTTCACCAAAGCTATTAGTGAACAGTAAGAGGAACATATTTAATGCTTTCTTATGCATGAGCTACTTCATACAGAAACTGTCAAAAGCTAGACAGTAGGAGGGAGAACAGAAGAGAGGCCACATGTTGAATAACTGGGGGCTAATTATGGACATTTGTGCTTTCCAAGGTAAATGAACTGAGCTATCACAAATATGTCAGCATTTACCTTCAGACAAAGTGTGACAAGAGTTTAGGCAAAGAGCAGTTGTTCTTCCCACTGTCAGAAATAATCCCGAAGTCTGTCAAACCTCAGACACGAAGTTCACAGCTGTGGAGAGCCCACCTGTGGTGGCCCCTTCAAACCTATCCTATCCCCTACACCTGCTGCCATTTATTTATGTTAAATGGCATTGCAAATTGTAGCAATTATGTGGATCCTGACCTGAAAGTCATCAGCGCTTATGCACCCGCCTCACAGACATTGTACTCCTCTAGAGAACTGGCTGTGTTCCATTACAAAGTTTGGGTCTTGGAAACTATTCAATGGCAGGTATGGATAGCCAATAAATGAGCCACTATGGCCTGCTTTGGTGTTTGAGCAGGAGCCATAACCCAGGGGGACGTCATTCCACATCAACTGTCGTTGGTAATGCCAGATGTCTGAATACTCTCACTCTACCTCTCTGTATTTTTTATTTCATTTAAAAATATTTACAGTGTCCTTACTATGTGCCAGGGACACAACAACCCTATGAGATAGATATTCACGGGTTGTCTCAGTATTCATGTTCGACAAATTCTGTCATGTAACATTGGCTCACAAAGCCAATGTAGAGACAGCAGAGCCCAATGAATATAACGTGGATTCTGAAGCCAGGTTGCCTGGTTCAAATGTGAGTTCTTACACTTACTAGCTATGTGATCTTGGGTAAGTGATGCCTTCAGTGCTTTCTGATTTACCCATCTCTAAAATGGGAATAGCAGTTGTATCTATCTCATAGATACAGTAGTTCTAAATATATGGACGTAGCTCAGAGCAATCCTGTAAGATAGGTAATATTTCTATTCCCATCTTACAGTCTGGTAAATTGAAAGACAAAAGGAGGTTAAATAATTTGTCCAAGGTCACTTATAATGTATCTCAAAAATAACGCTAGATGTTGGAAATACAACCTTGAACAAAGAAACCACGGATCCTGCCTTAACTGAACTGATGCCACAGATAGGGACACAGACAAGTAAATAGGCAACTGTAACACACTGCAATAAGAGCCAAGGTAAAGTTCTGTGTGCTGTGCCAGCACATAGAGGTAGTAGTCGGCCTTCCCTCAGGACACTGAAAAGACTTCCTGAGGACTGACACTTTGACTTAAACCTGAAGATTTAGATAGGCACAGAGAGAGAGAAAAGGGGGAAACTGTTCCAAGAGAGTAAACTACATTTGTAAAATCAGGAACCAAGACAAAGGGCACGGTTCATTCTAGGAGGTAAAAGAAATTTAATAGGATTTGATGTGTAGAATTCAAGGAAATGGAGTGGCAAGAAATGAAGTGGGAAAATAACATTATGCCCTAAGAACAAAGAGGACCCACTGAGTTTTAGGAGGTAGAATAGCATCATCAGGTCTACATTCAGAAAGACAAGGCTGTAGAGCATGGCCTGGTGGAAGGAAAACCAAAGTTAGAGAGTTATCTCTCTCCATTCTGGAAGTCACTGCAATGAACCCAGCTTAATATTATGCCAGAATGAAGCTTAGTGATCTGTCTCTATGGGGTGTGTGGTATAATAAAAAATATATTTGCACCCAGTTTCTGGCAGAACTCTTAGAATCCTTGGAATTTCCTTAGTGACAGGAGTGTCTTTTTGTTACTCATAAGGAGCCCCTTTTGAGCACACCTGATTTATGCTTATGACTAATATAGACTGGGGTCTTTAGACAGTTTCAGGATGGAACTGGTCGCCAGAGAGACCGAGTGATTAGATGTTGAAACTTTCAACCACTAATGTCTGGGAAGGGGGAAGGAGGAACTATAGATTAAGCTCTATGAAAATTCTTGAACAACAAGATGTGATGAGTTTCTGGGTTAGTGGACATATGGAGGTGCTGGGGTAGTAGTGCCCATAGGAACCCTGATTTACAGCCAATTAGTCAGAAGTACAGGTAACAACCTAGACTTGAGATTGGCATCTGAAGTATGGAAAGCCTTGTGAAACTGAGTCCTTAATCTGACTATCTTCAAATAGAGAGTGTGAGAACTGAGTTAAATTTGTAGGATACCCTGTCAGTATCACTGAGAATTGGAGAACTGTGTGGTGCGAAAAAAAACTCTGACACATCTAGTGTCAGAAGTATTGAGAACAGGGGAGAAAAATAGAGTTTTCCCTTACAGGGTGAAAGAGAGACGTGTCCTGTATAACTCCTAAGCCACTGGTTTATACAATTAGATAAGTGGTAGTGCCATTTGCTGGGTGGAGAACACCAAAGGAGGAGTAAGTTGAGAGACATCAGTAAAAACAAGTTCCATTTTGGATATGTTTGGTTTCAAGAGCAGGTAGGAGCCTGTAGGAGCATGCCTCCTTGTGGAGGCACAAGGCAAATGGATAGATGAATCTGAAGCTAGAGAGAAATTTGGACATGAGATAAAGCTTTTTAAATTATCAGAAAGAACTGGATATAGAACTCAAAAGACTAAATGCATAGACTAGGAAAAGCGCAACAAGGAAAAGAGAGCAGGGTTTCATGTGACATCATCATTTAAGTGTTAGCCAACAAGAGAAGCCTACAGAACAGACTGAGATGGATCATTCAGAAGTAATAAGGAGCTGAGGCACATAAGTATCAGAGAACCCAAGGGAAGCTAAAGGAAGTCTTTTCAAATGATTTTGTGCTGTAGACAAGTCAATTAAGACAATGACTGGGAAGTAACCATCTGATTATGCCATATTGGAAAAGTAAAATGTTTGTTTCTGAGGTTGTTTAGGAAAACAGTGGAGAGCCCTCTGCAGAGAAATAAAAAACTTAACAAGCAATCATCTCTTGTCCTTCACTACTGTAGGCCTAGCTGGTAGCTGGATGGATAAATCACTCAAGATCTTTGGGTGCCACTTGCAGCAAAAGAACAGCATCTTCAACTCTATTTGGGGGCCTTCACATAATAGTACCTAATATTGAGCTAATTTTCTATCTACAGGTTCTTTCTTTGTCAACACATTATAATCATAGACAGAGTTGGACATAATTGGGAAGGAGAAAATCTGACTCAAGGATCCTTACCCTACCTGCTGTCAATGACCTAGTTTTTCCCATTTTCCCCTTCCATCTCCCAAGACACTATAATCTCTGAAGGCAATAGTTCCCACAGATGTGTGTGCTGCAGCCATGGTTAAAGTTTTTCCCTATATTCAACCCTACGAATTAGACAGGTCTTTCCTACTTCCCTCTTTTTTAGAGTCCCATGAGCAGGAGATAAACCACCCAGGGGTATTGTAATGCAATAGAAAAAAACTACTGAATTTGCAACCAGAAAACCTGAGCTGGATTCTCAGTTTTACCATTTATCAGAACTATATGACATTTTGGTAGGTCATTTTTCCATTAATCTCTCTGAGCCTCAGAATACTTACCTCTCAAAGGTATATAGATTGGGGGGTGGGGAGGAGTATGTCAAAACTTTCTTTTAATGTAGTTTAGAGTCATTCAGTCTTCCGAATTGGATCTCTTGGATTCTTGGAACTACAGTTTGTCTAGCAAGGAGTCAGATTTGCTTTGGTATCTGGTAAATAGATGGACTTTTTTCATGTAAGTTTCTGTGAGAACATTATTTCTGAAACTCTGTAAGAAGAAACAAACACCTCATTTCTGGGTGGGCTGAATTCTCCTGTGTTTAATCAAAGAGAGGTGTGATGAGGCTCAAAGGAAGAATTTCTTCTTACTTCCTGTTTTAGCAGCCCTATATAGAAATAGCAAACTAGCATTTTTATGGTGCTTTGCCATCTCCAAAGAACTCTTGCACATATGATTTGAAATTACCCCAGGATAGCTGGCCCAAACTGTGATCTCACAACAGACTGAAGGCAGAAGCAGATATGAAAAAATCATAAGAAATTAGCAAAAATGTAAAACAAGGTGACTCTTCTCTTAAATTTGTCTTAGAAAATATAATTAGTTTTAATAAAAATGTGTTAATTATATTAATATCTAATAGTTTTTTAATGAATTAATGTATAATTTTTTAAATTTCTAATATGGAATCTATCAATAGATCCAACAGACAACAACCAAAACTGAGAGACTCAATCATTTTTAAGAGTGTAATGGGGTCCTGAAACAAAAATGTTTGAAAACTACTGTGCTGGTGTGATGCCCAGTGAAATGGAATTTTAAATTTTTTTAAAATTAATTAATTAATTATTATGTTCAGTTAGCCAACATACAGTACATCATTAGTTTTTGATGTAGTGTTCAACAATTCATTGGTTGTGTATAACACCCAGCACTCATCACAACACGTGCCCTCCTTAGGAATTTTAAATATTTTTTATTTAAAAAAATTGCCATTTGGAAATTGCTAATTATTCTTTGGTTTCTGATGGTAGCCACATAGAGTTGCCTTGACGCCTTCACCTTTCCTGGACAAGTCACCAAAATGCCCTTCAATTACTAACAGACATTGTGCTGGCATCAAGGTCCAACTCCCTCAACCCCACCTTCACCCCACTGAGAGACTAAGCTTAAAGACTGTGGCAAGATGGAGTGGGTGAATTTGCCTAAGAAGCCCAGAGGCTGCAGGTAAGGGCCAATAAGAAGGAAATGAGAACCCCATTTCCTTTGCTTCTTGCTTCAAAGTTACCATAATTGTCAGCTGACTGTGTTGGGAAGCAGGGAAACCCAATAATACTCCTCAGGGTCACCCTAAGGTCAGGGGTCAGGCAAAGGGATCTTACCAGGACTTGGAGGCAGCTAACCCCACAGAAGTGCCTATTGATCCATGTACCGATGGAAAAGACCATTTCATGAAAGGAAGTTATTGAGAACCTGGGGTGTCTTGGGCATGGGGTACCCATGGGTGAGGGAAGAACTCCTTCCCCATCCTGCCCTAGTCAGTTCTGGTCAGTGCAGCAATGGCAGTGGCAACAAGCTTTGTATTTGGCAACTTCAATACCACCACACCTTCTGTGCCACAGCCCTTGAATAAGTGGACTGTATGTCCAGGTTGGAGCAGTGACACCAGCGGGTGGGGGCAGCAGCAGCAGGCTAGAACAAGTGCTCTTACAGTAATGACCACTTTTCTCCCTGCAAGACAATATTAACTGAGGCTGACCTCCTGAACTAAATTTCTAGTATTCATGGTCGGATATGGAGGGCCCTCTCCCAGCCTTACCTCACCCAAGACCTCTGGCTAAGAAGGCAGGTGGGGGTTCAAGGGTAGCAACTGGGAAACCACTATGGAGTGACATTTTTTGCACTCTAAACTGATGACACTAAACACCTCAGTTTCATTCCTGTGGTAGGCAGATTAACGACCTCCCAAAGATGTGGAGATATCCAAAGATGTCCATGTCCTAATCCCTAGAAACTGTGAATATGGTACCTTACATGGCAAAGGGACTTTGCAGATGTGATTAAAATTAAGGACCTTAAACTCGGGAAATTGTCCTGGATTATCTAGGCAGGCCCAATCTAATCACACGAATCCTCCAAAGCAGAAATCTTTCCTGCTATGGTCAGAGAGATGGGACAACAGGTGCAGAGAGAGGCTACATGAGGAAGGCTCCACAAGCCATTGGTGCTTTGAAGACAGAGGAAGGGGCCACCGGTCAAGCTCACTGAGAAATGTAAGGAAACAGATTTGCCCCTAGGGCCTTCAGAACTGAACGTAGTTCTACCCTGATTTTAGCCCAGGGGGGCCCATGTTGGAACTTCTAACCTCCATAACTATAGATAATAAATTAGTGTTTTTTAAGCTACTGAGTTTGTGAAAATGTATCACAGTAGCACCAAAAACAATGACTAATCAGTGCCTTGCCCAAAGAGAATTCCTAAACTCTCTCATAGAACACTAGCTTGAGGATTGTGTGGCAATAGCTGGCAGGAACCAGCTGAGCAGAGAGTGAATAAACACCTCCAAAGAAGCTCAAATGGGGGATCCCAAGCAGCAGGAGACCTGGAGAGTCCAGTGGTAGGTCACCCCCAGACCCAGGAGCAAGTGATCTTGATGACTACTTGAAGGACTGGGATTGTATTATTAAAATCTGTGGCTTACCATCTCAGGACTTAATTTTAAAAGTTACCTTAGGAATCATCTCTAGTCCCTGCATCTTGTCACGCGTGATTCTCCTCCACCAAATGGCACAAGTTCTTTTGGGGACATTGTGCGCATTTTGTTTGTAAGTGGAGGCCTTGCTATTAGCTTCCTGGAAGGCCCAGAGAAGGTATTCTCTCATTTTTCTCGGGCAAGGGCTTGTTTAGAAGAGGTCAAGGCAGCATAGGTTCATTGTTAAAAGCAGTTTTTGGAGTCAGACAACTGGGCTTGAAAACTCACTTTCTACCACCTACCAGCTGTTTGACCTTGTACGCTTTCTTCATTAACCTCCCTATGCCTCAGTTCTCTCAGCTGTAAAGTAGGGAATAATTATAGTACTTCCTCTTGAGTTCTCTGTGAAGATTTACTGAAATGATACATATAAAGTACCTGACACATAAGAAGTGTTTTTAATATGATGTAGCCTACATGGGTCCTTCAAGGGACCCAAGGGTTACATTTACTTTATTACAAACCAAATAGTCCTAAAGGAGACATTCATCCACATGTGCATGAGTGTAACTGACAGAAGTCACAGCTACCAGCCAAATTAAAGTTGGATCATGTCTGTTGTCAAGAACAGGAAAGTTACCCTAAACAATTCAAATAATAGTATTTAACCCTTTTGGGGATTGGCCATGTGTCAAGTGCTATTTGAACAGTCTTCAAAAATAAACCTATACCATAGTACTATAACTACCCCCATCTTACAGATAAGTGAATTGCGGAACAGAGAGGTTAAATAATTTTCCCAAGATCACACAGCTGAGAAATAGTGAGGCTAGTCAGTCTGTGCTAAGTTCCACACCCTGAATCACTACATCATAATATGTCTTTGAATCAAGTCATAATATGAAATATAAACCAATAAATCCAAAAGTACTGACCTTCCCCCTCACCAAGAAACAGGCAAGTATTGATTAGTTATTAATGATTTAAAGGAGCCAATCCTCTCAAAGAGCCAAAGGTTTCTTGATAACTTTTTTTTTTTTTACTTTTCAATATATATTTTTTTAATTTAAATTCTTGGTGACTTTTAAGTACTGGGGTTTAGGATAGGCTTAATTGACCTTACTTAACCACTCCTGCTGCATGTTGTGCAGCGTTTAAAATTTTGAGCAAAATTAATATTATTTTAGGAAGATCATGAGAAGTACTTTTTGGATGAGTTGTTCCCCTTGGCCCTTGTTAAAGAACAAAAATTCAACTGAGTAAATTCAAAGATCTAATTGGCTTTACTCAATGATTCATGAATCTGACAACATCCTATCTAGCAAGTGGAGAGGTGCTCTAAGGAGTTGTACAAAAATGGGAGGTTTTTATGGGAAAGAGGATGGTGCAAGGAAGTTATTAGTAAAAGAAAAGAAAGGATTATTTCAGGCAAGGTCACTTTCCCTTAGCAGGGACCGCAAGGGGTCTTATTAGGTAGATGACATCATCTTCCTTTGGGGGATGGGGAGAGCCCCTGTGACAGATTACTTCATTGCAGCCGACCAGAAAATTCCTGAGCAATTGGTTAAGAATATATTTCTGGGGGAGATTGAAACTGCAATTAGGTTAAGTATGAAGCCCCGGTTTGGTGACTCCATTTTGAGCCTGTGGTTTTCTTTTTAACACCCTGTATAGCCAGAGCATTGTACAAAGAAGGAGGTGGTTTGGGACACTATGGAAAGGAAGTATTAATCCACACTAGACCTAGGACTTGACAGTATCCATTTATCCCTTTGTCTTTCCAGTTTCTCCCTAGGCATTCTGCTAACACTTTATTCTTTCTGGGTAACTGATTATTTTGCTTTTCAATGGCTGCCGCAGTGAACCCTTCTAAATTGTTGGTTGATCTCAACCCTAAACCATTATTTTCTACCTTGTACTTTCCCTACATAGATCTCAAGGGGCAATCTAAACATTAATTACTTCTCATAGTCCCCTGTAAAATCCCCTCTGAGACCAGAGAAGAGTCATTCAGAGTATAAATGAAAGAAAAAGTCCTGGGAATGAGGAAATTTGAGCCTCCTCCTCCCCACCTAGGGCTGTAGTTGCTGGTCCAATGAACATTTTGTTTGTCTCTGCCTGGGATCTCCCTTCTTACCTTCCTGTGTTTCCTTGAGCCCATCTGCTTTCAGGGCATTTGGGCTGAGGCTATAAAATTAAAGTTCTTTATACTCAGTTTTCTTCCTTCTTCCCCACTCCTCATTCCACCATCTCAACTTAAACAATTCCCCAAAACACTCTTAAAAAACATTAACCAAAGTGTTCTCACATAGCAAAACTTGCTGCTAAGGCTTCTACACCAGTTGAGGCAAGCATATCAGAGTCACTAATACAACTGGAAAGTGACTGGTCTTTTGCATCCAAGCCAAACACCTGTTGCCTGTATCACGAATAATATAATTAGCATGGTTTAAGAAAATGTGGGATTATTTTTAGATATACATAGTTGTGATTTTAAAGGTAAAATAATGTGATATCTATAATTTATGTTTAAATAAGTCTAATTATTCAGGATTTGTCTTCTTTGCTGGATTATATACTTTACAAGGAAGGAGAATGTGCCTGCTTTATTCTCTACTGTACCCCTGATCCACAATAGATGCTCAATAAATATTTCTTGACTAAGTGAGAAAGTTAAAATGAAAGAATCACACAAAGTACAGCACGAAGAGCAGTCTGATCATTCAGAGGCAGTAATCAGTGGCCTCTATGTGAATGTGGCTTTTGGATGATGGGTTGCACCAAAAGAAACTCCACCTGCTTCAAAAATTTTGAATAGTACTAATCCTATAAAATGAACAGAATTTCAACAGATTTTTTTTAATTTTTTTTTTTAAGATTTCATTTATTTTTTTTGACAGAGAGAGAGAGACAGCCAGCGAGAGAGGGAACACAAGCAGGGGGAGTGGGAGAGGAAGAAGCAGGCTCCCAGCGGAAGAGCCTGATGCGCGGCTCGATCTGAGAACACTGGGATCACGCCCTGAGCCGAAGGCAGACGCTTAACGACTGAGCCACCCAGGCGCCCCAACAGATATGTTAAATGCATTTACAAAACGAATTCTATAAAATGTTTCTCTCATTTCTCAAAATGTTTTTCTCATTTTCCGTGGATTTTAGTGAAGAAGAAATTCTAGTACACGTTACAATAAAAGGCAGAAACCCTTTCTCGTCTGTAAAAGCACAGATACACTTTCCAATTCACTTTTGCCACAACCTCCCAAAGGAAACTCAAAGCTTCCCAAACTCAAATATTATTAGAACTCAAGCAATTCTGGGTCCTGGGGTCCTGGAGTCCTGGGATCGTGCCCCGTGTTGGGCTCCCTGCTCAGCAGAAAGCCTGCTTCTCCCTCTCCCTCTGCTGCTCCCCCCCCCACTTGTGCTCCGCCCCCAACCCCATCAAATAAATAAATAAAACCTAAAAAAACAAAAAAACAAAAGACTCAAACGATTCCAAAACTCAAAGGAAGGCAAGTTTTTAATCACCTCTGGGATGTTCACTTTCAATAACATTTTTTAGGGCTAAGAAAGAATAAGCCCAAATATAGCTCTAAAATGTTGAGCTATCTACTTTTATAACTCTGTTGGTGATAGAATTGTTGTTGCTTTGTCAAATCCTGCTGCAGTTTGACCCTTCTCTGTGGGAACTTGGTGATTAATAATGTCCTTAATTGCTTTTCCTCCTGCCCTCACAGCTGGTAGGACAAGTGATAGATACCACAAAGAAACACTGAACCAAGTTTTAAGGACAGAAGGGAAGTGGGGATGTAGTGCTGCTGGGCTCTGCCTCCTTCTTGAACCATGGGAGACTAGGGAGCCTCTCCCTTGTTAAGGAGAAAGCCTCAGCCCAGGCACGCTGGGCAGTCTCACTCCCCATCACAATTCTGCTCCAGCTGGTGACTGACAGGGAAGCATTCCTAAATCCCCAGGCATTAGTTGGAGCTTTCCCCATGTGCCCTACAGGTCTATGGGATGCGAGTTAATGAACCAACGAACCGTGTTTCCTTTCTCAGGTCCTTTGCTGATTAGTTGATGCAAGAGTGTCAAAAAGAACCATGGTTTTTCCTGCACTGTGAATCAAGTGCAAGTGTTCCATAGGAGCTGAGATTACAGGGACAGTGCCCCAACTCAGTGAAGATGATGGGATCTAATCAAATAAGCAAGTGTTGGAGAGGGGAGAAAGTGATAATGGGCAGTAAATGTGACATTGATTTAGAAAGTGATTTTATGTCATTTAAGATTACTCAGTAACTTTCCAAAAAGACAGACTAAATTTATATAATTAGGTTCCCCAGACTACTAAAATCCCTTTCTGATAATTTCATTTTTTTGCTTTTAATACCGACTCTTTAGGAGAACTGGTATGGATGGGGAGGCCACAGAGGGACTAGACATCCTCAAGCAGCAGACTGCTTTGAACCCAGAAAGGGCCAGGATCTAAAAGCTCAAAGAGCCTTTGCCAAGAGAACATCTGTAAGATGCATAGGGATTTACTGATTATAAAATGTACTGAAGGGGATCAGAATATGCCACCTCATAATATGCCACTTTGGCATAAGGATTATTTTGAGCTGAAGGTAACTGAGAAGCAGTAGACACAGGAGCTCTCCGCCCTCCTATCTGACTAAACAGCAGGGCAAGCATTCCCCTTCCATAAAAGAAATTTCCATTTGTAAAGGTATCCCCCACCCACCCATACCAAGAAGAGAACACAAGATGTAATTAATATGTGACCATCCTTTTCCTATCTATCCATGTATTTAATAGACTGTGTTACTCCCCTGCTTAAAATACTCCATTGGCTTCTCATTCCACTTAGGATAAATCCAAACTCTTTACTTTAGCTGATGAAGCTCAACAATCCAGCGCCCACCAATATCTCCTAATTTATCACCCACCACCCTCCCCTCCCTTATCGTTTTCCAGCAAAACTGGACTTCTTTCTGTTGCTTGAACATCCCAGGCTAGAGTTGTCAGATTTAGCAAATAAAAATACAGGGTGCCTGGTAAAATTTGAATTTCATATAAAAAATGAATTATTTTTTGTATAAGTATGACCCATACAATATTTGGGACACACTTACACTAAAACAGTATATACTCATTGTTTATCTGAAATTCAAATTTAACTAGGCATCCTATATTTCATCTGGCAAGGCTCATCGTTGTCCTAGTGCCTTTGCACTGGCTGTTGTTTCCTTTTCTGGAGCCCTTACTCCCAGATCACTGTCATATGACTGACCTTTCTTTGTCATTCAAATCACAGAGCAAATATCACTTCCTCGGAAAATCATTCTCTGGTCACCCAATCTACCTGGCTCCCAACACACACATCTCTCCCTAACCCAGTCACTCTCTATCTCATCACCTTATTTTTTTCCTTTTTGACACATAAGATCTACTAAGGCTGGCACCTTGTCCATCTTGTTCACTTTTACATCCCATTACCTACAGTGTCTGGCATACAGTAGATGTTCAATAAATTAATTGCTGAATAAATGAATGAATGTCCTCCAATATACTAGCCTGGATAACACCTGTACATTTGAGAAGACTGCAGGTAGTAAGAAGTAAAAGTCTTTTTACTTCAGAAAAATGGGGGGAAGCATCATTAGAAGTAGTCATATAAACCGATCATACACTACTTGACCTATACCCCTAGCCAAATTATTTTATTAACTTTACCATCAGAAATTAAGAAAAAAAGGAAATAATTCTAACTCTTGGAAATAATGTAAATCATTCAAATTACCCCCCTTTCTAAAGAAAAGAAAAAACAACAAAGCAAGCTTTGAATTTCAAGGAAACAAATAAAAACTGTCCCTAGATTTTTTTTTAAGATGTTTTATTTATTTTTGAGAGAGTGAGCAAGCAAGCATGAGAGGAAGAAGCAGACTCCCTGCTGAGCAGGGAGTCCAATATGGGATTCCATCTCAGGACCCTGAGACCATGACCTGAGCCGAAAATAGATGCTTAACCAACTGAGGCACCCAGGCGCCCACTAATTAGGTATTTAATATTGTTTATTCTAAGTAGCATATTAACTGTATTCATTTTTTTTAAAGATTTTATTTATTTATTTGACAGAGAGAGAGACAGCCAGTGAGAGAGGGAACACAAGCAGGGGGAGTGGGAGAGGAAGAAGCAGGCTCCCAGCGTAGGAGCCTGATGTGGGGCTCCATTCCACAACGCCCGGGATCACGCCCTGAGCCGAAAGCAGACGCTTAACAACTGAGCCACCCAGGAGCCCCACATATTAACTGTATTCAAATGTTTAACATAATAAACCTCTATTTTGTGTATGCGTTATAGAACAACCCTCTGGAATTAATATATCCTTATTTCTATGTTTAATAATAGAATTTCTATAATATTTTAAATCTTATAAAGTATTTTTAAATGTAGAACCCCATTTGATCATTCTGCATGCTCTAACCTGGCACAATTTTTCTATATTCAATTATTATAGAGGATACAAACTTAATTTTACCATTGCTTTTATGATGTCATTTTAAAACCTCCAGGTACAATATTGTTCCTGTTGGGAAACATTATCTGATTCACAACAACCTGTCTACAATGCCATTTTCAAGAATGCTTTACTGCAAAAAATAACAACTGCCTTCCTATGGTTAGCTTTTTGAATTCTGAAGCCCTGTTGATTTTAATTTACCTGGTCAGAGTAGTATGAATGCACATTAGTGTGAGATTCCTGATTTCCACCTTTTGCATTACAACTAATAGCTAGTTCTTCAGGAAACTATCAGTGAAAGAGGATACCAGAACAAGTATCTCAAAACACATTTATGGATTCCTTAAAAGCATGGTTACCATATTCTCATACTCTAAACCCGTGTTTCTTGGTCTCATGCTTTAAAGTTGAGTAGTCTTTAATTCTTCTTCAAAGCAGCTTAGCACAGGCTAAAGCTGAGTTGCTCTTCTGGGCTTTTCCCTTTGACCACTGACAGAGTAATTAATACCTTTTTTGGCACAGGGATGATTTCATCCGGAGATGTGGCAGTAGTTCTATTTGCTTCTTCATCCTTAATCTTCAGTTCTTCCTCACTAATATGCTGAACTTCTTCAGTACAGTCTGTTAGAAGTGAGCCACAGAGCTGCTGAATTAATCACATTTGCTCCAACCATACCAGGCAGTCTAGCAGCAGACAGAATCATGTGACCCCAAAATGGATAATTCAGACATCAACACAAAGTGAAAATGACTGGAAAAGGCTAGGATCTCGATTTATTCTTGGTCTTTTTTGATCTCCCTATAACACACTTAATATATTTTTGTTCTCTTTGTGCCAAGTAACACAATTACACAGCCCAGAATGCCAATTATTCCAATTTACATCAGCTAAGGGATTGGAAGTTTCTTCCTAAAATCTTCAGACAATCATACAGATTGCACTTCAGTTCTAACTTATCCATTCACTATTTCTACATCTTCCAATTTTTACCTGCATAAAGTAAAACAAACTTTACCCTCTTTTTTTCACCTAGCTATCCCCCTCCACAGCACCCAGGAGACATCAGTCCCACCCTCAATTGGAGAGGCAAAGTAACTCCCAGCAGTTATCCAGCATTCACCTGCATGAGGAGAGCTGAAGACTCATACGCTCACTCATCCACTCATTCAATATATATTTATTAAATGTCTATGAGGAATTGTGCTAAGTACTGTGAGGAAATAAAGATGATTCAGATCCAGGACTTATCCTGAAGCGGTTTAGTGTCTACTAAAACACACATACAAATAAACATTATAATGGCAGGAAAGAATGTGAGGCAATCCATACAGAAAAAGAGACGCTATAGGAGAGGTAAAGACAAAAAGCTGTTGAATCCTAGCTGACAGGACCTGAGAAAGCTTCGTAAAGAAGGTGGCATGTGAGGATACGTAAGGTAAGAACCTCAAAGAGGGAGGGAAGGACATTTAAGCTCAACCACAAACTTGAGCAAATACAGCAGTGGGACAGAGCACCAGAGCATACGCTTCTCCCAACAGTTCAGTACAGTGCAAAGAATTGTAGACTTAGAATCAAAGCCACTGGGTCAAGCCCCAGCTATGCTGACTTTTAGTCCTGTAACCTTAGTCACTTAACTTTTCTGAGCCTCAGTTTCCTTCTATAAAGTAGAAAAGAATTCTTTTTCAAACTTGCATTGTGTTGTGCAAATAAAACAGGATAATAAAGAAGTTAAAGCATATGTTTATAAATAACTCGTATCCCCTTTTCTCAAGACTTTTCTCCCTACTTGCACTTCTGCCTCCTGATTTCTCCCCACAATTTTCCACACCTTGCTTTCAATATCCCATCATCTCCCATCAGAAAAATAGTAACAACAGGGGCGTCTGGGTGGCACAGCGGTTAAGTGTCTGCCTTAGGCTCAGGGCGTGATCCCGGCGTTATGGGATCAAGCCCCACATCAGGCTCCTCTGCTATGAGCCTGCTTCTTCCTCTCCCACTCCCCCTGCTTGTGTTCCCTCTCTCGCTGGCTGTCTCTATCTCTGTCAAATAAATAAATAAAATCTTAAAAAAAAAATAGTAACAACAATCTCATTAAATAGTGATCCCTGCTTCTTCCAGGACTGAATATAGGCACTATCGTTCTCCCTTTGAATTTGGCTTCAAAATGACACCCTTACTAAAACTACCCACAGAATTTACCCCTTTGAGAAACAAAAGTCTTCCAAATTCCAGCATATTGGTATTTTGGGCTCTTTTTCCTGTGCCAGTTCACTGTGTTAAATATGCAGAGGAAATGACCTAATCAGTGGTCAAAGTCAAAGACATATATACATCCTCAAACTGTTCCTTAAGATAATCACATCAGGATTTCCTTGAATCTTAGGTTATAAATTATAAGCAATATATATTTACATGATGAAACCCCTTCTAATATAAGCCTATAATCATAAAAGAAATGATACATATAAATAATCATGCATATTACAAGTTATATTGTTGATCTTGATAATTTAAAATTATCAATAGAGGAGTGTCTTCCTCTTGGACTTGAGTTAAAAAGTTGGGTATGGCAAAAAGGAAATTGCAGAGTCAGGGTTTATGCTTTTCATCTTTGTATTTCCAATGACTGATAAAGTGTCCTGCACATGCTAGGTGCTCGATAAATATTCACTGGACAAATGAATGAATGAGTGAAAATTACATCTCTCATCCTACCTTTAGTCCCAAATTCCATCACAAACTGCATGTCCCATTAGTACCTTAAACTCAACAAGTTACAAACCAAACTCATTATCTTCTCCCTCAAAAAACACCCTCTTTTTATGATTTTCTATTTCTATTATTAGTACCATCATTCTCTGAATCACCCAAGTTCAAAGCTGCATTGGTTTCTCATTTCATATTCAGTTATCAATCATCAGTTATCAATTCCTGATGACAGTTTCTTTAGGATATTTCTCATATCTGTTCCTTCTTTTTTCATTCATCTCCACTATTGACCACCTAAGACCATGGACCAATTTATCTTCCCAGGACTCTAACCACTTTGCTCCCTGGAAGGTAGGGGTATGACTCCTTTGTCGGATGAACTATCCACTTTAACCTGGCATTCAAGAAACCCCGTGATCAGATCCAGAATTACCTTTCCAGCCTTAACTTGTGCAGGTCCATTACATATACCTTATGTCCCAGTTAGACAGGATTACAACTCATCATTCTGTTCAGACAGTACTCCTTTTTTTTTTCAAGTTTTTATTTAAATTCTAGTTAGCTAACATATAATGTAATACTTGTTTCAGGAGTAGAATTTGGTGATTCATCACTTACATGTAATACCAGTGCTCATCACCACAAGTGCCCTCCTTAATACCCATCACCCATTTAGCCCATTTCCCACCCACTTCCCCTCCAGCAACCCTCAATTTGTTCTCTACAGTTAAAAGTCTCTTGTGGAGACACCTGGGTGGCTCAGTTGATTAAGTATCTGCCTTTGGTTCAGTTCATGATCCCAGGGTCCTGGGATCTAGTCCCACACGGGCTCCTTGCTCAGTGGGGAGCCTGCTTCTCCCTCTGCCTGCCCCTCCCACTGCTTGTTCAGGCTCTCTCTCTCTCTGACAAATAAATAAAAATCTTATTAAAAATAAAGTCTCAGGGCACCTGGGTGGCATCGTTAAGCGTCTGCCTTCAGCTCAGGTCATGATCCCAGGGTCCTGGGATTGAGCCCCGCATCGGGCTCCCTGCTTGGCGGGAAGCCTGCCTCTCCCTCTCCCTCTCCCACTCCCCCTACTTGTGTTCCCGCTGTAGGGAGGGTCTCTCTCTGTCAAATAAATAAAATCTTTTTTAAAAAAAAGTCTCTTGTGGTTTGCCTCCCTCTTTTTGTTCTCCCTTCTCCTATGTTCATCTGGTTTTTTTCCTTAAATTCCACTCATGAGTAAAATCATATGGTATTTGTCTTTCTCTGACTGACTTATTTTGCCTAGCATTATACACTCTCTCGCTCCATCACTGCCATTGCAAATGGCAAGATATTCTTTATGTTGGCTGAGTAATATTCCATCACACACACACACACACACACACACACACACACACACACACACACATCCCACATCTTCTTTATCCATTCATCAGTTGGACATTTGGGCTCTTCCCTTAATTTGGCTATTATTGATAATGCTGCTATAAACATCAGGGTACATGTGCCTCTATAAATCAGTATTTCTGTAGCCTTTGGGTAAATATCTAGTAGCACAGTTGCTGGGTTGTAGGGTAGTTCTATTTTTAACTTTTTGAGGAATCTCCCTACTGTTTTCCAGAGTGGCTGTACCAATTTGCATTCCCACCAACAGTGTGAGAGGGTTCCCCTTTCTCTGCATCCTCTCTAACATCTGCTGTGTTGTTAATTTTAGCCATTCTGACAGGTCAGACTTTACTCCTTTTCTTAAGCCTAGAGAATATTTACATCCAGCCTTGATGTCCAATTTGAACATTTCCTTATCTATAAGTCTTCAGTGACCTCCTTGGCCACAGTAAGTATCCCCTCCATGAACTCCCAGATCACTTAGTTCAAGCCTCTCTTACCACATTTGTCTTTGCATTTTAAAGTTTGAGCATCTCTAGCTCATATATTCACATACTCACTCAAAAATAAGTATGGAGTAGCTACTGCTATGCTTAAGGAACCGAGATAGACACTGAAAAGTCAGCAATAAACAAGATAGTTATGCTCTCTGCCCTGGTGAAGTTTCCTCTGCAGCAAGAGATACAAAAGTGTTCAAGGAACAGGAAAAAGCCAGAGCAGCTAAGGGGGAAAGTAGATGAGGCAAGGTCCACAATGTAGACAGGGCCAAGGGCCTCACAGGCCATCTTAAGAAGGGGAATATTCTTTTAAATGTGAAGAAACCATCAATGGCTTTATGCAGAGGAAAGAGATAATTGGATTTAGACTTGTCTCCAAAGGTTTTACTGGCTACTATGTAGAGAATGCATTATAGGAAGACCAGTTAAGGAGGCTATTCCCCTATGTAGGCAAATAATGAGAGTGAAGATAAAGAAAAGTAGATGAGGGGCGCCTGGGTGGCACAACGGTTAAGCGTCTGCCTTCGGCTCAGGGCGTGATCCCGGCGTCGTGGGATCGAGCCCCACATCAGGCTCCTCCGCTATGAGCCTGCTTCTTCCTCTCCCACTCCCCCTGCTTGTGTTCCCTCTCTCGCTGGCTGTCTCTATCTCTGTCGAATAAATAAATAAAATCTTAAAAAAAAAAAAAAAAAGAAAAGAAAAGTAGATGAATCTGGAGTACCTTCTAGAGATAAAGTCCATAGGACTTGCTAATGGATTAAATATAGGGAGAAAGAAAGAGATGCATTAAGGATGACTCCTAGCTTTCTGACATGAGCAACTATGAGTACAGCATTGACTGATATGGAAAATGTTGGAGACAGAGCAGGTTTAGGAGAATGACTGGTAGATGAGAGAGGCTTCAACATATCTAAATGTTGATGGAAATTATCCAGTGGAGAGGAAATGCTAGAAGATACAGAACAAAGAATAAATCAATCCTCAGGGACCCCCAGGGTCACAAATCCTGGCCTACCTGCCAACCTAGGTGTTAGAGGGCTCAATTCTATTAAAATAAATGAGACTGAGACCATGGACACTGGCAAGTCAGGATGGAAGAACACTTGGTTATACATGCACAAATGAATGAAAGAATTTGTTCAATGACTAAAATTCTCTATCCTATTACTTATATCTTTCAGAAGCAACATTAAAAGAAGAAATCTTAGAACATTTTTTGTCATTGTTCCCTATCCAGCCCCTCAAGAAAGAAATCCTCACTGGAAAAAGGCAGGTTACAAAGCAGTATTCATTGTGTAATCTTCTACACGCATATGTGTGCACACATACATATTTTATACATATTGATAAATAATTGAGGGATGTCATTAAAATGTAATAGTATCTTTATAATTGGATTACAAGTATTTTTCATTGTCTATATTTTATAAAATTTCTACAATGAACATGTACTATTTTTGTATTATGAAAAAAAAATAATAAATTTATTAAATAAATATCTTGGGCTCTCAGACATACCCAAATTCTAGATGATTCTTCAGAGGGAAGGAAGAGACTAGAAGAGTCAGCAGCATAGTTTTATTCAAGGCATTTGGTCTGTTTGCCTGGTCTCTCCTGCCACAAGGAGCATGTATATTCTCCCTACGCCAGCTCCTGTGGTCCCAACCACCATTCCCACCTGTGATAGCTGCCACTTGCCCAAGAAGAGTTCCTTTATCCATACAGAAAGTCTAGCCAATGGGCCCACCACCATTTCTCAGGTCACCATTTGTAATTTTTTTATTTCATGATTTTTTCAATAAATATTGCATTCATATATTTTAAAATTCAAAAGTACAGATGGTATATAATGAAAACGCCTCCTCAAATCTCCACACCTAGCCCCTTTCCCTTGGGGAAACAAGTGTTACTAATTTCTTGTGTAACCACCTAGAGATAAATTATAGATGGAGCAATAATTTTTTTAATTTAAATTTTGTTAGTTAACATACAGTGCAATATTGGTTTCTGAAGTAGAATTCAGTGACTCATCACTTACATACAACACCCAGTGCCCATCACACAACTGCCCTCGTTGATACCCATCACCCTTCAAGAACATCCTCCCATCCACCTCCCTCCATCAACCCTCAGTTTGTGTGTGTGTGTGTGTGTGTTTTATGATATGTTAGTCACCATACAGTACATCATTAGTTTTTGATGTAGTGTTCCATGATTCATTGTTTGCGTATAACACCCAGTGCTCCATGCAATACATGCCCTCCTTAATACCCATCACTGGGCTAGCCCATCCCCCCACTCCCCTCCCCTCTAAAATCCTCAGTTTGTTCTCTATCATTAAGAGTCACTTATGGCTTATTTCCCTCTCTCCTTTCTTTCTTTACCCCTTCCCATTTGTTCATCTGTTTTCTTTCTTAAATTTCACAGATGAGCAAGAACATATGGTATTTGTCTTTCTCTGACTTATTTCACTTAGCATAATACACTCTAGTTCCATCCACATCATTGCAAATGGCAATACTTCATTCTTTTTGATGGCTGAGTAATATTCCATTGTGCATGCATACACGCACACACTCACACACACACACACCCCACATCTTCTTTATCTGTTCATCAGTCAATGGACATTTGGGCTCTTTCCATAGTTTGACTATTGTTGATAATGCTGCTGTAAACATCAGGATGCATGTACCCCTTCAAATCTGTATTTTTCTGTCCTTTGGGTAAATATCTAGTAGTGCAATTCCTGGATCTTAGGCTAGTTCTATTTTAACTTTTTGAGGAATCTCAAAACTTCTCCAGAGTGGCTGCACCAGTTTGCATTCCCACCAACAGTGCAAGAGGGTCCCCCTATCTCCACATCCTCACCAACACCTGTTGTTTCTTATGTTGCTAATTTTAGCCATTCCAACAGGTGTGAGGTGGTATCACATGTGGTATTGATTTTTATTTTTCTGATGATGAGTCAGCCATCTGGATGTCTTCTTTGGAAATGTGTCTATTCATGTCTTCTGCCCATTCCTTAACTGGATTATTTTAGTCTTCATATATTTTATCAGAAACATCATTTGTAAATATCTTCTTCCTTTCCATGGGCTGCCTTTTAGCTTTGTTGTTGCCTTCACCATGTGGAAGCCTTTTATCTTGATGAAATCCCAATAGTTCAGTGTTGCTTTTGTTGCCCTTGCCTCCAGAGATGTGTCTAATAAGAAGTTGTCATGGCTGAGGTCAAAGAGGTTTCTGCCTGTATTCTCCTCTAGGATTTTGATGGTTTCCTGGCTCACATTGAGGTCTTTCATCCATTTTGAATTTATTTATTATTTGTATGGTGTAAAAAAGTGGTCCAGTTTCATTCTTCTGCATGTTGCTGTCCAGTTTTCCCAATCCCATTTGTTGAAGAGACTGTCTTTTTTCCATTGGGTAGTCTTTCCTGCTTTGTCAAAGATTAGCTGACCACATAGCTGTGGGTTCATTTCTGGGTTCTCTATTGTGTTCCATTGATTTACATGTCTGTTTTGTTTGGAGATTCCCCAAAAAGTTAAAATGATCCAGCAATTGTGCTACTAGGTATATGCTACAAGGATACAAAAATACTGGTTTGAAGAGGCACATGCACCCTAATGTTTACAGCAGCATTATCAACAATAGCCAAATCATGGAAAGAGCCCAAATGTCCATCAACTGATGAATGGATAAAGAAGATGTGGCATATATAGGTGATGGAATATTACTCAGTCATCAAAAAGAATGAAATCTTGCCATTTGAAACAATATGGATGGAGGTAGAGCCCTCTGATCTAGGAAACAGTCATCCGTTTGAGAAATCATTGGCCCCTTCCCAGCACATTGCATGGGGGAAGAAAAAGCCCAGGAAAAAAGCTCAGCACTAACCACCTCAGTTCTCCTTGGAGAAGAGCCTCTTCCTCTAGCCCCCTGCTCTAGGATGACATGAGTAACAGCTAGTCATAAAAATCAGTTTCTTTTGTTTGTTTTCTATTATGTCGTACATCACTAAAGATCTAAATACAAAGAAAAAAATTGACAGAGAGGTTAAGTAACTTGAACAAATTTTATGGAGCTAAAGTTGATAAACAGTAGATAACCAACAGGGCCTCGTGACTTTAGGGCCCCCATCCCATGTAATCTCTACCAGCACCCCAACCCAAGCTCTGAAATGAGTAAATGGTGTTTTCTCAGGATCTTATGTATAGAGCTCTAGAGAGTAGCCTCAAAGCCCTAACACCTACCAAACTAGCACAACTGCTCTGGAATTTTTTTTTCTTTTAAGATTTTATTTATTTGACAGAGAGACACAGTGAGAGAGGAATACAAGCAGGAGGAGTAGGAGAGGGAGAAGCAGGCTTCCTGCTGAGCAGGGACCCCCAACGTGGGGCTCGATCCCAGGACCCCGGGATTATGACCCGAGCCGAAGGCAGAAGCTTAATGACTGAGCCACCCAGGCACCCCGCTCTGGAAATTCTATAGCAACAAAATAGATGAAGGACCAAGCTGGTACTTGATTTGCGAATGACAAACAGAAAAGAGACAATTATCACTCATCCAAAAAACAACCCTGGGAGACAGATAGTATTATCCCAATAGGGACACACCAAGGATTTACAGAGGCATAAATATAAGTTGCTTGTTCAAGTAACAGTGACTGTGGCAGGATTCTAACCCACATCACTCTAGTTCCTAAACCTAAGGGAGATAATGGCCCAGTGCAGACTATGGCTTTGGACCTCATGATGCCTTCTCAGAGTCACGTCTGCTGAGGGCAGACACATCAGATGGGCCCAGGGCACAGGTGCCTGATTCCAACAAAGGTCTTTGGGAGAAATCAATAGGTGTGTGTTGAAAAAAGGTACTTATGAAATCATTTCTAAGGAAAAACAAAAAACAAAAAACATAAAGACCCTTCACAAGAAACCAGCCTCAAAGAAGCAGTGTGAAGAGGCTGGCGGAAGGGAGAGGTGGTCTTAAGTACTTTTCCACTCCCTGAACAATTTATTGGGCTCCCCGCCCTTACCCATGTGATTAATAGAGCCTCAAGAGCTGTTCAGTCTCCAGGCCATTTTGCTCTAGGAAGCTTTGATTTGAAAAATGAGACAAGTAGTTTCAGTGCTGTCATCAATAGGAAATTAGGAGATAAAAAGAAATCTATTTAAATGGCTTTTAAATATTCACAAGGAGAGCCATCGGGTCTTGGCCACGTTCCTCTCCTCTGTGCCCCTTGCCCAGATACCCCATTGCATCAGAATAATGAACACAAACTATGCCACTGTCAGCAGATGCTGAAGACAGTTGCAGTGAGTACAGCCAACATTGGCCTGAACTCTCTTGGCCCTCGGGAACTTAGATCTTTGGGGATGAGGTTCAATAAAGAATCTGTGAGCTTTTCTAGAGCAAGGTGCAAATGAGATGACTGGAGAGGTACAGGTACAGGCACAGGAAAATGACAATATGATTCAAAAGAAGCCTTTCACATTAGTTCTATGTAACTGTTTCCCTTTCTTTTTGGCAACCAAGAAAAGCAAAACCAAATTTGAGACTCAAGCACAATAATCTAGAGGCCCCTGTAGTCTGCAAATTTGTGGTCTTTTTTCCTTTGGAGAGGCAGAACAAGAAGTGGTTAAGAGCATGAGTTCCGGGTGCATGAGTCTGGGTGTTATACGCAACTAATGAATCATGGAACTTTACATCAAAAACTAGGGATGTACTGTATGGTGACTAACATAATATAATAAAAAAATATTATTACAAAAAAAAAAGAGCATGAGTTCCCATATCAAACTGGTTTCAAATACTGGCTCTACTGCTTACAAGCCACATGATTTTGGCCATCATATTTAATTTCGCTGAGCCTCAGTTCCCTTTACCTCAAAATAAAGATTATAATAGCACTTAGCTCAAAGGACCCTTTTAAGAATTAAATGAAATAATGTACACAAATTCCGTTGTACACAATAGAAATCAGCTGTAAATATTGAAAGAAAAAAGGAACCTCTTAGGGGAATATAAATTGGTAAAACCTCTTTCGATGCAATTTGCTCAATGTATCAAAATTTAAAATGTGGATTCCTGGGGTGCCTGGCTGATTCAATCAGTAGAGCATGCAACTCTTGATCTTGGGGTCGTGAGTTTGAGCCCCACCTTGGGAACAGAGCTTACTTTAAAAAATGTAGATTCCCTTTGAACTAGTGATTCCACTTCTAAGACATTTATTAGACAAAGTAAAAGGATGTTTATGTAAAGATGTTGGCAGATACGCTATGTAACTGAAAAAACAGCAAAGTAAATATGCATCCATAGCGGAATGGTTAAATGAATTAGAATTCATCTATACAAAGGTATATATTTTGCGGTAAGAAGAAGATATATGTGTTTCAACAAGGTAAAAAATCCATAATATACCAGTCTGTGCAAAAAAAAAAAAAAAAAGTAGGATTCAAGGCAGCATATACTGTATGAACTCACTTGTATAAAATATACAGATACGTATTTAAATTTGTATTTAAAAGACCAGAATGATATAAACCAAATGCTAGCAGTCATTAGCTCTGGGGAGTAGGATGGGCTGGGGCCTGGAGAAAGCAGCCTTTCACTCTTTACTCTATATAGTTCTCCATTAGTTGAATTTTGACAAGCAAGTGATATTTTACATTTTTTAAAAGATTAGCAAGCCTCATACTTTTGAGCTTAGCCACTCAGAGAAAAATTAAGCAAATCAGATACAGACATACTAGCAAACGAAGCTTTAAGCATATAATCATGTGGTTCATTTCCACCATTTCAACTGGGTAAAATTCAATGTAATAAATAATAGATTTATGAAAATTTTACTTTGGGATACATCAATACACATTTGTTCTCAGACTGTTTAACTGAATATATACTTTGTTTTTGACTCATCAGTGCAACCTTCGTCTTCTTTTCTTTTCTGATCCATGAATTCCCTCACAAGCCTATATACCTGTCTGATAGGTATTTCTACCTGGATATTCCAATGTGCTTAAAATTAACATGTCTAGGGGCATCCAGGTGGCTCAGCTGATTAAGCGTCTGCCTTCAGTTCAGGTCATGATCTCAGGGTCCTGGGATCAAGCCCCACATTGGGCTCCCTGCTCAGCAGGGAGCCTGCTTCTCTCTCTCCCTCTGCGCCTCCCCCCAGCTCATATACTCTCTCTCTCAAATAAATAAATAAAAATCTTTAAAAAAATTAATATGTCTAAAACCAAATCTATCATCCTCCCAAAATATCCTATTTTTCCAAGGATATTCCCATTCTCCCTATTACCTGGGCCTTGAAAGTCTCACTCTTATTGAGTAGTCAGGTCTCAATCTTACTCCATCATCAGAATGACGGTAAAGTACTTTTTGTTTTTGATCCACAGTATCTCTGACATCACTCCCTTCTTTGCCATTCCCCAGGCCAGCCCCTAAATGCAGGTATCCCACCTCAATGTTACCTTGTGTCTTTAGTACAGTATCTATAACAGTGGACATCTCCCCACTGCACCCCCACCAACTGCAATCCCTAACAGACCATAAACTCCTCAAAAGAAGGTTCGTTTTCTATTCATCTCAGCACCCAGCATCCTGCGAAGGGCACAGTGGGTGCGAGTTTAATATTTTTTTTCAGTGAACAAAGAGACGGAAAGAAGTAATTGGTCTTTCTTTCTAGCAGATTCTCCTTTTCCCACCTCCTTATCCTCCACCTATTTTCTTCAATAGTTCTCCCTAGTTGATAATTCAATAGCATCATCATCATTGGTAATTTGGCACTTCTCAGATAAGAGCATAATCCTTTCATATTCAATCATGAATGGAATTTAAAGGGCTTTATTTGATATATTCAGTGCTTTTCAAAGAAAACTTAAAAAATTCAAAGCTATAGAACCTAAAAAACTCCAATAGGCCTTAAATTTCCATTGAGACTTTTACAAAACAGTGAAAATGAGCATTTATGAATCATTAGAGGGTTAAAGACCAAGTCCCTTAATTATCAGTCCTAAAATATTATTTTATAAGGGGAATGCACACGTATTAAGAACGAATCATGTAATTTACAAATCATTTCTAAATAGCTCTCTGACTATGATGTTCAGCTTATTAGGAATTGTTAATATTCTATTACTCAGAGGTCATTAGCACATTCTGCTGGCAGTATAGATCACATAATATCAAGTGACAAGGGGAGAACATGAAATATTCCAATTATGATTTCTTTTAAAAAGGGCTGCTATAACCTTCTCCCCAGAGTGCAAACTATATCTTGCAAAGTCTGAAAATGCTACAACCTTTCTCCACTAAATGGGGTACCATCTGGGAAGGGGAAGATTACTTAAATAGAATAAAAGCTAACATTTAATATGTGCCAGGCACAGTTTGAAGGGCTTTCCAATAATTCACTAAATCCTCACAAAACCTTCATGACATAGGTAATTATTATCCCTATTTAACAGGTAGGGAAACCGAGTCCCCACTGAGGTTTTAAGTAACATGTCCAAGATTGCCTACCTTTTAAAAAGGGAGCCATGTGTAGCAGACATGGAGATATGCCACCCAGAGCCCCACTTCAAGGAAGGTTTTGTGGCTAAACACTATAAAGATGTATTTCTTGCCCACGTTACATGTCTTCTGCAGGTGTCACGGTGGCTCTGTTCACCGTGGTCACTCAGGGACCCAGACTGATGAGACAGTCATCATCTTGAATGCTTCTGATTTTCAATCCAGAGGCAAAGAGAGACCCCCGAGAGTCTAGAATTATCAATTAAATGTTCCTGGTTTAAAATGACACAGGTCATTTCTACATATAGCTTATTGGCCAGAATCAAAAAAAAGACCAGAAATGGCAATCTCATCATGTGATCAGAAAGGAGAGCTGAAAATACTTAATGAATTGTACTAATTGCAGTCACATCTAGTGACAGAGATAGTCAAGGCCAAGGGTTCCCAAACTTGGCTATATGCATCTTGATCACTTGGGGAGTTTTAGTTTTCAGTAAAAATTCCCAGATTCCACCCCATATCTACAAAATAGAAATGTCCAGAGTGGAGGCTGGAAATACATAACCCCCTTGCAGGCAACCTGAAATCAATCCAAAACTATGTATCTGAGAATCAGACCACTAGAACAGCTTCGAGTTTCCTTCCAAAGAAATAATGCTATAAGCAGGACACAGATTTTGGTGGACTAAGTTGTTTTACATATGCAAATTTTATTTTATTAATAAATTTTTAATTTTTTAGTCTCTATTAAATCTTTCTAAAGTATATTTTATGTCTTCATAAATTATATAGAGTAAACCTCTCCTTGTTGACTCTGATTGGTCATTCAATCAGCAAAGAATCCCCACCTTCATTCCAGCACTTTGTTGTCATCATGGTCCTGACCTCAGGAGGCTTAGGACCTAGTATGGCCTATTATGGCATCTCCCTGACAGCATGGTCTACGGCCATGACCAACTCCGTCTCCCCAGTACACAGCCCTGACTTCCAATCCATACCCAAGTCTCACACCCTGAGTACTGTTTGTCATAGAGAGAATTTTGATTAAATATGCCCTTAATGGAGTTTATCAAATATATATAATGACTTCTTTTGGGGGGAAAAAAACGCTTGTAAATGCTTAAAGCTGAATTAAACTGTTTTAATAATATATTACTTAAATATATATAAACACAAAACTAGCCAGATGTATATTACATTCTAGATCCTGTACAACTATAAAAGCAACATAAATTCATGAAATAAATAAAACCTAACAGCTAAGAGATTGGACACTTAAAATCAGAATGTCTAAGTTCAAACTAATTCCACCTCTTATGAATTGTGTCTTTTTAAGTGTTACTTAAACTCTTCAGGCTTTGGTCTCCTCATCTGTAAAATAGGAATGATAATAATTCCTATTACATAGGTTGCTTCAGGATTAAATTAAATAATCCATGTAAAGTATTAATTAATGATTAGTTAATGTTATTATAAAATCAATAATTTGCATTACAAAATCAAATAAAATGTAAATTGCATTAATATAATATGATACACAATATGATGGAATACATGATATTTTGCTGAAACCAAATAGGGAACATGAATATGGTACCAAGCTATGACAGGTTGAGTCCCACATACCTGAGTGCCACAGATAGTAGATATACTACTATCTGCATGATGACTCAGTTTACCCATCATATTCCAACTGCTGGGAAAACTGCACTTGCCCAGTACACCATGATGTCTATGACCTTTTCCTAGAGTGAAATGCATCATTTGTCCATTGTCTTCCTCTATTCTATACCCATGAGTTTATAACAAAGTATTAGCACAAAGGCGGGCTCTGAGATTACGTATCTATATTTAGTAATAAGATGGTCATTGGGATTAGCCAGAAAATGTTTATTCCTATTTCTTAAATTGTCATCAAAATGAAAACACAATAAAGAACATTCCACCAAAACTTATGGCCTATGGTGGGAAGCCAAGAAAAAAGCTAATTGGGCTGGATGCCAGAATTTAGATTTTAAATGATAAGTATAAGAAAATGAAAGTTAAAATATATGCAAATTCCTACACTCATGTCCAAAAGACAAACCATACAAGTATGACTGGGAAGACATATCCTGATAAAAGCACATAATTTAAGAACCAAGGAACTGTTTGTCAACAGGATGATATGCTTACCAAAGAATGAGAAGATCTTGGTTATATTATCAGAAGCAAAGTCTCCAAAATAAAGTGAGTTCTACCCTGCTCCATACAAGCGAAATCATTCCTACAATCATGTGTTTGGCACTATATATGGCCCTTTAATAGGTTTATCAGTAAATCAGAACCAGGCTATTGTAGTGATTAATAACACGGAATCCAGAGTTCAGAGAACTGGATGGAAATTGGAGTAGTAGCCCCAGCATTTCAGGCATGTTGGTTCACCACTCTGGGCTTTAGCTTCCTTATCAGCCAAGTGCTGATACTAATAATGTGTATCTCATGGGACTGTTATGAGAATTAAATCAGAAAATACCTAGTAGTATTTACTGTACTCTAAAGCTAAAATGTTGAACACAATGTTTAGCCAAGGTGAGATTCTCAAAAAATGGTTTAAACATTTTTAAGTACAATGAAGGACACAAGACAGTGAATTTTCCTTGATTTCATTTCACACAAAAATGATTAATAGAACTGGGAAGATTAGCTGGGAGAAGAGTCTTCTTGAAAAGAACATGGGGTTGCTATGTTCAAATATTTGCAGGTTGTCACAAAGATGAAAGAACTAGAACCAATAAGTCTAAGTTACAGGCAGGTAACAGGGAGATAAAATGGTTTTTAACTCAACATAGGTAGAACTGCTCAATGAGCAGTACAAAAGTTATACTGTTGCCACAGAAAGTGGTGAATTTCTTAGTGGTGGGAAGTTCCATAACTACTCTGAGCTTCTGTGAACCAGTAAAAATCCCCTAATGCCCCTTCACTCTGTGGAGTCTCTCCCTGAATGTCACACCAGTTTCCCAGTCACTTCAAGGCTACAAAAATCTAAAGACCAAAATCCTGTATTTCCAAGTCCCAGGATCATCTCAGCTTTCAACCTTTGCCCTATATTCCCCTATGTCAATTACCCTTCTCTCCTCTCACAAAACTGAAACAGCCAAAGATGCTTCTCATTTGGGGAAAGATCAAGAGGAAGCCATGAGCACAATATGAGGTTATCACCTCCTTCAGTGTCTAGCCCAAAGAGAGCCCGATTTCCTTCTAGACAAATCTTACCTCATTTCACATAAGCCTTTAACTTCTGGCCCAGGGGCACTTAAATAATCCATTGGAAGTCTATCATTTTTGCTGTTTTGGTCATACTGTGCTTTCATTTATCCAGAAAATGAAGCAAGGTTCAGCAGATGGAAGTTTTCTGGTATCCATTTTTAGTTTAATAAAAGAAAGAATTTTTTAACCATTATTGCTGTCTATTAATGGTGTGGCCTGTCTCTGAGGACAGCAGTGGCCCTGTCAGTAGAAGTATTAGAACTGAAACTAGGTCGGTATGGGGGTCAAACTAGATTACTTTTAAAGTCCCTTCCAACCATATGAATGTATACTTCTATCTATATAATGATGTAATTTCAAATGGAGTCTAGAAAGAAAAATCACCTGAGTTATAGTATAAATAAATGAACCCAGGTTCATTTATTGAGACACATCTGCACTTGTTATAAACACTTTAATTTAGAAAATAAAATTAAAACTTCCATTTCAAATAGTTTTGTTGTGATTGTCTTCACCAAAGATTAGTGTATTTTAAAGATTAATTGTTTTAAGTACTGCTCTACACCCAATGTGGGGCTCAAACTCACAACCCCAAGATCAAGAGTCACATGCTCTACTGACTGAGCCAGTCAGGTGGCCCCCCCTTTCTTAATTCAATTTAGTTAACATATAATCTATTATTATTTTCAGGGTTAGGATTTAGTGATTCAGCAGTTGCATATAATACCTAGTGCTCATTACATCAAGTTCAGGCGCCCCTTTTACAGATTTTTTTTAAGTAATAGGTTAGTGTATTTTAATGATAAATGCTTACAGTACATTACAAAGAAACAAGTTTTCTAAGAATATATACATAAGTAACACAAGAAACTGGGTCTATAAAAGTTTAAGTGAAATCCCAGAGCAGCAATTGTATAATGTACTCTGAAAATGTGTAACAAGTCTTGACTTTATGTTGAATCACTACATTATATACCTGAAACTAATATAATCCTGTATGTTAACTGTACTGGAATGAAGAAGAAAAAAAAAAAAGGCTTGATTTTGGTTCCTCCTTCCACTTTCAGATCATGAAAAAAATCACCCAAGAGGGTATGAAATTCAATGCACTGAACATAAGTGAACACAAAAATGCATATAAGAAAGAAGCTACTACCAGATCATCTCAAAGCTATTCCTATGGTTAAAAAATCTGCCTTTCTGACTCTCATGCAAGAAGCAAGTGAAATAAGTCAAGCAGAGAAAGACAAGTATCGTATGATTTCTCTCATCTATGGAGCATAAGAACTAGGAAGATCGGTAGGGGAAGAAAGGGATAAAGAAAGGGGGGGTAATCAGAAGGGGGAATGAAGCATGAGAGACTATGGACTCTGAGAAACAAACTGAGGGCTTCGGGGCGGGGGGAATGGGATAGACTGGTGATGGGTAGTAAGAAGAGCACGTATTGCATGGTGCACTGGGTGTTATATGCAACTAATGAATCATCGAACTTTACATCAGAAACCAGGGATGTACTGTATGGTGACTAACATAATTTAATAAAAAAACATTTAAAAAATTATATAATCTTCAGAAAATAAAAAGAAGAAGCAATGGTATCCAATTGAACAACTTCATTCTTTTAATGTCATCAGGCACTTCTATAAAAATGAATGTGAAGGCTTTTGACACACTTCCTTCATATTGCTAAGGAATATACCTCCCCCAGAGAATGTTCATTCTCTGCCTCTACAAAGAGCATGATAGTCTCAACCCCTGGCATTTGCTCTTTAATAAAGAGGGAATTTTTTTTAAGTAATAGGTTGCGCATGGGCTGAAAAACGTCATTAAACACACTTCCTTCAGTCATTCAGTAATTTAGTTGCCACGGTAATCTTTGGTAAACTTGAAAAGTACTTTGGAGGGGCCATTTCCAATGCTTGTTTTTAAAATTCTACAACTTTTAAAAGTCCTAGAAGATAAAGAGGCTGAAAACGCCTTTCTCTTCAATGCCTCACCACAGATTCATCAAATGGAGCATAGCTATTCACAACGTGACATGCATTATACCTCTGACAATGATCATTTCATCATTTCCCACCTCAAGATCATTCTTACAGACTGCCCATATCTTCCCAACTGAGTGAAAGCATTAACTCGGTTCTCCGTGGCAGCAAAGGGAATTAATTCATGAAATAAGCACTTTCCCATAATAGTCCCCAAAGCTTTTCACAATTGAGCAGTGTCATTTTTGGCCTTCCATCAATAATAGGGTGATAAAGTACACTCTGAAGCAGTTTAACAAAGGAACATCAGATAACTTGGGACTTGAACAGATCCAGGCTGCTACCCAAGGAAACAATGTTGGGCAGGAGGCTCTGATGATTCATAGCTCTAACCCACTCTGTTCATCAACCATGTCAGGGCTCAAAAGGTTTCAGGAAACACTGTCTGGAAGACTTTTTTCTGGCTAATAGCTACATTTGACAACTGACCTTTAATCTTTACTTCACATTATCATCCTATCATTAGCCAAGGATAATACATGAGCATTTTTCAAATATGATTTGATGGACTGAAGGTGTTCTAAAGATTTTTCATCCAAAGAAAGACACTATTATTAGCTTTACCAGACTCTGACTCTATCCTGAATTTTTTAAAAGAACTTAATTAAGTAAAATTAATGGTTTCACTAGAGTTGAATAAGCAGTCACACACTATTTGTTTCATTCTTTTCTGTGGGGCTCTCTTGGTCACATTAGAATAGGATAACACTCATGAATTAAAGCAGTGTAGGCGATGTGGTAGAAGGAGCACTGACCTGGAAAACAAGAATCTGCTTTGACCTTAAGCGAACCATTTAATATCCCTTAATCTGTTGCCTCATCTGTAATATCTGAGGATTGAACTGAGTAAGAGAGCATGTGGCTCCTATCAGTATAGCTGGAACACAGAGGGAGAAGTAAAAAACAAGGCAAAATGAGGTTTGGCCATGTAGGGAGCGGCCATACCTTGTCTTGTGGGTCTCCTCAAAGATTCTGATATTTACCCTAAGAGCAGTAGGATATAATCCACTGAAGATTTAAGCAAGGGGGTAATGTGATCAGAGATGTTATTTTGGAAAGTTCACTATGGAGTCTGGATCAAAGCAGAGACATGGAACCCAGTCAATAAACTACTTCAGTAGCCTTGGGATGATCTGCTTATGTCCCTGCTCCTGTGGCAGAGGCCACTTCACTACTACCCAAGTAGATCAGTCCAATGCTGAACTACTTTTTTAAAGGGAGATCATAATCCTGCCTTCACAAGATTGTTAAAAAGCCCAGCACAGTGCTTTGTCAAACTGACAGCTGTCCTGTTCTCCATTCTCCCCACCTTGGTCCCAGGACCTTCTGATTATGGGATCTTACTTGCTACCCAGGGCCTCTGAAGTCAGAAGTCCTAAGTTCCAGTTCTCCATTTTGACACTTCCTGGCTATGTGAGCTTGGGCAGGTTGCTTACTGCCCGCAGCCTTCGGGTCCTCACCTGCAAAAAGTGGGGTAATAACTATCTCACAGTGGGGTCAGGATGATCAAATGAGATGATTTATTGAAAGCACTTTGGAAATCATTCTGCATATCCTAGACCTCCTTTGTGCTTCCCATTCCTGGTAATCAGACAGCAAACCCTGGACCTTCCAGCCCATTCCACCGTGGGTGGACCTGGTGTGGCAGACTCCTTTCTACCCTCAGGAGCTGCACTAAATTAATCACCCCCTTCTTCAAATACATGAAACCATCATATCATCATATCAGATGATTGCCCTATCTGAAGGCCCTGCTTTGGCCTCGCTTCTATTTAGTAATACCCACTCTGAAATACCCCTTTTTTCCAATAATCTCACCTTCTCTCACTACTAGCTTCAGTTTCTATCAGATTACTCCCCTCCATTCTCTGCTACAATTTTCAGTTAAGGTTACCAGCTCAGACTCTTTTAAGAGAATTGAGGGTAGAAAAGTAGGAGGAGGCCAGGAAGTTCCACAAAAGTTCCTAGAACATGTGTGCATGAGGAGGATGGCTGCTGCTTAAACAAACCTCATTAGTTTTCCAGCTGCCTCTGTGTGTGTATCTTTCCATCAACAGTGATTATGCAAATGTGATATTTGTTTTAATGAGCATGTCAGGTGTGTTTTGCTGTAACATTACATATGATTGACTGTGGTATTAAAGTAACAACTTGATGACAACTGCATAAGAATATGTGGAGCTGTAAAAATAGAGGTTTGGCAAACTCCTCTTTTCTAACAGTAGCACAATCTCTGCTGGACAATAGGAGCTTAAATATACTATAATGCAATTCCCACAAGGTAAAGAAAATTCAGATATTCAGAATCCAAACCTAGTCATCCATACCTGCCAAATCCTTTGGAGGCACAAGACTGGCCTGGGGCTCCAGCTGGCCAGTTGACTAATCTTAGGGAGGCAGTTTTCAGACCATATGTGGACTCCTTTGTGGAGTTGTACAGGGTTGAGGAAAGCACAGATTTTATTCTGGAAGATACAAAATAGCAGAGTAGTTTTAGAGTCCGACTACAACTGAGTATGAATTCTGGTTTCTGCTCTTTCTTGCTGTATAATCTTAGTAGAGTTATTCTGTGGATCTTAATTTTCTTATCTATAAAGTGAAGATATAGGACAATGCCTACTTCACGGGGTGCTATAAAAATTTAATGAGGTGCTAGCTGCAAAGCACTTAGCTTAGTAGGTGAGCCCTCAAAAAGTTGTTCATGTTAATAGAGACTAGGACTGCCAAAGCATTAGTTTTCTGTTCACTAGTCTAGACTCTGTTCACTGTACTAGATATTGGTGAAAATACTTCACCCTAGATCTATCCTCCCATATTTTCCTCCCACCTCCAGCCTCAACTCTCCCTATCCTGACTGCCTCTCTCCATCTGTATTGAAAAATGTCAAACCCTCTTCTGAAGGATACATGTAAGTGACCAAAATAATGGGAACTACTAAAAAAAAAAAAATAAGACAATAATGGGAACTACTAATATCTCCTCTCAAGGCTCTGACAGTTGTCTGGCAGGATCAAGAAAAGAGCTCATTGGCAAGAAGGCTCTGCTCTTCAACTCCTGCTCTTTCATTACACAGAGTTGAGCAGGGAGAAAGGTAGCCTGCTAGAGGAAGATTCCCCTATCCTTCTCTGGGACACAAATAGGAACAGTACCAAGGAAACAAATACACCAAAATTGAGTAAGTTACCAAGACAACTTTTTATCAAAATTCATTTTCGGTTCTTTGATTTCACCATATGACCTCCAGTTATTGCTTTGGTCCTCCCTATCACAACACATACTTGTACATATTTCATCCAAATCACATAAGGTTGGTAGTAAATGACCAAATATCATGAGCCACCATTTGGCCATTTTATCTTCCTACTCCTGGCTCTAGAAAAGTGTATGATAGGAATTCCCAAACAATAACAACAACAACAAAACCAATGGAATATCTGCATCCTTATGAAAATGATAATAAGTCAGGTTTTGAGAATTTCCTGTTGTCTGTCATAAAGGCAAAAACAAATTTCATTATCTGAAAAGTCTGAGCATCAATAAGGACAACAACCCCTTATCCAACATATAGTTGTAAATATTTTGTTCCATTGCGTAGGCTGGCTTTTCATTTTGTTGATGGTTTCCTTTGCTGTGCAGAAGCTTTTTAGTTTGATGTAGTGCTATTTATTTTTTCTTTCGTTATTTCTGCTTTTGGTGTCATAGTAAAAAAATCATTGCCAAGACCAATGTCAAGGAGCTTCTTCGCTATGCTTTCCTCTAGGAGTTATGAAAACAGGATATTGAGGAAATATCAGCACTACCATGTTTATTACAGCATTATTCACAACAGCCAAGATATGGAAACAACCTAAGTGCTCATCAACAGATGAACAGATAAAGATGTGGTACGTATATAAAATGGAATATTATTCAACCATGAGAAAGAAGCCCCGCCATTTGCATCAACACGGATGGACCTTTAGGGCACTACGCCAAGTGAGATAAGTCAGACAGAGAAAGACAAATACTCTATGATATCACTTAAATCTGTAATCTAAAAAGGCTGAACTCATAAAAACAAAGACCAGATAGGTGATTACCAGAAGCTTGGTGGACAGGATGGGGAGGGGTGGCAGAATTGGGGAGACACTGTTTAAGGATATGAACTTGCAACCAGTAAATAAGTCCTGGAGATCTAATGCATAGCAGAGTGACTATAGTCAATGACACTGTATTATAAACTTTAAAGTTGCTAAAAGACTAGGTCTCAATTGTTCTCACCACAAAAAGGAAATGATAATTATGTGACATGAAGGTGTTCATTAACATTACAGTGGTAATCATATTGCAATATATATATGAATGTATCAAATCAACATATTATAACCTTAAATTTACACTTTTTCATGTTTTTATTTTTATTTATTTTTTACAATATTATATGTCAACTATATCTCAGTTTTTTTTAAAGAAAAAAAATTAAAAACCACACACTAAAACCAAGGGGAACAAGTCTGACATTTAGGCTTATTCTCTTTCCAACAGTATCTAAGTTCTTTTTAACTTTGGGGCCAGCAATGGTAGTACTCTATTCTCTTCAAGTTCTGGAGAATTTCTGCTCAATCCACTCTTCTCAAAATGTCAAACTTTTTACATGTTTACACAAAGTTGTTTACCTTATGAATTAAGGTTGTCTATTTCCTGTGACATCAGCAGGCCAATGATAGTCTCAGACTTGATCAGCTAAACTTGGGTGTGAATTTAGTCTATGCTCTTCTTGGATTTTATTATAATATGAATTTGCACATTTCAAATACTGGAGGCTTCTTTGAAGCTGAAATATCTGAAATTTTAAAAATAGTGCCTGGGTGGCTTAAACAGTTAAGCATCTGACTCTTGATTTTGGCTCAGGTCATGATCTCAGGGTCGTGAGATCAAGCCCTGCCTCTGCTCATGGTGGGTGTGAAGACTGCTTAAGGTTCTCTCTCTCCCTATCCCTCTGTCCCTCCCCCACCCGACCCTACCCCTGCCCCGCCACATGCATTCGCACACTCTCTAAAAAATAATAATAAAATAAATAAAAATAAATTTTAAAAATAATAAAATAATAATAAAAATAGCTTGGCTTTACCATTGCACTACTGGGTATTTACCCCAAAGATACAGACATAGTGAAGAGAAGGGCCATATGCACCCCAATGTTCATAGCAGCATTGTCCACAATAGCTAAATCATGGAAGGAACCGAGATGCCCCTCAACAGATGACTGGATTAAGAAGTTGTGGTCCATATATACAATGGAATATTACTTGGCTATCAAAAAGAACAAGTTCTCAACATTTGCTGCAACATGGACAGCACTGGAGGAGATAATGCTAAGTGAAATAAGTCAAGCAGAGAAAGACAATTATCGGATGATTTCTCTCATCTATGGAACATAAGAACTAGGAAGATCGGTAGGGGAAGAAAGGGATAAAGAAAGGGGGGGTAATCAGAAGGGGGAATGAAGCATGAGAGACTATGGACCCTGGGAAACAAACTGAGGGCTTCAGAGGGGAGAGGGGTGGGGGAATGGGATAAGCTGGTGATGGGTAGTAAGGAGGGCATGTATTGCATGGTTCACTGGGTGTTATACGCAACTAATGAATCATCGAACTTTACATCAGACACCAGGGATGTACTGTATGGTGACTAACATAATATAATAAAAAAACATTAAAAAATAGCTTGGCTTTAATCCACAAATAATCCAAAAACTTTTAAATAATTAAAGGCCTCAACCTTCTTACTCATGAAAAATTTAGCCAGAATTCCTAACGAAATAAACTTTAACTCATATAACATAGGATTAAATGTTTCCAAACCAGGTTGCTCAAAAAGACCCAAAAGGCCTAAATAATTAATTGACAGCCAACAATTGGGATCATTTCCAAAGCCCCAAAATGGGGTTGAGCTGAATGAGCAAAGAAATGACATATCAAGTTAGACATGTCTTGGTGAGGCCTTCCCAAGCAGGCAGCACAGTAACACCTCATCATTCACAGCAGAAATAGCAATTCGTCATCATATGCTACTATCTTTTTTATTTGAGGACAGCATTTAACAAGCTTATTTTGGAATCTGATTCATTATCATTTTTAGGAAATGTAAAGGCCTTAAACCTTCTCCATACTGTGTGTGATTATAGCTAATTAAAGTTCACATCTTTCGCAGAAAGGTGGAACATCAGTTCTAATTTTATATACTAGTGTGATAAAGAGCATAAAGCATGAGACTGAAGGTCAGGAAATGCAGGTTCAATTTCTGACTTGGTCACTACTTTTCTGGCTTTTCTTAAATGTGTCGGTTTTTCCAACCATAACATATAGGCAGAGTTCATTAGAACTTGTCACCGTTCTTCAGAACAAATTATGTCATCAGTATTTGTTTAAAAATTATTGAGCCCATACTGTGTGCTAGACACTATCCTATTTGCTAGAAATACAACAGTGAACGAGAAAAGCACGATTCCTGGGGCACCTGGGTGGGTCAGTTGTTAAACATCTGCCTTTGGCTCAGGGCGTGATCCTGGCGTTCTGGGATCAAGCCCCACATCAGGGTCCTCTGCTGGGAGCCTGCTTCTTCCTCTCCCACTCCCCCTGCTTGTGTTCCCTCTCTCACTGGCTGTCTCTCTGTCAAATAAATGAATAAAATATTTAAAAAAAAAGCATGATTCCTAATCTCACAGAGTTTACATTTGTTCTAAATATGTTCACTGCTATCCAATCACTGATATGATACCCTCACGAATTACTGAGGACATGTGAAGTCAGTAAGTTAATTTACTTATTTACATATTTACTAATTGACTTGGTTAAAGTCAGCAAATATTTGTTGAGCACTTACAATGTACAAGGCATTATTCTACAAGCAATGAGGGAAAAAAAATATGTCCCTCACTAGACCTATGCTACAAGAAGACAGAAGTCATATTTGTCATTGTACTATGTGTCCCCAAAGACTAGTCTGTTACCTGGTATTCAACGGGTATTCAATATATAACTGCTGAATGACCAAATGAGTAAATTTGTGAGTAGAAAAAAAATCATGGACCCTGCCTCTTAAGGGATTGGAATCTAATAAGGAATTTAAAGCATCTGTGCACCAACTACAATAAATCATGGTACCTTATAAAAAGATGTGAAGAATACAAAAGAATTAAAAGCAGGAACTCAAAACAGATACTAGTATACCAATGTTCATAGCAACAATATTCAAAATAACACAAAGTTGAAAACAACCCAAATGTTCTTTAACAGATGAACAAAGAAACAAAATATGGAGTATCCATATGGTGGAATATTATTCAGCCTTTAAAAGGAAGGTAATTCTTACACACGCTACAACACAGATGAGCCTTGAAGCATTAGGCCAAATAAGACACAAAAGGACAGATATTGTACAATTACAATGATATGAGATAACATAGAATAGGCAAATTCATAGAGACAGAATATAGAGTGATGGTTACCAGGGGCTGGGGGAAGAGGGAATGAGGGGTTAGTGTTTAACGGACAGAGTTTCTGTTTGGGATGAGGATAAAGTCTGGCAATGGACAGTGGTGATGGCTGAACAACAATGTGAATTTACTCAATGACACTGACCTGTACACTTAAAAACAGTTAAAATGTTAAATTCTATGTTATATATGTTTTCCCACAACAAAAAAATAATGGTAATTATAAAAAGACATGAAGGAGTTTGGGAGGCAGTGACATCTGCCTGGCCTAACCAAGGATGAGTTTCTTAGACGTGGTATCATTTCAGCCTGCTCTTGCACTTAATGCCTACAAATCAGAGTTGTCACTGTTACTAATAAGAACCAAGCATTCATTTTCACAAGGTTCAGGAGTTTTATAGGACTGCTTCTTATACAAGAAACTGGTAAGAGTGGTTGCTTCTGGGCAGAGACACTGGAAGTCTAGAGGGTTAAGGATATAATGGTCTGCGGTAAAATTACTTCCTTTTCACTATACATTTGTTCCTTTTTAAAATTTTTTGTGGGGGGAGGGGAAGAAGGAGGGAGAGGGAGAAGGAGAGAGAGAGAGACTCTCAAGCAGACTCCGTGCCCAGCACAGAGCCTGATGCAGGGCTCAATCCCAGGACTCAGAGATCATGACCTGAGCCGAAACCAAAAGTCGGATGCTCAACTGACTGAACCACCCAGGCACCCCCATACTCTGGGATTTAATCTTGGATCCTCTTCTAATAAATTGCAATTTATTCATTTATTACTATGGTAGAGATATTTGTGGTGGCAATGCCCTGGATTAAAAGACAAGCTTCCTTAGACTCCTTTGCAGTAGGTATGACCAGGTGATTAAGTTCTACCCCATGAGAAGTATTATGTCATTTTCTGGAAGATTCCTTTTTCCTTCCCTTTGCTTCCTTCCAGGAAGTGATTTTGAGGATAGAAGGCATGTGCTGAGGATGATGGAAGAGATAGGACACTTGGTTGCTGGTGGGATCCCGAAGCTTCCATCCAACACCTGGTTCCCTCCTGTGGATTTCTTTTATGCAATGAAATAAACCATTGTGTGGTTAAGACACTGTTATTGGGAGCTTCTATTATACACTGTTTACATAAGTTTTCTTTCCTTTCCCCCACATATTCTTTCTTCTTTGGGCTCACTTTTCTGTTTGTTTGTTTTGTAATTCCTATACTTCAGTATTCTGTAACTCATTCTCTGTTTTCTGGAAGTTTTCACTTTCCAACTGACCACGGCTTTTGTAATCCACTCTGCCTTTTGCATAGGGCTGCTACTAGGTATTCTCCTCCATCTCTGACTGCTGTGGCTACCTTATCAGTCCCACCATGCTGGTCTCTATAAAAAATGCTGCACATTTACAGTTCTGCCATTTTGCAGTTGGTTCCCACTAGGAATATCAGCTCCAAGAAGGCAGAGCTATCCTGTCTATTTGCAGCTGTATTCCTTGAACTTAGAGCAGCACTTGACTTTTAGTAACTACTCCTAAATATTTGAGTTTACTCAGCAAGTATTTACTGAGCAGCTTTCTAAGCACTGGGGACACCTCAGTGAACAAAAAAGATAAAATTTCTTCCCAGTGAACAAAATAGACAAAAATTTCTTCATTACATTCTAGTGTGAAAGAAAGTAAAGTAAACATTCAATCAATCAATCAATGAAAAAAAAATGAAAAGCTAATCTATTACTTTACCAGGGGAGAAGTGCTATGTAAAACCAGAACAGGGCAAAGGGAATTAGGGGACTCAGATGGGCATGAGGTAAAGGGGATCACAGTTTCACATAAAGGAGTAAGAGTTGCCCTTGGAGAAGGCAACATTTGAACAAAGACCTGAAGGAGGTGAGGAAGGGACCATTCAAATATTCCAGAGAAGAGCATTCTGGGGAACTAGAACAATGAGGAAACAGCTAGTACAAAGGCCCTATGGCTTCAAGAAATAGTGTGGAGGACACTGAGCCTAGAAGAAAGTGAGCAGGAGGGATAGGGATTTCAGAAAAGATCAAAGAGATCTCAAACTTTGTAGGTCAATCTCAGTTTTTTGGCTGTTACTCTGGGTGACACAGGAAGCCGCTGCAGGGCTTGGAGAAGAGAGACATGATGTAGTTTTGATTTTAGAACACTCTGGCTGCTGTGTTGAGAACAGATTATAAAGGAACACGAATGGAAGTAAGGAGAATAGTAAGGAGACCTACAATAATTCAGGTGACAAGTAAAAGCTTGGGCCAAGATGTAGCAAGAGGTAAGGGGGAAATATCAGATTCTCGATATATTTTGAAGGTAGAGGCAAAGGGATTTATCAGTCAATTGGAAGTGGGGTATTAAAAAAAAAAAAGAAAAAAAATACTCCCTTGAATGATTCCAAGTCTTTTTGGCCTGGACAGCTGGAAGAATAGTGTTGCCCATTAAGCAAATTTGGGAAAACTATAAGTGGACCAGGCCTGGAGGGAGGATTTAGCATGACTATGTGAAGTGGGAGAAGTCTACTAGACATTCCAGTAGAGGTGTTCCAGCAGACAGCTGGATATACACACCTGGAGTTCAAAGAAAAGTTCTGGGTTAGGAGTATAAAGTTTGAGGTCATCATGACTATATGAAAAATGGGCTCTGAACAATGATAAAACCTATTTTCCTTCCTTGAAGGAATCTTAACATTGTGCTAGCTAAAAGAATAACTTCCAAAGAGTGTGAACAAGACCATTAACCAAGAAAACAAATCAAAACCTCTATGATGCTTCCTATTCTTCCATTTTAAAGCAATATGTCTCAAAACATCGTCTGCAGATCCCCCGAGTCAGAATAAGACCAACCTTTGTAACACTTTTAGTGATTCTCACGCATACTCGAATCTGAAAACCACCCACTCTGTGTATAACTCTGTGGCAGAGAGTGTCATCTAAAAGTTCCCACTTTCATACTATAATGGCAACTAAGTGTGGGTTGCACATGATAGACAGAACCTAACGACAGAGTCAATAGGAATCTCTGATAGCCAATTCATTTTATAATAGCCATAGACTGACACATGTTGCATGGGATTATTAATATTCAAGGAAATATATTTCTCAGTAATATTCTGAATCATTTCCTGCATCATCTCCATAGCACCCTTGACCATTTGCCTTTAAGACAGATCTCTCTTGCTCTGAGTTATAACAACTTTGCTTCAGATGAGCATGTTTCAGGAGAGATGCTGCTGTTTCTCTGGTGTCATATCTGATTTTCTGGTGTCAACATTTAGAAAACTATATTCTCATGACAGTTTTTCGGTTCTTTGTAATCTTTCTTTTTTTTCTTTTACTATTTTTTTTTTTTTTGCTTGCTGATAAAGTTTAAGAGCACATGAGACTATACCATAGTCTCATAAATTGTAAAGTCCTTTCAAAGTGATTGGTTGCTCAAAGACACAAACACAGCAGATACTTGGAAGGTCTACCCAGGTCCTCTTCTGGAAAAATGCTAGTTCCAAGAGATTGCGCAAACACATTTAACAGGTTTCTTGAGTAATCATTTTCAGGCCCAGATTAACCTATAGTAGCTAAGTAATATTTTCAAAATTTCTGGACCAGGAAAGACATAAACCAAAGATCTCTTCAAATAGTTTGTCAGAACGTGTGGCAGCTGTGGGCTTCAACCAGGTACATTTCCTGCCTGGCTCTTTTGGGTACTAGAGTTATCATTCCTAACCTAAATCAATTGTTCTCATAGGTTCAAGAACTTGGAGCTAGATTTTTTTTTTAAAGATTTTATTTATTTATTTGACAGATACAGCCAGCGAGAGAGGGAACACAAGCAGGGGGAGTGGGAGAGGAAGAAGCAGGCTCCCAGCAGAGGAGCCTGATGTGGGGCTCGATCCCAGAACGCCAGGATCACACCCTGAGCCGAAGGCAGACGCTTAACGACTGCACCACCCAGGCACCCCATGGGGCTAGATTTTCAATCCACCATATCAAAAAGAAAAAAACAAAAAACAAAAAAACACTTGACTCAGTATGCTATGGAGAATCTGGTATTAGAGAAACTTTAGAAAGTACTTAAGCCATCTTAAATTATAAACCCAAATTTGTGATATCTCTAGGTTTTATTTTCCAAAATTCTGTGTATCTCTCACTTCAGTTCTGCTGGACAAATAGTTTACATGTTAAATTACAGCTGTCACTTTCACTGGTCTAAATTCTAAAATGACATCATATTAAATTTTTATAATTTCATTGTATAAAACATTAATAAGTTTGATAGGTTGCATCTAAATTCAGCAAGAGTACAGAAGGACTGAAAGTTCAGAACAGAAATTAGAGATCCTAAGGATCCACGATCGTGTGGTATGAGAGTCCCAGGCTGCAGGCCCGCAGCACCTCCCAAATGGGCTCAGACCTTACCTTTGTACCCAAAGTGAACAGGACCCAGGAGGGGAGAGGGATAATGTTACAGAATCAGAAAGTGCTGACTCTGATGACTCCCTGGTACCATCTTAAGCACCTGCTCTTGCCTGGGCTCTGGAGCTGGTGAGAGGAGAGCACAGTGGAGGCCCCCGGCCAAAGACAGTATTAGAAGACAGGGTTCCCTGGGAAAGTCACCCTTCTTCTCTGAACATAAACCAGAAGGGGCAGCAGCATCAAATAAGAAAATACTGACTTTTCCCAATTAAACTTATGAGCTTATGACTCTTGGCAGGCAGTAAGTTTATAAGTTAAATCATTTTTTTATTTCCTACTGGTTACTACTAAGCAGATCTGAAAAGACCTCATAAATATTAAGAATATCCTTTCAAACTTTTATCTTCCACTTTATTTAAATGGTACTTCATTCAGATCTTGTTTCTTCCTGGAAGGCACTGGATCTTATTTCCAAAATATTGAAGTACATGACTTCCCTTCTTTCCACATATCATAAGTAGGAAGCACATGGCCATGAAGAGCACTGGGACCAGTAAGGGGGTATGAAAGGGAGGGAGCACATACATATACATTACAATATCTGGGAAGTACTGCCACACTTTTCATATGCCTTCCATAACAGCGTTTTGTCTTTTCAGTTGGATTAACAATCCCTGCAGTACAGGCATCCTGTTGTCTTTCTATGACACTCGGTATTCTGTTGCGTTGGACATTCACTAAGTATTTGTTGACTCACGACTGATGCAAACTAGAAAATGTGAAAAATAAAGATATCTTACCTATCATGTGTCCATTTTCAAGGCTGCAAATAGCATAAGATGCTGTCGTGAATGTTTAATGAAAAGCTGCAGTGTGCAGCTTACATATATGGCTAATCTGGGAGCTATAAACCGGGAGAAAAATATACTGTCACAAAATGTTCTCAACAGTTACTTGCTTACAAGAAATTGAGAAATTACAATTTGGAAGGTATCAATAGTGTCTCCTAAATTGTCTGTTATTAAATATATTATCAAGGGAATAAATCCTTCTGTTGCATATTGCAAGAAAACAGATTTATATGAGATGTCAAAAAGAAGGAAAGAGGGGGAAAGGATGTGTTGTAAAATATCCTTTGTTAAAATGGCAGTTGCCATTTCCCCTTTATTTTTATGGTTGTTAAATGATGACAGAGACAACAAAAACTAGTAGTTGTTAAAAATTTCAAACTATATATATTTATACATACAATTATACAATATTGCCTTACTTACCAATTCTTTTTACAACAGCTATATAAGATAATTCACAGAATTATCTCAAAGGGATCTCTAGCTACTCTAGTAAAAACTTAGAAAATAATTTAATTTCTCCACAGGACCATTTCCAATAAGTCAATTATGACAAACCACTTGACTGTGAACTCTAACCTAGCTAACAACATCCTGTGTTTACTGATGCAATGCTTCAAGCAATGGGGGGCAAGATAGGTGGTTAAGACTCTCACCCTCCCTGAGAGCCCATAAGAAGCATAAACAAGAGCTGAGATGCAGCAACATCACCACCACCTTCAGACCAGACAAGGAAGGTTGCAGCTAGAGACTACTGGCACACCTCCCTCTCTGGGTCCTCCTCCTTGACCTTCTCCCTACCCCATGCATATCCCCGTTACATCTGCTCTGACAACTGCCATCACCCTCCATAGTCCACGCACACATCATTTCTCTCTTGAACTAAGGCAGTGGTATCCTACCTACCTGGACTCTCTGTTTCCAGTCTCTTTCCCCTTGACTGACACTAAAGTGAAATTTTCATCAATCTACAGGCTTAAATCACTTCATTCCATCAACTCCCTAATGCATTTAGTTCCTAGAGAACAGAAACACTGTCTTTCTCACTCCTATTTTCTCAGTGCTAGCATGGCTCCTGGCACACAGTAAGTTTTCAGTAAATGTTGGCTGAATAAATATAGAACAAAATGTAACATGCAAACCCCTTTACAATCTGGCCCCATCTGACCTTCATAGCCTCATTTCTGCTATCCCTTCAAATGTTCAGCAGTTCAAAATTGCTGTTTTCCCAAACATATCATGCATTTTCAAATTTCTGATCTCTAATGGAGCAACTCTCTGTTTAAAATATTTCTCATCCATTTAATTGTTACCCCCTAATTCATGTGGTGAAGTTCTGACTGATACACATTAAATGAATGAATGAGCTAACAAGTCTCATGGAATACCTTGCTTCTATTCCTGCATTTCACTGGCAGGACTACTCTGGCAACACTGTTTCTCCAGTCTCCTTCCTATTAGGATTCATAGTCTACCACTTAATAATATTAACTGAAACTAGCTATGTGAGCCTGAACAAGACTCAGTTTCCTTATTTGTTTTTAAAAATGTGGTTGGGAAACATTCTGGGATGATGTCAGCTTGGGTCTATGTTTCTACTCTCATTCTTATTTCTCCCACTTTTTGATAAAAGATCTGGAAATAAAAAACTATACCATGTGCTCAGGAAACAGAAGGATAAATCAGCACTTATGAAACACTTGGTGTATGGAGGAGAAGCAGAAAAAAAGAGACCAGAAAGGTAGGTTTGGGGTGGATTATGAATATATCCAGGTATCATGCTTCATTCAATATCATTTAACAAGCAAAATAAATAGCTAATGGGGGAAGAAGTGTGTGTGTGTGTGTGTGTGTGTGTGTGTGTGTGTGTGTGTGTTGGGTGGCTCACTGTTAAAGACAGAGGCAATCCTACCCTCATCTGATATTTAGTTCCCAAGGAAACTGAGCAGGGCAGCCAGTGGAGGACACATTTTGTTTGTAACTCAAGGAGGACTGAGCTACTGCAGAGAAAATTGGCTTCTCTGACCAACCATGGGACAATGCTAAGATTGCCTAAGGGAGAACCAGAGCTGAGACCACTGAACCTCCCCAGCACTGAGAACCATACAGCTTAAAGAGACCCCAAATCCTGCTCCATAGGGGATTCAACCCCCACCCCCCATAGCTGATATGAGTAGGCAAACAATTTGTGGACCATACCTGAATAAGTGGCTCCTATTGAGGCAGATTTAATGGCAAAGGAAACCTAAGGAGAACTTTTATTAAAACATAATGACAACTCTTCCACACTGTTTTCCAGAGTGGCTGCACCAGTTTGCATTCCCACCAACAGTATAAGAGGGTTCCCCTTTCTCCTCATCCTCACCAACATTTGTTGTTTCTTGTGTTGTTAATTTTAGCCCTTCTAACTGGTATGAGGCAGTATCTCATTGCAGTTTTGGTGTTCACTTCCCTGATGATGAGTGATATGGAGCATCTTTTCATGTATCTGTTGGCCATCTGGATGTCTTCTTTGGAAAAATGTCTGCCCATTTTTTAACAGGATTATTTGGTTTTGGGTATTGAGTTTTATAAGTTCTTTATATATTTTGGATACTAACCCTTTATCGAATATGTCACTTACAAATATTTTCTCCCATTCCATAGGTTGCCTTTTAGTTTTGGTAATTGTTTCCTTCACTGTGAAGAAGCTTTTTATTTTGATGAAGACAACTCTTGGGTAGATTTTTTTTTTCAGATTACAATTCTTCATTCATTTTTTTAAAGACTGGTTTTATGTGTAGATTTATTTAAAAGAAAGAAATACGTCTGGGCAAATTAAAAAATAAACATTACATCAGAATTTAAAACCCACAAAAAGAATCCAAAAAATACTACTGCTGAAATACAAAGTAGTCATCAGGAGTAGTAAGCTAGAAGCTCTATAAGATCAAATGGAAAAAAATATGAAAGAGAGAAAAATACAAATAAAAGGAAATCATTCATGAAAAGAAACATGGAAGACAGTTTCAAGAAGCCTGATATACAAATGAAAATAAAGGCATTCCAGAAGGAAGAAAAGGAATTGAAGACAAGCCACAACCAAATAAAAGGGAAAATGAAAAATGTGTTCCTGAGCTGAAAAAAGCCCTGACATTTCAAACAGCAGGGGCAACAAAGTGCCAGACATGATTAATGGAAAATGACATACATTTAGGCACATTCTAATGTCATTTCTGAACTCTAAAGATTAAGAAAAATTCACATAAACTTTCAAAGAGAGATCACATTACTTAAAAAGGAAAGAGAATCAGAATAACTATCACGTTCCTCACTGATAGTACTAGAGTCCGGGAGAAAAAAGAAAGAAAAAGGAATCCTGTTTAGAGACTTTTGAAAGAAGTGACTATAATCCAAGAATTCTATGCCTGGCCAGAGTATCATTTATATGGAAGCTGGGGAACCTTCCCATTGGTGGGTCCCCTCCCCCTGGGGCCTCCCTCACCTTGCCCATGCCTGAGTGAGTAATAAACCTTTGAATTACTTGCTGTCATGGCTCTTGTGTGGTATGTCTTGACATGAATACCTTTAAAGAAAGGAAGAGAGGGCCCAGTAATAGGCAGGACTAAACCACAAGAGGTAGAAAAAGGGCATTTTCAAACATAAAAGAACTCAGAATTTATACCACATATGTAAATTTTTTGAGGAAATCATTCAAGACGGAATACCTCAATTGACAGAAAATTAAAACTAATAAACTCATTGTAGGGGTCTGAAGCATAAGCAACAACTGTGATCCATGAATCTAGCAAAATATACAATTATGTCAAAATACATGAAGGTATTATGTTTATATAAGAAAAACCGAACAGCACACCTCTCAAGAGCAGGAATGGAAACCAGAAGACGACGTGAATAATATCTTCAAAGTGCTGAGAGAAAGTAACTGTCTATTGAAACCTGCATCCTCAAATAAACTATCTTTTATTAACTAGGGTAAACTAAAGACATTTTCAGATAAATAAAAAATACAAAAGTTTGCCAAAAGGAAACTTAATGAAGGAATTTTATAAGAATGTACCTCAGGAAGAAAGAAAATGAACTCAAAAAAGTTTTAAAAGACAAAAAGAAAAAGTGAGCAAAGATATTGATAAATATACAAATTGATAAATTTAAACATATCACCTATAACTATAGTGATGTCTAATTTAAGAGTTTAAAAAAATACTGGCCAGCAATGGTAAATAATCTGATAGAGGATGATCAAAGTTCAGTACCTCTACTATTCAGTCAGGAGTATTAAGACATTGATTAACCTCACAACTCATTAAGTTAAATATAAATGGAAAAAATCCAATAAACCTTAAAAAGGAAAACAGTGCCTAACTTCTAAATAATTAGAGAAAAAATGGAAGATTAAAAATAAATACACCATCATTCAAAATAGAGAGAGATAAAAAAGGAGAATAGGACAAGGGTGCCTGGGTGGCATAGCAGTTAAGCGTCTGCCTTCGGCTCAGGGCGTGATCCTGGTGTTATGAGATCAAGCCCCACATCAGGCTCCTCTACTGGGAGCCTGCTTCTTCCTCTCCTACTCCCCCTGCTTGTGTTCCCTCTCTCACTGGCTGTCTCTAGCTCTGTCAAATAAATAAATAAAATCTTTAAGAAAAAAAAAAAAGGAGAATAGGACAAATTTTTAAAAGATAGATTAAAACAAACCTAAATATATATCCTAAATTCCACTGAAAGTTAATGGATTAAACTTCCCATTTAAAAGATGGAGACTGTCAGGATTTTGAAATTCTAGCTATATGCTACTCACCAGAAACATACCTAAATCATAAAGATGAAGAAAAGGTGAATATAAAAGGAAGATAAAATATATTCCAGGAAAATATAGAGACCTAACTGAAATTCAAAGTATCTTAAGTCAAAATGTTGTAAGAAGCAGTAAAAGCATTACTTGAAGGGAAAGATATAGCTTTAAATACTTACATATTAAGAAATGAAGTGTGAAAACTAATGAACTTAAGTTAAACTGTGTAAGTTTTGAAAAAGAACAAAATAAAATCTAAGTTGAAGATTAATAAAAGTAGAAATTAACATGTTAAATAAAGATATAATGGAGAGTATCAATTAAGCTGAAAAATGGATCTTTGTAAAAACTTATAAAATAGAAAATCTCTAGAAAGATTGATCAAGAAAAAAAGAGAATAGACAAAATAATATTAGGAGTGATATGATGGCTATAACTTTAGATAAAGAGGAGAATTTTTGGAAGAGACTATTATAAAACTTTTATGCCAGTAAATTTGAGATATTAGAATAGACAAATTTCTAGAAATATATATCCTACTACAACTGTTTTGAGAAGTCAAATGGCTTCATCTTCTAAATTGGAACCAGAACTTTAAAATCTCTTCACCAAGGTAATACTAAACCTAGATAATTTTATAGGGGAATTCTACCACAATTTCAAATAATCAGATGTTCCAATTTTATTCAAACTCCACCAGCGATCAGGAAAAGGAATACTCCCCAATAAAGCCAGTGAAGTTACTATATAATATTGATATCCAAACAAGACAAAGATAGTACAAAGAAGAAAAATTACAGGAACATAGATGGAGAAATGTAAACAAAATGTTAGCAAACCAAAATTAGCAGTATAAAAAAGATAATATATCGTGATCAGACTGGGTTTATCCCAGAATGCAAAATATATGAAATATATAAATATAATTTACCACATTAACAGATTAAAAGAGAAAAAACTATATGATAATTGTTGGGATTAGACTAAAAAGGTTCATACCCTGGTTTACCATTTACTAACTGCAAGACCTTGGGTAAGCTACTTAACCCTAATGATCATCAGTCTTCTCATCAATAAAATGAGGATACCATTAATATCCATCTTCTGGTCCTATTTTGAGAATTTATAAAGATAATCTGTCTCTGAGACATTGTACCTGCTCCATAAACACTGGCTACATGCCTTTATTCCTCTTGTTACCATCTACTAAAACACCCCTCTTCCTCCTCCCATCTATTCAAACCCTACCCAGGTTCAAAGGCCAACTCCAACTCCAGTTCCTCTTCTCTCATAAAGCCTTTACCATTACTCCTTTTAGCCTTCATTTATCTCCCACTTCCACACAGTACAGCAGTTCTTAAACTTCTGAAGGAAGGGTGGAGAATCACAGATGCCTTAGAGAATCTAATGGGAGAAAAAGATCTATTCACAAAAATGCATATGCACACACATTTGCATAAAACATCAAGGGATTCCTGTCCCTCTGAAGCTCACCCATGGAACCCCAATTAAGAACCTCTGTCTTCAAGTGTATGTTTCACCATCACCCGCTCTTTCTACCTGAGACCATCTTAACAAAAGCACAGGATGCTGCATGGATCTAGAAGCAGCATAGAGAGAAGCTAGTGAAGCTCAATTCATAGATAAGGACACAGACACACAAAGAGATGACGTGACTTACCAAAGCCATGCACAAGTATACAGTAGCAGAGATGGAGCCAGAACCTGTCTCCTACTATCTCTCTAGGTTTCTTTGCAAAAGTGTGTTTGAATAATTTATCTCTGACTCACAGAACTCTAAAATTGAGAAATAATATTAGCCCATTTTTCAGATGGGGTGATGTTCCCTTGGGGAATTTGTCCCCAGGTAATCAGGCCAGAAATTACTAAAACTTACTTATTCTCAGAATGATAGTTACTAAACACACCAGCAACATTATTATATTTTATTCTACTTTACCTTCCTTGTATTGAAATTCTCTCACTAGCTTTATCTGAAGCAACACAAAACCAGGACACAAAACTGCCCCAATTTTATTTTGTGAGGGAGTTAACTTTGAAGCTTTTTAAAAAACTTTTCTACAACTGTAACAATCAAAGAACATCATTGGGTCTAGACCTTGGGCCCAGATAGACACAAATAAAGTCAATCCACAATCTTTCATTCTCATAAATATATCTTCTATCTTCTTCCCTATGAGATATTTTTCCACAACAGCTAATAAATAGGTAAAGTGGATTATACCCTGCTCATTCTCTATCTTACATTCCAATTCTCAAAGAAGTTTAATGGTAAGGGGAAAAAACAAAGAAAAAAAAGAAAGAAAAGCATCATGAGTAACTTACAGAATACAATAATCAACCTCCACATTATTAAAAAATGATTAGCCCTTGTGTAGTCAGTCTCCTTATGCACGCAAGGAGCTGTTTCACTATGTGGAGTCATACAACCAACGTAGGAAATGAGATAATGACTCAGGAAGAGGGGGAGGTTTGTAAAATGGGATATATTGGAAATTATAGGAAAAACAATATTGGAGTGTCTGAAGAACACAGGTTTTTAACAAACATACCTTAGAGATGAATGGTAAGGGCCACCTCGTCAAAACCTTTCATTTTCCAGATGAGTAAACTGAAGCCTGAAACCTAAACTGCCTCACCTCTAAAATCCACAGGCTTTCTACAGAAAGGAAACTGGGACCCACAATAAGAAGTCAGCTTGCCCAGCTGATAATTCATACTATCTTGGATAATGAGGCAAGTACCATAAATACTGGAAAATGCCAGGAACATTATTTATACATTCTAAATAATAAGTCTTTCTTAGGCCTCGGGGGAAAGTACACACACCATAAGCAACTGGATCTTCTGCACTACCAAGTGGCTCACAGGACCCAGATGAGGCTGCAGGGCACTTCTGGATGCTGTCAAGGACAGTGTCACACCTACTTGCCACAAAAGAGGTTTTTTCCTTTGCTTCTTTCTTTAGCAAGGAAAAACACCTAGAAAAAGTATAGGCTACAGCATTTCCCCTATATGTGGTCATATTTTTAGTATTTCTATCCATTGTTTTTATTTTTCATAGATGTATTCTAAAAAAACTAATGGGGTTGACCATGTTTAGAAATCCTTCTGGGTTAAGAGGGACCAAGAAGGCGCACCTGGGTGGCTCAGCCAGTTAAGCGTCTACCTTCAGCTCTGGTCATCCCAGGGTCCTGGGATCCAGTCCTGCATAGAGCCCCTCATCAGGCTCCCTGCTCTGCAGGGAGACTGCTTCTCCCTCTCCCTCTGCCTGCTGCTCCCCCTGCTTGTGCTCTCTCTCTTTCAAATAAATAAATAAATAAAATACTAAAAAAAAAGGGGGGGGGGGGACAAAGAATTAATGTTTATTTGGCATAACAATAACTTCATTATGTACTCTTGATATTGCTTATGTGGGAAATTAAGCAGAAAAATTTTACTGGCAGATTAATATAGGCTCACACATGGCCTATGATTGCAAAGACAAATTGAAATTTGCATGGCAATGAAGTTGCCTTCCTTAGGGGAAAGGAATTCAGGACTCAACTGCCTAATCTGGAGTAAATCTAAAGCTTTACAAAAATTGTTCAGACTCTATTAATTAAGAAAAACACAAAAAGATTTCTTGCTCACTGAAATTTTACTTTCATAAGTTAAAATATAATTTAACAAGTTTTTTTTTAAAGATTTTATTTATTTGACAGAGAAAGTGAGCACAAGTAGGGGGAGCAGCAGGCAGAGGGAGAGGGAGAAGCAGGCTCCCTGCTGTATGCAGAGCCCTACAGGGCTTGATCCCAAGGCCCTGGGATCATGACTTGAGCCAAAGGCGGATGCTTACCAACTGAGCCACCCAAGCGTCCCTAAAAAAAAGATTTTTTAAATAAATGGATCTAAATTTTGTTATTGGGTTCTTTGAGTGCAAATACCCCTAAAGTTCTGGAACTTCGGTTTTCCTTTTTAAATCAGTCTTTCATTCTTATATTGAACTTTTTATAGAGGTAAAATCTAAAGCCAAACACCAATCTCATTCCCTTGGGATTTAGTGAAGAAGTCTTATGAAGGAAAACCATCAGCCAGTGGTGCTTACATATCTTACAGGTAGTGATAAGATCTTGGGAAATGCAGTTTTCTTGGCAAACCGTATTTGTCAATTTTTGAAAAGCAGAAACTGTTGTGTATTTTACAGATAGCAAATCAACTTAAGTCAATTATAAAATGCTACCACCATGGGGTGCCTGGGTGGCTCAGTCGGTTAAGTGTCTGCCTTTGGCTCAGGTCATGATCTCTGGGTCTTGGGATCGAGCCCTGCCAACAGGCTCCATGCTCAGCGGGGAGGCTGCTCCTGCCTCCCCCCTCCCTACTCATTCTCTCTCTCCCTCAAATAAATAAAATATTTTTAAAAAACAATAAAATAAAATAAAATGCTACCATCATTTTTACTATCCTCAAATCCAAAGTTCCTTCTAGACAAATGTACAATGTTTGGTAGTTATTCTATCTGTCTTTATACTAACTATACAAAATCTTAATGCTGTATCTTCTATGTTCATTTGTAAAACAAAACAATGGATTTCTTTTTTTAAGATTTTATTTATTTATTTATTCAACAGAGACAGAGACAGCCAGCGAGAGAGGGAACACAAGCAGGGGGAGTGGGAGAGGAAGAAGCAGGCTCCTAGTGGAGGAGCCTGATATGGGGCTTGATCCCGTAACTCTGGGATCACGCCCTGAGCCGAAGGCAGACGCTTAACCGCTGTGCCACCCAGGCGCCCCAAAACAATGGATTTTTATATAGGATTCTGACTAAAACTGAGGCATATGTATACACGATTTTATCTATGATTAAGAAATTTTCAAAATTAAATTTTCTCTTCTAGTACTTCCAAATTAAAATTATAAATCAGTAAAAATGAATCATGTAGAAATAATGTAAGCATTTAAAGGGCCCTTTTCTGCTATTTTATCAAATTACTGGCACATTGAACTTCCTAGACAAAAATACTCAAAATAACTATGATCACAGCAGGATTAAAGATTGAATCATCCCTAACAATTTCCGCTACCAAAAAGGGGCAACTGAGAAACATTTAGAAAGTAAATCTAAGTCAATTCACCATCAAAAAAATGAAAAAAAAATGCTTACAAAAATGTTTTACTGAACAAAGTAGTTATGCTTTGAGGGAACATAAAGGTATTACTTTCATGCCTTTAACCTTCTGGCCCCTGACTGCAGAGAAAAAAAGTCTCCCTGTAAGTTCACTTTTGTTATTGAAATACTTCTCAATAGGTGCTACAAAAATATAATTGTTGATTGTTATAATTGTCCTGTGCCTCATTTTGGTTTTTCTTACGGAATGTTCTTCACTACCTCTCGAAAGGTAGCTAAGATAGAAACACAGAAGTGGGGAAGAAATATTTAGAAAACAAGCAGAAGGAGCACTATCATGCCATGGAGTAAAGAGCTATTTGGGGCCAGATCATGACCATCCAAGACCAAGAATTGTTAGGTAGAGAAGGGACTTTATGAGAAGAGTGATTTTGCTAGATTGGTAGAAGACAAATCCTCTGGACTGACCTGAAGAGAGGATTGGAAGGGAAAGAACTGTAAGGACAATCCTAGAATAGCTTCTTGGGTATCAGGCAGGGTCACAAGCTGAGTAATTTAAGAAAGATCAACAAAGGAAATATTATGAAGATGTGAGCATGATTTAAGGAAACTCACAAAGAGTAGTGACACAACAGCAAGAGCCATACCAACCTCTAGGCCTGCAGGAACCAGGAGAGCAATTAGAGGAGCTAAGAGAGTGTGTGTGGCTAGACGGAAAGAGCTGCCTGATTGAAGCTACAGCCTTTTAGAGGAACCAGCCAACCGATGGCAATCTGCAGAGGGCTAGGGGCATACATGCTCTCACCTTAAACTCTTTATGCCCTCTCATCTTCTGTCATTGCCTCCTGCTAACCACATCTAGCTGGAAGCCAGGGGCAAATAGCAGAGTAGAGAGAGGATCTGGAGAAGTTGATGGAAGAGACCCAGTCTAAGGATAAGGTAGTGGTAGTAGGAATGAAAAGGATACAGTACAAGAACAAATTTAACAGAACTTTTAGACTGATTGGATTTGGAGTTGAGAAAAGTCAAGGATGACATCATAGTTTCAGGCCTGAGTAACCAGACTAGAATGATGATAACATCAACTGAGAATGTTTTACTAACCATTGTATTCCCAAAGTCCAGCACAGTACCTTGAGCATGAAAGGCCTTCCATAAACTTTTGTTGGGGTAAAAAAAAATGTGGATGGTTGGATAATGGAAGAAACAAATTTTCAGGAAGATTATATGTAATGTAGTCTTAGACATACTGACTTTAGAGTACTGTGGAAGAGCCCACCAAGTGGTTGGAGATTTCAGTCTGGAGCTCTGCAAAGGGAAGGAATTAAGAATGTACCTCTAAGAATTATCTGCACAAAAGTGGCAGCTGATACAATGAGAGTGGATGAAATGGCATAGAAAGCAGGTATAAAGAGAAAAGCAGAGTCTGATGACCAAATTTGGGATCTGTCTGTATTATAGGACAAAAGAAGGTAGGGAAACCAACAAAGAGAAAAGACAAAGGAAAAAAAACAAAAAACAAAAGATGTACAATCATTTGCTATACTGTTAAAATACAATCATATATATTTGCACATCTTTCGTAGGCTTTCTTTTTCTTGACGCTGCAAAATGTTGCCTAACAAAGATGATACAAACACAAGATGGAGACCACCACTCACCTACTTGCCTAAGATTTTTTTTAAGCCACAAATCCCAATCTTACTAATCTTGTTCACCTTGAATCTAACAGCCAACATGAACCCTTTTATGAATTTAGAAAAGTCTATTTAGTAGATTTATTCGTTCTAACAACTATGTATTGAATACCTATTATATATCCAGAATTATCATTGGCAAAGTGATATTAAAAATCAGTGAGACTAAAAATAAGAAAATTAAAATTGACTTGGACTGTAAAAAACCAATCCGCCAGCATAAAACAATTAGAGTTTCAGCAATCAGAAAGAACGAGTTCTCAACATTTGCTACAACATGGACGGCACTGGAGGAAATAATGCTAAGTGAAATAAGTCAAGCAGAGAAAGACAACTATCATATGATTTCTCTCATCTATGGAACATAAGAACTAGAATGATCAGTAGGGGAAGAAAGGGATAAAGAAAGGGGGGGTAATCAGAAGGGGGAATGAAACATGAGAGACTATGGACTATGAGAAACAAACTGAGGGCTACAGAGGGGAGGGGGGTGGGGGAATGGGATAGGCCGGTGATGGGTAGTAAGGAGGGCACATATTGCATGGTGCACTGGGTGTTATACACAACTAATGAATCATCGAGCCTTACATCGAAAACCGGGGATGTACTGTATGGTGACTAACATAATATAATAAAAAATCATTATAAACAAAAAAACAATTAGAGTTCATTTAAGAACTGACATGATTCAAACCAAATAGCAGTGAGAACTCACTGTTTACCGTTTAACACCTGTTGACATTTCCTCCTTTTTTTCCCTAACTCTAAAGATTGAAAGAGGAGCTAAAACCTACAAACATGTCCTTCCTATAGAAAGCCCAATCATGCCATATTGTAGATTTCTCTTAACCTTTCCTTCTTCCCTACTGTTCCACACAGTCTCGATATTCTTTGTGTCTAATGTCTGGAATATGGCAATCATTCAAACGTTTGTTGAATGAAATGAATGAATGAATGAATGAATGAATGAATCAGAAGCTAAGCCAAGCCCAGAACAGCCATATCAATGTCTGTAACACTCCCCTATGGCAAAACACAAAACCTTTTAAGGGTCGAAGCTAGGTTCAAGGCAGTACCTAATATGGCCTTTGACCTAGCCTTGACCCCCCAATATGGGTGGTATTAAAGACTTGGTGCTGAGTGTTAAGACAAGGGCAGAAAAACCCCTGCAAATCCTAAAATGTTTTCTGTTTGTTTACAGCAGCTCTATTCATAACTGCCACCTAAAATGCTTTTAGAAAAGAGGAAGAAAGAAGATTGTAGCACACTAACACACAATGTGCTCACTATATGTGTGATAAGTGAATGAACAAAGGGAAGCTGAGGAAAGAGAGTGAGCTCCAGAAACCAAACTCAGGGGGCAGGTACAGTAGATGGGACTGTGCCTAATGCCCTCCCTAGCTGAAACTCAACTGAATCTATTTCCTAAGGGCTATTATATCCATTTCCATGGGTAATTTTCCAGCATAACCCCCTCTTGACTACTCCCAACTTCCCATTAAAAAACCAAACCAAACCTGTAAGCCACACAATCAGCCGTGTGCCTCCCAAACTTGATGTACATACTCATCACCCAGAGATCTTATTAAAAGTGAAGGTTCTGAATCATTACATCTGGGTTGAGGCCAGAGACTCTACAATTCTAACTTCTCAGGTGATGCTATGCTGCTGATCTACAGACCACACATTTTGTGTCTCAAGGGCCTGAAAGACATTGCAGAGAATATACCTGTCATCTTAAAGCGAGGGTTAAGATAATTCCTGCTCCCGCATTTCTTAGTTGTATAACCTTAGACAAGTCGTTTTACTTCTCTGAGCCTCCTTCTGTGGAATATGGTGATTAGTAAATCGCTTACTTATATTTATTGAGTTCTTACTATATACCAGGAACTAATGTTCCATTTTTTCAACTTATGAATTGGACTTAGGTTACTAACAACCTGTCCAAAGTAGGTACCGTAAACCTAGATGTGATTCTAGGTAGTTTGACCCAAGAACCTGGTGTATAATCACTGTATAAGATTATAGGGCTATTATAGAACGATTGGAAAGGTTAATAATTAGTATTTCGCTAACATTTGTTAAGTGCTCATATGTTCCACACCGAGCTCCCTCAGAGGCATATTAACTCATTTATCCTTATAATAGCCCTAAGAGGTAGGTACTATTACCACCGACCTCATCTTACAGGTTTTAAAATAGGCCCAAATACCCAAAGGTCCAACAGCAGTCAGCATTGGAACTCAGGCAGCTTCACTGCAGAGCCCAGCGCTCTTTTGCCACAAGCCAGGAGAGGATTCGATCCAGAGGCTCTGGGCTACCAGACCTCAGCTCGCCGGGGTGGGCGCATCCCCGTGCCCACTTAGGGCAGTCTAACTGCCAGCCCTGTTCGCTCGCAAAGCAAACCAAATCTTCCACAACTAGCTTTATGTGCATCTGGGGGAAATGTCTTTATCGGTCGACACCCAGGAACCCCATGAACGGGTCCAGGCTCTGGTAAAAATAAAATTTATGTAGTCCCAGAAAGCGGAGAAGCGAAACATCTTGTGAACTGATTTACACTGCAATTGTTAACTGTCGCTCCGGGACCCCCTCAAACCGCGGCGCCCAAAATCTGCACCACCCCCTTCCGCCGGTGCATCCTGGGAGACACAGTCCCAATTGGGTCCTGGAATTTGTAGTCTAGGTTCCTGGCGCTAGCACCGCCTACCTCCCGGCTCTCTCGAAAAGCCGCTGGTAATCCCATTTGCTCTCCAACACTGCTCTCTGCCGGCTTTTTCTCGGGTTGCCGGGACTGTGAGTCTGTTCCGGCTGCTCCGGAAGCGAAGCTTTCTCTTCCGGAACGAGCTTCTCGGCAACCGCACGTGGTTGCGTTGCCCCGGCTTGAGCCCGTCTTGGCAGAAACGTAATTTGAACTGTCTCCCCGGAGCGAGTGAGCCCAGGGAGAGCCATGGAGGGCCAGAGTGTGGAGGAACTGCTGGCAAAGGCGGAGCGGGACGAGGCAGAGAAGCTGCAGCGCATTACGGTGCACAAGGAGCTGGAGCTGGAGTTCGACCTAGGTAACCTGCTGGCCTCAGACCGGAACCCCCCGACGGGGCTGCGGCGCGCGGGACCCACGCCGGAGGCTGAGCTGCAGGCCCTGGCGCGGGACAACACTCAGCTGCTCATCAACCAGCTGTGGCAGCTGCCCACGGAGCGCGTGGAGGAGGCGCTGGTGGCACGGCTGCCGGAACCCACCACTCGCCTGCCGCGCGAGAAGCCCGTGCCCCAGCCGCGGCCGCTTACACGCTGGCAGCAGTTCGCGCGCCTCAAGGGCATCCGTCCCAAGAAGAAGACTAATCTGGTGTGGGACGAGGTGAGTGGCCAGTGGCGACGCAGGTGGGGCTACCAGCGCGCCCGCGATGACACCAAGGAATGGTTGATCGAGGTACCCGGTGGTGCCGACCCCTTAGAGGACCAGTTCGCCAAGCGGATCCAGGCTAAGAAGGAACGGGTGGCCAAGAATGAGTTGAACCGGCTGCGTAACCTGGCTCGCGCGCACAAGATGCAGCTGCCCAGCGCGGCTGGCATGCACCCTACGGGACACCAGAGTAAGGAAGAATTGGGCCGCGCCATGCAGGTGGCCAAGGTCTCCACCGCCTCTGTGGGGCGTTTCCAGGAGCGCTTGCCCAAGGAGAAGGCTCCCCGGGGCTCCGGCAAGAAGAGGAAGTTTCAGCCCCTTTTCGGGGACTTTGCAGCAGAGAAAAAGAGCCAGTTGGAGCTGCTGCGGGTGATGAACAGCAAAAAGCCTCAGCTGGACGTGACTAGAGCCACCAATAAACAGATGAGGGAGGAGGACCAGGAGGAGGCTGCCAAGAGGAGGAAAATGAGCCAGAAGGGCAAGAGAAAGGGGGGCCGACAGGGTCCTGGGGGCAAAAGGAAAGGTGCCCCGCCCAGCCAGGGAGGGAAGAGGAAAGGGGCCTTCGGAGGCAAGATGAATTCTGGACCGCCTCGCTTGGGCGGGAAGAGGAAAGGAGGACACCACCAAGGAGGAAAGAGAAGGAAATAATTTTCACCCTCGAACCCTTCTGTAAACCAAGAACTATACTAAATGTTAAGTTTTAGTTAACGAGGGGGGTGGGGAGGGATGTTGCAGCAGGTGGCCGCAGCCTTCACTGAGATTGAGCTTGAAGGATAGACTGCCCTCCCCCCAAGATAGTATGTAAATGTTGGACTCTTCAAATTAATGTTTTTCCCACAACCCAGAATTTGGCTGGAGATTAAAGGATGTATTTGAGGACATAAGAATCCGGGAAAGAATTTGGTGGAAACTGGGAATGAGTTCTGTTTTTTAAACAGACATCTTTTTTTCTTTTAACTTTGGATATATTGTGAGGGAGAAATCAACTTTTTTATAACAAGGGAGTGTATCAAATGGGAACGGAAAGATTACATTTTCAAAACTGGATTTATAAGTAACTCTTACAAAGGTTATTTAATAAAAGTGTGTATCTTAGGTTACTTTTGACATTTTGGTTATTGGTAGAAATTCTAAGTAAAGCCAGGGGATACCTGGTTCAGATTATTTTAATTTACTTTCTAAAAAACATAAAGCGGGCAATTTATGGTGATTTCAGTGATAACAAAAGAAATATGAGTTTTTCTAATAAGTATCAGATATAATATTGAAAGTGCAGTACAACTGGTGTCTCTTTGAAAAAAGATTCTATGCTTTTTAATACTGTGAAAACGCTGATTTGCTGTAAATTGTAAATTGGGCTTCACTAAATAATGGTAATAATCCTCATTAATCCAGGAAATACTTAAAACTTTCTCAACATTTATGTCCCCAGTTTTTTTTAAACTTCAGGTAGGGTCTGTTTTGAGAAGAGAGAAACCCACCAAACCTTTACTGGAACACTTATCTTTGACTCTTTCGTCAAACTGACCTTAACTGGTTCGATTAGGAGGTCAAATGTTCATAGCTTTTATGGGTCTCTTTCCCTAATTGATCTCAGTAACTTGTCTTTATAAAAATGAATTATTTCCTGAAGAGGATTCATAGTAGACTAGAATCCAGAGGAGCCTTTTTGCTGCTGTTACAGCCCCATGAGCCACTCTACTCTGGTTTTTGATCTGACAGTTGATAGGAAATTAAAGTTGGGAGTTCATTTTGTCTTTTTTCAGTGTTTCCTCATTTTTTAAGTTATCTTTAGAAATCACTGTGGAAGAAAAGATTAATTCTAATTTCATGATATATTACTAAAAACACAGGTGTTCAATTGTCATTGTCTTAGGATACTTTCTGATTAAGTTAAAGTCGAACTTTGCCATCATTGATCAACTCTCCCACTGGGAAGTGGAGCACTTGGCCTATAGTGTAATCATGTAAGGTTTTTAACTACTCATGAAACCATTTAAATGGTTTCTTAATGGTACCTTAACTTCATCAAAAGCTGTTATAGAGCACTTAACACCTTTTTAGTTCTCAAATGTCCAGGGTGTTTTGTTACTGTTTTGTTTTGGGATTTTTCTGTTTTTTTGTTTTTAGACTTGATTTAGCAGTTGGACACAGCACTGGCACTGTAAAAAAAAAAAGAAAAAACCTCGGGCTTTTTGCAAGGTCCTTATTTACTATTAAAACGGTTTAAATGCAATGTCTTAATTTATTTGGAAAATAGGAAGGCAAAGTAGAATTTTAAAGGAATCAGTGGAAAAAGAATGCCCCTGTTTACCTCCCTTTCCCCATATCCCCAATATGTGAAATAAAGGGTTTTAAGTAGAGAGACTTAAGTACCCACGATCCTACAAAGCAGTTACCTTTGGGGCAATTTCAGAGGTGGATGGTGAGACTGCGCTTTAGATTTCTACCCGTGGGAAAATCATACTGATCAAGAGGGCTAACGCTGGGGCAGGAGATTGAGCATAGGGGGTGGGCAGTCTCGGCCCAGTGGGCGGGAGCAGGAGGGCGGTGGCCGGGATTGGCCGGCGGAGGGGGCGGGGGGAGGAGGGGCTACTGGAAGGAAGACTGCACGGCCATGGCTGCAGCCACGCGCGCCCGGGTCGCGCACTTGCTGAGGCAACTGCAGCGAGCAGCGTGAGTGCAGGGCCGGCGGGCGGGCAGGGGACCAGAGGATGCCGCCGTGCCCACGCAGCCCCTCTGGGTGCGACCCGCCGGGCCCCCCGCGGTCTTAGCGTACGTTACTTACAAGAACTCGAGGAAGGGGATACCATTGCGCGTGCCCTCTGCACGTCAGAGCCGTGCGCCAGGTCGGACCGCATTGTAGCGGGGTGCCATGCAACCACGCACAGAGCAGCGAGGCAGGTTGCACCCTGCTTGTTCTACGTTAAGGAAACAGGCCCAGAGAGGACAGTGCCTGGTCCATATCAAGGCAGACATTGGAGGGCGTGGCACAGCGACCAAAACAAATTCATGTATCCAATCAACGCATTTGTATTGGGTGTAAGTTACGTTCCAAAAACTATTCTAGGTGCTGGGGATACAAAGGTGAAAGACTCTGGAGCAGTTTAAACTCTAGCGGGTAATTGGTGAGGGGACAGGGTTTGTGAACGGGCCTGTGAGGAACAGAGAGGACAGGGAGTGCAGAAGAGAAAGATGGATGTGAGAAATCACCGGGAGCTTCACGCCCTGGCGTGTACAGGGAGTCAGGGTATGACATGCCTGACTCCCCGTCCAGAAATGCGAGGTATATAGTAGCCACCTGATAAATATTTGTGCAATGTACAAATGCACAAGTCAGCCTGGGAAAACATGTAAAATTTTGAGCTAACAGGTAGAAATAAGGGGAAAGAAGGGTGACTAGAGAGGAATTTCAGGTAACTGGGAAGAACAGCACTACTGGCAAGAGATGTAGTTCCAGGATCTAAAAGTGGCTAAAATCTGGATCTACCTTCATAGAAGAAAGTGAGGATGGAGAAGATAGACCCTGAATAAGAATATAGCACTTATTAGGCACTTACTATGTGCCAGGCACTGTCCTACATGCTTTACATATACTATTAATTGTAACTGTAATCCTTACAACAACCCTATGCCATACTGTATTATCCTCATGTTACAGATTTTTTAAAAAAGCACGAAGAAAAGGAATCTGTCCAGTGTCACACAGCTAAGCAGATGGCACAACCATAATTTGAACCCAGATAGTCTAGCTTCACGGCCCTTGTTCTCAGTCCTATGCTAAAGAATTTGAATTATGTCCTGTAGATAATGGAAAGTTATGGAAGCAATAGTTCTCACTGTGAAACACTAATACTTTGAATGCCCCATGGCTAAATAAATGGGAAACTGCTCACTACTGTGAGCAGTCAACAGGGTTGCTCTAAGAAGTCAACAGGTTGAAAAAAAAAAGGTTAGCTGTATTTAAACTCTTTGTTCTAATCTGTGTTCTCATAAAATTTTTATAAAGCAACACTATTCATATCTCTTGGAACCAGTGTCATGTAGAACATGTTTTTGGAATGGTTGTATGACAAAGGACATGGCATCAGCTTTCTGGTGGCAGTATACAGTGGAGAAGAAAGACCAAAAGTAAAGGTGCTAAAAGGTGATGGCTTCAGGTACCAAGGGGAGGCTGCTGGTACAAGGGGTAGATGTGAGAAATACTGAGGAGTCCATTAAAATCAGGATTGTGTATCTGATCGGTGAAACAGAAGGAGAAGTTGAAGTTTCTGGCTGGGGTATCAGGTAAACATTGGGGCCATTTACCAAGATGGGGACTCTAAGAGCATTAGCTTTAAGAGGAAGATGATAACTTACCTGAGGAACTTCAAATTGGACACACCTCAGGTACATCCAGGTGAAGAAGACCTTCAGCAGGTAATAGACTATATTGTTCTGGAGCTCAGGAGTGAGTTGGAACTCACCCACGTGTATAGAGGACAGCTGAAACTGTGGGTGTGGAAGCAAAGGCCTTAGCAAACTGTGAACCTAGAAGAGTTGAGAATGAGGTCCCCAGGAGCAGCAATGTGTTAAAGCAGGAGTGGCAAAATGGGGCTTATTTTTTAAATAGGGTATGCATTTAAAAAGTTGGAGATTTCAGATAAAAATGTTGGAAAATTGGGAAATGGCATCATTGGGCCCACATTTCACCTGGAAGGTCTGCCAGGGCTGAGGTGAAGTGGTGGCCACCTCCTCTGAACAGGGCAAGCATCCCAGCTTCCTGAGAGACCCTGGCATAGAGCCCGCCATTCATTCTGCACAGCAGCTACACAGCCAGCCAGCAGCTCTGACCTTTCATTTACATTATCTACCAGCCTCCTTAGGGACTTGGATTTGCAAATGATTTGCACTTTGAATGGAGGGAAAGGAGCCAGTATTAAAGGACAGGAACATGGTCAGAGAAGTAGGAGAAAGCCCAGGAGGGAAGAACTGCACAATCACTGCAGATTTGCAGTGTTCTCATTCATGGGGTACAGCAAGAAACAAAACAACCTGATATCCCTGGTGTGTAAGTGTGTAGGTATATTACATGTTGATAGGTATTAAAGAGAAAGTAAAGGAGGATGGGTCGTTGGAGGAGGGGATGCAATTTTAGAGAAGATGGACAGAGAAGACCTCACTGTATTAGTTTCTTATTGCTGCTGTAACAAATTACCATGAACTTGGTGGCTTAGAACAACACACATTTATTCTCTTACAGTTCTGAGGTCCAAAATCAGTTTTATTGGGTCAAAATCAAGGTGTAAGAGGGCCATACTCCCTTCAGAGGTTCTAGAGGAGAATCCATTATCTTGCTCTTTCCAGCTTCTAGAGCTGCACTTTTTGCAACAGTAGACCATAGCTCCTTCCTCCATCTTCACAGCCAGCAATGTAGCCACTTGCTTCAGTGGTCACATTGCCTTTCTTTATGTCAAATCTCCTTCTGCCTGTCTTGTATAAGGATGCCTCTGATTATATTTAGGGCCCACCCAGATAATCCAGGATAATCTTTCCATCACAAAATCTTTAATTTAATCACATCTGTAGAGTCCCTTTTGCTGTACAATGTTCACAGGTTCCAGGTATTAGAACCTGAATATCTTCAGAATCTCAGCCAACCACACTCACTGAGAAGGTAACTTACAGAAAGACCCATGGAAGGAAGGAGTGAGCTGTGTGGCTCTCTGGGAAGGTACTGAGAGATGGAGAATACAAGCATGGTTTTAGAACATGGTGACTGAAGCAGAGTGAGTGAGGGGAAGATGAGGTCAGAGATGTTGGGGGCCAGAGGGGGGCAGCCAAGGATGAGTTTGGCCTAAACAACTGGAAGGATGAAGTTGCCATTTAACTGGGGTGGGGAAGAGGCTTTAAGGGAAGACCAGGAGCTGAGTCTTAGGCAGGAGCTGAAATGCCTAATAAACATTCAAGTGGAGATGTTGGAGGAGGCAGCTGAATCGAGTTTAAGCAAGACATATAAACCAGAAGGATAAAGGTGCAAACCATCAGCACAGAAGGCACTCAAGACCATGAGATAATAAGGTGAGGTCACTCAGGGAGTGAGAGTAGAAAAAAAGAGAAGGATCCACAGGCCCAACCCTGGGACCCTCCAGCATTCAGAGTCAACAGCATGAAAAGAAACTAGGCCAGGAGCAGCCTGGAAGCCAAGGGAAGAAAGTGTTTCCAGGGAGAAAGGAGTGGATAGGAGGATGCTGCTGACAGGCTGGGCAAGATGAGGACTGAACTGAGAACTGAGTGGTATATTAGCAAGGTAAAGGGCATTAGTGACCTGGCAAGCTGTTAGTGGAGTCATAGGGCAAAGATCAGTGGGAGGGGACCCAGAGAGAAAGCAGAGAAACGAGAGAGCAGGTACAGTCAGCTAAGGACAGGAACAGTGGTGGGGGCAGCATCAGCAGAGAGAAGAAGGACAAGAGAAGGTTGTTGTTAATATAAAAAGGGAAAAACAATATTTTATGCTGGTGGATAAGATCTACTGGGAGGGAAACTTTGATGATACAGGACAGAAAGATGATACAGTGATGTCCTTGAGTAAATGAGGGGAGGTTGAGATTTAGTGCACAGGAGAGGGGCTGACCTTTCCTGAAAGCTTGGCCAGTTTATCCTGCCCAGTGATACTGGGAGGAAGGCCAGAATAATCAGGCCAGAGCCAGAGATTGGGTAAATGTGACCTTTGCTCTACCCGTGGTTTCTTCAGCTTCTCAGGAGGAGTAGAGAAGCCCATCAGTGGTTTCAGGCTATCATAAGGTGGGGGAACCCACAGTCTGTTCTCCCTACCCCTGCTCGGTTCTGTGTCTTGGCACACCAGGAAAGAGAGAAAAAGCTCAGAGGATTTTAAACATTAAACATCTACATTTATTTATTTATTCATTTACTCATTCCTTCAATCAATATTCTTTCAATCAGTGTTAGTTTGTGCCTGTTATACAATGCTAGCCATTGCGGATAAAGTTGTGATAAAGGGTAGATCTAGTTTTGCCACCATGAAATTTACAATCTAGAGGCAGACACAAACGAGAGTGGTACCAACAATACAGCGTGATAATAGTTCTAGTGGAGAGGGAGGCATGGTACAGACCACAGAGGGAGAGTGCCTGAGGCCTCCAGCCTTAGGGAAGACTGCCCAGGGGAAGTGACATTTGAACTGACACTAGAAAGGACACTAATTACCTGGAAGAAGAGGGAGAAACATGTTCCACGCAGAGGAAATAACAAGGACAAAGTTCCGGAGGCAAGGAAGAGAATGTTTGGCCCATTCAAGGAAAAGAACAAATTTTCCAGGAGCTCCAGAGATGGAGGGAGATGAGGGACCAGGCTAGAGAGATTAGCTGGGCCAGTGAGGCAGGGCCAGGTCTGAACTTTATCCAAAGAGTCATGGGAGGGAGTGGGGGGGGCCATCATTGGAAATTAGCCCCTAACCAGTGTGTGGCAAAAGTGGAGCCAAGAGAAGCCTGTTAGGGACTCTAGTTATCCAGACGAGAGATGACACTGAAACCAGGGATTAGCAGAGGACCCACAAGAAGTGGGTGGATTTGGGTAGAAAAATATTGGGGGGACTTGATGAGTGGTTTGCTATGAAAGGTAAGGGGTGAGCCCAGGATAGTACCCAGTATTTAAGGAATGAGCAAAGTGGAAAAGGAGCTTGAGAAAGAATAATTAGAGGAAGCCCAGGTGAGTAGGGAGTCCTAGAAGCCAAGGAAAGCATTTCACCCCTCCAAGGAGGGGGTGGCCCAGTGTTCATTGCTAGGAGAGCAAGGTGCAAGGGGGTGGGGAGTCTGAGAAGTAGGGATACAGCAGGAAAGCTGGGAATTGTTGAGACAGCAGCCAGATTTCAGAAAGCCAAGCAATGTGTGGGAGGCAAGAAAATGGAGCCAGCAGACCTAGGCCAGGAGGGGAGACCCAGAGAGGGTGAGCAAGTCAGAGGGGACAAGAGGGTGAGACTTTGAAGCATGAAACTCTTAAATAAAATGACAAAGATCAAGTGAGGGGGGGAAGACTAGGAAACACAGAACAGATGAAGGCCCCAGGAAGGCAAGACAGGATGGGATTCAAACCACAAGAAGTAGAAATGATTAATCAAGGCGGCCTCAGAACCTTAAAAATATAAAAAGAAGGGGGAGGGCTGTACTAAAGCATGTGCTCCCACAGTCCTGGGCATGGGAAAGTTTTGAGTCTGGACATTTTCTTCCCCTTGCCTCCACTTTCTTGTCCTTGGATGGTGTAAAGCGGGGAAAGTTCACCAAAGAAAGTCCACCTGTGAAGGACAACGCCTTGGCCTTGCCTGCTGTGTTTTCCCTGGGCAGGCTGTGAGAATGGTTCACGCCCGTGGGATGCTCCCGGGACTCTCAACACTTGGCATGTTCGGCCGTGTCCAGGAGGTGGCAGCCTTGACTCATGGTGGCGCTCACACCCGCTTCCCGGGTCCGCTTTGACTTAAATCTGTTTTTGAAGTCTTGACCACCCCTGAATTCAACACTTTTCCTTCCTTCTCCACCTCCCCCCTCAGATGTTTTCGCTCCAAATTGGAAGGGGGGATGGGGAGGTTATGCACTCACGTATCTACTGGGACCCCACTAGGTCAAGAAATAGAAACATGTAACCCTTCTGCGACGCTCAAACGCATAGGGAACAGGAGAAAGGGGCTGTGTGCAGGAAACGGGAGGCGACTGGACTGGGACGGGAAACAGAGCCAAAGGTAGAGAAGTGGACTGGGAACTGAGAAGAGGAGGGATTAGGGAGGAGAGGGTGACGGGCAAGAGCGCACTTCAGGCCACTGGGGAGGTGGGGGAGGGGGGGATAAGGCTGCTGGCACTGGGGAGGGGACCAGCACGTGAAGGAGCCGGAGGGGCTGGAGGGTCCACGGGGCTGGGCCGAGAAAGGATGGAGGTGCAGGGAGGTGCAAGGTGACCAGTAAGGCCTGCAGGCCCAGTGAGGGCTTCTCAGAGGTTCGGGCCCAGAGTCTGTTTCAAGAAAATTAAACACCTTGAAGACAATTGGAAAATACAAGTTCCCTGGGTGGGGGTAATGGGAGGGGAGGTGCATTGAGTAGTTAACCTTGGGTCAATCTGGTCAAAGCTAACCTGATAAGAGACCTGGGACCTCATAGAGCACTGAGACCCCATCCCAAACTTCCTTGTATCCCCAGAGGGCTTATCTCAGCTTTCCGCAGACATTTATTGAGCACCAATTGAATAATTCCTGAAAGAATGATTGTGCAACACTGGAAAGACTCTGGGTGGACTTTTTGTCCATGATGATTTCTGGGTTTTCCTATGTAGCATTTGCCAATAGCTACTGCTTTGATAGCATCTCAAGACTAGAATGCAGTGTGAGTCACATTAAAGCTTCCTCTCTTTTGGTTTTCTAGTTTCACTTTTTTTTTTTCTTTTTCCTAGATGCCAGTGCCCAACTCATTCTCATACTTACTCCCAAGGTAATAATACATTTTGTGTTTTTAAAGTGGCCAAAATTTCCAATCCCTCCCTTGGTGCTCATAATACATTTGGGCAAAGGATAAATCAAGGAAATCAAGGGATGTGAGAGGGAAGTTGAAATGGTTGCCTTTTCACTCACAACTGGTACTATCTTGTTCTAATTATATGATGGTAGCTGAAAGTGTGCTGATTGATTATATGTTTGGCTCAAGTATATATTTAATGCTATTTATAATGTTTTTCTATTTCAAATGGAATTATTTGCCAAAGCTAAAAATGAGGGCACAGATGGGATTTTAAGATTGTCTGAGTTAATCAAACAGAATTAATCAAGATGAAATCTTAGGACAGTTTTAATACATCTCAGGAAAGAAAGAGGCTAAAGAACTAAGTGGTCCCTAGAAGGAAAAAACTTGTTTGCATCAGTTTTTTAAAAATAATAACATTCTATTTCTTAGTAATTAAAAATAATGACGAAAGTTTTCAGTTCCCACAAACATCTTAATCCTTCCCAACTCCATTGTCCATGGAGCAGCAGGAAGCTCATTGTAGCTTCAGCGTGTCCTCAGAATGTCACATGAATTACTGACATAAAAACTGATTTCACCTCTTAGAAGGAAAGGTCAAATCTAAACAGCACAGTGAGAATGGAAACGAGGGGGGCTACCCATACAGGAAACTAAGCAGAACCCACAGAGAAGCCTGCTGGGGAGTAGAAGAGATATGACTGAGGGCTTTTTCCTGCCACTGGTGTGGCTCACCATTTAGTACAAGCCAAGGGACCTCCAAGTCATTAATGACCGTCTGCTTGGTGAAAGCATGCCCAGCCTTTTAGGTCCTCATGGACATTTGCAGAATTTTGTCTTTAGCTGGTTCTTTCCAATTCTTAGTTCAAAGAATTAGTAGTCTCCGAAAGATAATCTCACTGTTTTCTAGGATTCAATTTATGTCTTTTCCTAAACTTCAGTAGCAAGAGTAATAGATTATTTCTTTAAAGTGGATAAGAATCAAAGAAATTTGAATTTGATTAAGGATACCCTTGCCCTCAGGAATCCAAAGGTAGATAGCTGTCTAGTTGTGGTCCCTTGTTGTATTTAAAAAAAAAAAAAAAGGTAGTGGAAATTGTTGTTGCAGACTTTTTTTTAATCTTATGACTGACCAAGAGTGATGAAAACAAGGATAAAACTCATTAAGTGGGGCCTTCTTGTTCTAATGTGACACGAAATAATTTCTGCCATAACTAAAACCTGATAACATTACAAAGAAAAAGCAGTTTATAAAAATTTTTATTAAATTTCACAAAAGAACGAAATTTTTACATGCTTTACCTTGAAAAATATAAATATCTTACCTGTGATAATTTCTTCTCCATGGAAAAAATTTAATTCAAACAACTGATTGCAGTTGTTATAAGAAGTGTAAGCAGGACTCTAATTAATGAATTTACTAATAGTTGTTCTCTAACAGTAGTCCAGTAACAGTAATCTAACTCCAGAGTCTAGAGAGTTTTTTTTTTTCTAGAGGACTTTTAGATATTGTTTCAAAAGTATATTTTAATTTCAATGAAGAAGATATTTTAAATAACTGTTTTCACACAATCAGCATCAAGTTAGCATTACATTCTCTTAAAATGCAGGTTTTAATTTCAATTTGACAGGCAACAATGAAACTTGAAAATATATTTTAGCTAAGGCTTTTTCTTTTCTTTTTAGGTAAGGCTTTTTAAGGGAGATGCTTATGTTCACCGCTGAAATACAAATTTATTATCAAAAAATAATATTTTTGCTTTGTTTTTGAGGCCTACTCTGATGCTAATTTCTACATTTCTAGCTCCTGGATTTGCACCTTTTGGGAAAACAACAGATTATGCCTTTGAGGTAGATATAATCAATCCATTCTTCTTTAATGAATGACTTGAAAAAATACTAGAGTATTTTGCTAATGCATTATTATTTCATTTGAAATCTACTATTAATTGGTGTTCCCTAATCTCATTATTTGATCAGACCTTGTTTAGCGAAGTACCTCATTGGGGATAATGGAATACAAATCTTCTGATAACATGAGTAATGTCTAGAATACAGTCTGTCTTTTGTTCAGCCATCAAAACAGGACAAATTCCCAGTTCTACAAACTCTCCAACTTATATATGTTGTATGTTACAGTTTAGTTTTGTACTTATAACAATCCTAAAAAAGGTCCAAGTAATCTTTTGAAGCAAGAATAAAGGAGCAATGAATTCTGATGAATTTTTATCCCACTGTAATTACATAATTATTTGTTTAAATCTCTGTCTCCTCCTATTTCAGGAGTCGTAAATTAAAATGAAGGCCATGCTAAGGAATATATAACTTTATTCTCTACACAATAAGGAACCATTCAATTCATTTATAGGTTTTTAGAAATGAAACACAACCTATACCTAAATCTTTTTTTTTTTTTTCAGATGGCCATTTCAAATATTAGATATGGAGCAGGAGTTACAAAGGAAGTGGGAATGGCAAGTATTTAAGATTCCTACAATCTTCCATTATAAATGTTACAAAACAAATGCAAACTGACAACAATTGAGTCCTTTGTTTTTAAAAATGTACAGTGTTAAGTTTGCCAGAGAGGGAGAGTCTATTACAGTTCTCGGGCAATCAAACCTAACTTATAAATTATTTTTGTTGTTGTAGGACCTACAAAACATGGGTGCTAAAAATGTCTGTTTGATGACAGACAAGAACCTCTCCCAGCTCCCTCCAGTACAAATGGTTATGGATTCCCTAGTGAAGAATGGCATAAATTTTAAGGTTTATGATAATGTGAGGGTGGAACCAACTGATAGAAGGTATTATTTTATTGTTGCTATTTACTTTTTATAGAAGCCAACACATCTCACTGTTGCTTAAAATTTGCTCCAGGCCTCGTTTAATGGTGTGGCAATTTTTTAATGAAAAAATATGACCTAATGTCTTTTATTTTCCGTTCTCCAAGCTTCATGGAAGCTATTGAATTTGTCAAAAAGGGAGCTTTTGATGCCTACGTTGCTGTCGGTGGTGGCTCCACCATGGACACCTGTAAAGCCGCTAATCTGTATGCGTCCAGTCCTCACTCTGATTTCCTAGATTATGTCAATGCCCCCATTGGGAAGGGAAAGCCTGTGTCTGTGCCTCTTAAGCCTCTGATTGCAGGTAAAGACTGTTTGTTTGTTTGTTTGTTTGTTTGTTTATACGTTTTATTTTGCAATTGGCAAAAGGCCTTAGGAAAGATGCAAGCCAGGAATTTTAGGGTATGCGTCTCCAAAGCTTTCTGATTTCTTCATTTCAGTGTAGTATATTGTTTGGAGAGCAGAACAGATAGCAATTCATTTACGTTTAAAATTCTGATCTTCATTATTACACAGAGACAATCTGGGTCAGTGGAAGGAAAGTTTACAGACTTATGCTAGGAAGTCACTGTGTAAAGGAGGAGGGAAGGTTACCGTTTCCATATTAATAGATCCCTCTGTTGGCAGGTTTGTCTTCTAAACCCCTCTCTCCTTTGTCCCATTCTGCCAGCCACTGTGGAGTATAAGGGGAACATTCGCTATTATTTTTCTGGTGTTGACTCAACCCTTTCTTCCACATAATGGCTCTTCAGCTGACCTGGGGCTTTGTCTCTTCTCTGGGACATGTGGCCAGCATGGCTGCATCACTCTGGGCAACATCTGCTCTGTGGCTGCCCTGGGGACAGACACGCAAACCCAAATCAGAATAGCTTGTCTGTCCCAGACAGACCTTGGGATCTTTTGGTCTTTTCTTCCCTCCCTCCCATTTTCTGGCTGTTAGCATATTACTGTTTAAAGTTTTATAGTAAAAATGCAGTAACTAGTAACTGGACAATATCTGTCTAAAGTTTTGTCCTCTCTCCTCCCCTTTATCTGCCCCTACTGTGTATGGGCCTTGTGATGGTATAGGAGTTAAGTTGAAGGCAGATGAACTGCTTTGACGTGAATGAGCAATCAGCAGGGAGCAACATAATTGATGTCTGGCAAATGGAACCCTCTGGTGAAACTGTGTCAGCATCACACAGAGGGGTGATTAGTAAAGTTTAGAAACTTTACAGAACTACAAAACCACGGAGCCCAGAAAAGGCAGAACGTTACTGTGCTTGCTGCCAAGAGGGAATAAAGATGTCTTTTAGAGAGGCAAATATGAGTTTTCTAACCAAGATGCTGAGCAGCCTGTGTTTGAATACCTAGTTGCAGCTGCATAAGCTCTGGTGCTAGAATTCCCAGAGTTCCTGGCTGTTTACACAGAAACAGACATTACACATACATGTTAAATATACACACACGTTAATATTTACATGGACACCATACATACATGTTAGGCCTATATACATGTTGGCACAGGCACGGACATCATACATCTGTGTTAATACAGATACAGGTATCACACATACTCATCAAAGTGCACGTATATGTTAGACATGCCTACATGTTGGCAGACGTGGACACCATGCATGTGAACCGTGTGCGTATTAATGCAGCCACTGCCATCACATGCACAATAAACCTGCGTGTTAATGCAGACATACATACTATTATGCATGTGTGTTAATGCAGACATGGACATACAGGTGCAGCATACATGCAGATTAATATAGATACAGACCTCAGGTGAGCAACAGCGGCATCAGAGCTTCCTTCTCTAACTTTGTTCCTTGCTTCCTAAGGCTGAATTAAGTATCTCCACTGACCTTTATTTAGATGCATTATGTAAATTAATATTATTTTGTTCAAGTCCCAACTACCTCAGGAACTGGAAGTGAAACTACGGGTGTTGCCATCTTTGACTATGAACACTTAAAAGTAAAAACTGGTAAGAACTGTGCCTGTAAAAATTGTGTTTAATTCTCTCTCTTACCTTTCAACCCCATCTCCTTTTGTTTAATCCTAATATTTCAAAATCAAGGAGTTATAGAGTTAAGGAAAGTGTATGTGTGTGTGTGTGTGTGTGTGTGTGTGTGTATGTTTTCTTTCTTTTTCCAAGTACATATCAAAATATGAAACAGTCTAATAAACTCCTTTTTGAGAATTACCTATAAAAGCATATTGAAATGCCATAATCTTGATTGGTCATTTCTCTGCCCAAGTTAGTAACTGTATGTCAGTGGTGAATGATTATTCCCTTTCTTGGACATCTTTTCAACATTTTTTTTCCTTTCAACATTTTAAATCAATTTCATTGAGATATAATTTTTATATAATAAAATGCATACATTTTAGGAGTCAGTTTGCTCAATGTTGACAAATAGATACAGCCATGTTAGCCAATCAAAGTATAAAACATTTCCATCACTCCAGAAAGATCCAAAGGTCCCAGGCAGAATAAATTGATATTTGACTGCACATTTATAGTAACATCTCTTTTTAAAATTAAATGACATTATCGTTTGACATTATTAAAGATAATAGTAGCCAATACTTGAATTCTACCTTACGGTTTTTCAAAGACTTTTATATAATATTTTCTAATATGATCCTTACATCAGCTATGAAGGATGGAAGCCCTATGTTGTCATGATCTAATCTAACAAAGAATTCAGAGTGACTAAGTGCCTTGCCCAAAGATACACAGTAAGCTGCAGAACCAGGACCCAAACCAGTGGTGTGCTAGTAAACCAGCTCTCTGGAATTTAATCAGTAAATAAGCCCCAATGTGTAGTATTGGCTAATTTCTTTGGTGTAAATACTCCCATCATAGCCAGTGACATCATTCAAACTGGAGTTGGAAAGAGATGTGCACACCTGGCTCCTTCAAACCAGAAGGAGCTTCAGATCTACTGAAAAACCCAGGTTTCTGACTCCAGGTCTCTTTCCAACTGTTCTTGCTGCCTCCCTTCACGAGAATGAATCTTATCTCATATTTTTAATGTTTTAGGAATAAATTGTTATCCTAAAGTAACTTAATTTTTTAAAATGGTGTCCATACCTATCGCCCCTATTGAAAATACCTATCTTAGGCATTGCTTCCCGAGCCATCAAACCCACACTGGGACTGATTGATCCTCTGCACACCCTGCACATGCCTGACCGGGTAGTTGCCAACAGTGGCTTCGATGTGCTTTGGTAGGTACCAGTGCCAACTGGAGGGGCTTTTCTAGTACCTGAGTCTATAGACAGTATTTTCTTGCTGAAAGCACTTGCTAAGCTTACATCGATTAGTATTCCACAACCACCCCAGCTTTGGCTGTCATTGTCCCCTTTCCTAGATGAAAACATGGAACCTATAAAGGTTGGTGACTAGGTGAGCTCCTGCAGGAGCCACAGACCTGTTCAGGATGGACCATGCCAGCCACGGCGGCTGCCACAGGGACACAGGGAAAGGAGCAGGTGGAGCTGGCGTGCAGCAGCTCAGACCCACAACAACTGCCTCTATGGCTACAGGAAGCAGGAAATTGCCAGGGCTGGCACAGCACGGAAGAGGGCAGGAAAGGGAGCTGACATTTCTTGAGCTGGACTGTGCTCACCGCCTCAGCACTTTGCACACATCATCACTTCACCACAGCTCTGCGCCACACGAGAAAGAAACCTGGCTTGGAGATGTTTAGTAACTTGCCAGAGTCTACTGCATGCTCCCTGGGCCTCAGCGGCAGTATGCTGATGGATCCCTGATCAATGTTCCTTCCAGTGGCCTCACTCACAGTGACCCACGGACACGCTTCACGTTCAGCATGTCCTGAACCACCTATTTCATCCACTTGCACGTGCACATTTTTTCACATCTTAAAATCTGTGGCACAACTGTATGGTTTTCTTCCTCAGTGGTACATTTTTGAAAATGGTGCATCTTATAATGCATGGCATCTTAAATTTGATGAAATCTGATAATTCTCTAACCCCCACCCCACCACCTCACAGCTTCTCCTGAGTCCCTTAAGTTAGTGAGCAGCAGGACTTACCATGAACTTCTTTCTTGTTCCCACACATAGCCAGCATTTTCTACCACTTGTCCTGGTTGAATCTCTCCTATCTGCTCCCTCCTCTCAAGCCTCATCATTCCCACCTTCGTTCAGACCTGCCCAACTCTTGCTTGGACAGTTGCACTAGTCTCCTCATCAGTCTCCCTGCTTCCTTCCCAGAGTCCTCCTGTCTGTCCTGCATTCCAGCCTCAGCAAGCTTTCAGAATGCAATATAATCACCACTCATATACATGCGTGCATGTGCACACACACACACATATACCTGACAAGTCTTTCAGTGGCTTTCCACACCTACTGCCAGAAGACCAAATTTCTTTGGCCCTGGAACGTCCCTAATCCTTAGCTCTTCATCTATTTGGAGAATTCGTCTTCCAGTTCCACTGGAGCATTCTTCCCTTGATGGAGCCTTTGCTGACCCACCCCTTTCCTCTCCTCAAGTACAACCAACCACTCCATTCTTTGCTCTTCCCAATTGCCTATACATTCTTTCCAAGACACTCCACTTCACATGCCCATCTCCTTCACTGCACTGTGAGTTTGATGAGGACAGGACCATCATACTTCTCCATCCCTGCCCCTCGGCACAGTGACTGTCACATCATAGGTATTTGGTCACTATCTCCTGACACAGATGCCTCATTCTTACATTGCCCACAGATGGAACAGATTAAGAACCATAAAGCCATAGCATCCATCTACCAACTATTTTATAAAAATTTCCAATGGTTTGTTCAAAAGACATTATCTACTTCTCAGGGGTAGAAATTCTCCATTCTAAGACTGAAAACCATAATTCGTGCCCAAAATAGTTCATGTTATATTGTGTTCCCAATGCATCACTGATCTGGATGGCTATGTTTTTTCTTCTCTCCCACAGTTGATTCATTAGAATTGATGAAAGGCCAGCAGGTGGAGGAAATTCTGAAGCTTGGTTCTTGAAATAGCCAACCTTTAGTTTAGGGCATGTCAGAAAAAAGAACTGAATTTTTTTTTCAGGCCAAAATTTAGTAATAGTGGTGAATTGTAAGTTTTACAATGTGCTGGTCATTGTTCTAAGTACTTCACGTGTACCACCTCATTTAATTTTCACACCAGGACCAAGAAGACATACTATTATCTGTCCTTGTCTTAGAGTCACAGGCTAGAAAGTGACTTACCCCAGGCCTGCAACAGGAAGGTTTGATGCCAGGATTTACAGCTGACCCAGTGTCTGTGTTCTCACTCACTGCACCATATTCCTAATAGGAGGCTCATGTAACTATGACCCTCCTTAGGTAATACGGTATTTGATCAGTAAAAGGTATAAAATGGTAAATATATTTTAAAAGGAGATCGTTTTTTAGATTCAGTGCTTTTCTTCATGACCCAAATATGTAAAAATTCAACATCATAAAGATTTATTTGCACTAGAAAGGAGCCATATATAATCCAGTAATACATACTGGTCAAAAAACACCATAGTGCTATTCATATAAACTTCACTATTAATTTCTATAACAACTACTACTGTGGGCAAGAGTCTGACCTGGTGGAACGTACTATGATTATCACTGCTACAGAGCATATCTGCAATGGAGTGAATACTGAACATGTCCAAGAGAGCCTGTAATCTGAATGAAGGGAAAAAAAGAAGAAGGTGCTTTCAATCTGTGTGTTTTAAATATGTCTTATTAGCCATGCCCTGGAGTCCTACACTGCCCTCCCCTACCATATGCGGAGCCCCTGCCCTTCAAATCCTATCACCCGCCCAGCATACCAGGGCAGCAACCCAATCAGCGACATTTGGGCAGTCCATGCACTACGGATCGTCGCTAAGTATCTGAAGAGGTATGTGGCCCAGAGGAGATAGTAACAGAACGGAAGGGGTACCTGGCTGGCTCAGTCAAGCATGCAAATCTTGATCTCGGGGTTGTAGGTTTAAGCCCGACACTGGGTGTTGAAATTACTTAAAAATAAAATCTTTTAAAAAACAAACAAACAACCAAAACAGGAAAACCACATTCCACCCTCACATAAAATGTAGCATGCCAGATCCTGAAATATCCTGAGCGTGCCTGTTCATCAAAAGATCAGTCAGTGGATGTAGAGGGGCACCAGAGACCAGCAAGCTCTGGAAGGATGAAAAGGATGGGGAGGTACGCACATGAGGACAGATGAAACCTGAACCGTTCAGTCTGAAAAGGCAAAGGCAAGGGAACAAAATATGACCCCCTGATTTCTGAAGGATGCATCTAGAAGGATTATTCATCAAAGTCTTGAAACCAGAGCTCAGGTGAGGGAAGATGTCCTTTGAGATTTGGCTACACCAAGAGCTGAAATGAGACCCAGAGAGGCAGATGTTAGCTGTGCCCATGCAGGCCCTGTCGAAAGGCACACAGAGTCAGCCCCATAAACAAACTCACATGAACTAAATTTAAGAAATGAACGTGTAGAGTTGTCTGTCCCGGGAGATATAAAAAGCTTTCTAAAAGCTTTCAAAAGATTTATGAATGATGTAGCCATGATTGGCTCCTTAGAGAGCAAACATATACTTAGAGATGAAAGCTGATCCCTGAGACAGTAAGACCTATGCAAAGCCAGACTCACTTTTGCACTTACACATAACAGAAGAAAAGAGCACAGCAGGTTGGACCTAGATGTGAACATGGTGTTTACCCTGGCCCCGAGCTGGAAGCTGCACTAGAGAGGGAGCTCAGACTGCATTTTGTAGTAAAGCAAAGGGAAGGGACACAGCTCTTTCAGGAAACCATCAGAGAGCAGGGTAGCATTTGACTGGGTAGACGCAGAAACAGATAATGGTCAGCCAGTGTGTGAGAGAGGGACAGAAGGCTTGGCAGAGCACAGTGGAAGGTAAGGGGGTATAAAAGACAGAGGAAAGGCTAAAGCCCCATTATCTGCTAAAGCATCTTGGTATTCAGGGAATAAGAACCTAACACTGGGTTCGGAAAGGAGCCACAGTTGCCCAACCATTCCAAATGAAAGGAGATAAAAGGCTGTAGCACTCTTACTTCATAACAGGAAACCTTACTCCAGGCAATATCGTGAAAAGCAAGCAAGGGGTGGTCTGTCATTCTTGACAGTCTTAGGCTCCTTCCCCGGGACAGGGTTTCTAAGCAAGTGTGTGCAGGATGGTTGAGCTGCATCTGCAAGGGGCCTTTGAGAATTTGCTTTTCCAAAGTGGCGTAGGGACATCTAGAGCGAGCAAAGGCTCATCCTACAATAACATCCCACTTCCATAAGGATAAATATTAAAATAACATGTATAGTTTCCACAGATACTAAAAGAGACCTCCAGAGGGTTCTATTTGGGGCAGTGTCACAGAAAGAAAGATGGCTGGGCAGGCTGCATTTAGCCTGCAGGTAGCCCCAGGCGACAGGGACTCATTTCAGAGAAGCAGTCTGGGCCCTGTGCATTCTAAGTGTATGTTTACTCACAGGCCATTCACAGCTGCAGTCAAGGTCACTGACAAATGAAGAAGAAGAATGAGTTTCAGGGCACTTTTCTAGAGCCGCTCACAGTCCAAGGGTCAGTGCTTTGCTTCCCCTGGCACTTTTATCACATGAGCAGCCTGACAGCATTATTTATTATGCTTTTGCCCAAAACCATTGATGAGAAAATATGTTTCCCTTCGGTTTTCATTGAGAAGACAAGATGTCGTTTGAATAAGTTGCCTAATTTTTCTTGCTAGAGGAAAAATTTCTTTTTTCCCAGATCTTTCCCTAAGGCGGCTCTTTATTCACTAGGAAATGCCCATGTTGATGTAGGTATTTATATCATCCACAGGGCTGTCAGAAATCCTGATGATCTGGAAGCAAGGTCTAATATGCACTTGGCAAGTGCTTTTGCTGGCATTGGCTTTGGAAATGCTGGTGTTCATCTGTGGTGAGCAAACTTGAGAGTTTATTTCTTCACCTAAGCTATTGCTTTTATTTTAAAAAATGTTTATAATTTAGGACAAGTGGTAAGGTCTAAATACACTATAGAAAGAAGAAATTTAACTTAGGGTCCTGGAATGTTTTAATTCAAATGTAATTTATTGGGTCATGGAGTTTTAAGTTTTATTACTTTTTTAAAAGATACTCTACTCCTAATGTGGGGCTCAAACTCATGACCCTGAGATCGAGAGTCACATGCTCCACCAACAAAGCCAGCTAGGCGCCCAATAGATTTTTTTTTATAACAGCCTTATTGAGATACAATTCACACACTATAAAATTTACCCATTCAAAATGTATAATTCAGTGGGCTTTTAGCATATTCATGGAGTTGTGCAGCCATTACCACAATCAATTTTAGAACATTTTATTACCCTGAGAAGAAATCCCATACCCCTTGGCTGCCACCTATCAATCCTCCTACACCCCCCAGTCTTAAGCAACTACTAATCTACTTTCTGTCTTTATAGATTTGCCTACTCTGGATATTTTATATAAATGGAATTATATGATATTTGGTCATTTGTGCCTTTAACATAGCATAATGTTTTCACGGTTCATCCATACATGCATCAGTATGTCATTCCTTTTTACTGCCAAGTAACATTCCACTGTATGGATATGCCACATTTTATTTCTCCATTCATCAGAAGATGGACATTAGCTGTTTCCACTTTTTGGCTATTATGAATAATGCTGCTGTGAACATTTGTGTACAAGTTTTTTGTGTGGATATATGTTTTCATTTCTACTGAGCATATACCTAGGAGTGGAATTGTTAGGTCATATGGTAACTCTGTGTTTAAATTTTCAGGAACTACTACTATAACCCACAGCAGCTATACCATTTTACATTTCAGTAAGCAGTGCATAAGGGTTCTGATTTCTCCACATCCTCACCATGTGTTGTGGATTTTTAAAACCTCAAATTCAAGAATTTTTTTCTCCTAATCTCTCACAAAAAGAAAGGGATCAGAATCTTTGTCAGTAGCCCAGAACTGATTTGTTTGATCAGAACTTTATTGGTATGATGCCTTAATACCTGTGATCACTGAGAATTAAGAATAGGCCTTTGCTACGGAGGGTGCAGTGAAGTCACCCCCAAACTTGGCTGCTGAGAGCACAGATTGATACCACCTTTCTAAAAAGCAGGTGGGTGGGGCGCCTGCATGGCGCAGTCGGTTAAGCGTCCAACTCTTGGTTTCGGCTCTGGTCATGATCTCAGGGTCATAGGATCAAGCCCTGTGTCGGGCTCCGCACTCGGTGCAGAGTCTGCTTAGGATTCTCTCCCCTTCTCCCTCTGCCCCTCCTGCTTGTTCCCTCTCAGGTAAATAAATAAATCTTTAAAATAAATAAATAATAAGCAATATTAATAAATAAAAGCAAGTGATCAAAACCTCCCAAGAGCTTGAAAAATGTTTATATCCTTGGGCCCACTAATTTTAGTTCTATGAATGTAGCATAAAGAAATCATCATCATCATATGATCAAAGAATTTCCTTATAAGGATAGTCACCTAAGTGGTATGTATAATTGAAAATTTTGGAAACAACTTAATTTCTAACAGTTTGGGAATGGTTAACTGAAGTGCAGTACTCAAAGAATAAAATAAGGCTGTTAAAAATAATGTTTTAGAAGAATAGAAAATGATATGGGAAAATGTTTATAAAGAATAACAAGTAACAAAAGCAATATTTGAAACTGTATGTGCATATGATCGTAAATTAATGATATGCATAAAAAGACCAGAAGAAACATCCTAATGTTTATCTTGAAGAAATAGGATTATGGGCCATTCTAATTTTTACAAAGAACATATACAACTCTTAAAAGAAATCAAACTAAGATGCTGGATATTGTTAGAAAGTTACTTTTGAAAGCTACATGAACCCTTTCACATCACGAAAGAACACTAAGCAATAATTTTCCAAATACTGTGAAGCCCAAGAAAGCCCTTTCTTTCTTGGTATTTTTACATTCCTAAAGTAACCGGCAATTCAGAGAACCAATAGCTTCTGATCCATCTCACAAAAGTGATAGGCAAGGGATGCCTTTTTTGGATGAGTAATCATACAGTTCACCAAAATACTTTGTCTTCCTATGAAATGTAAACCTTTTGCTGAGTAAGCCCAAAGTCATACAATAACCCACATAAAAAGACTTACAGACCATTTTACTATTGTAAAGCATTTCATTTACAATATATTAATTATAAATATATAAGCTTCTCATGGTATATATCTCTGGGTCATCTAGTAAACTATAATATTGTCCTGTTTGTCCACCAAGAATTCAAGAGGATAAAAAAGTGTTTTTCATAAAAACAAATCAAACCCCACAAATAAAAACCATGATGCCTTTTCTTTTTTTATATATACATATTTTTTTAAGATTTTATTTTTATTTATTTGACAGAGAGAGAGAGACAGCCAGCAAGAGAGGGAATACAAGCAGGGGGAGTGGGAGAGGAAGAAGCAGGCTCCCAGCAGAGCAGGGAGCCCGATGTGGGGCTTGATCCCAGGACCCTGGGATCACGCCCTGAGCCAAAGGCAGATGCTTAATGACTGAGCCACCCAGGCACCCCCATGATGCCTTTTCTTGATAGCCTTTCAAACTTCAATAATCATTTATGAGTCACCTCTATTAGTATCTAACATTTGAAAGGATGTATCAATTATCCATGGGACAGATTACTGGAGGGTCAAGCTTACGTGTCTAATGCAGCACATCTTGGCTCCTAAAACTCCCACCCACGTCATCAGCTGCACAGGAGCACACTGCCAAGGCAGTACAGAACAAAACAGAAAACGCATTTAAAGAAATTTCAAAGTAAATTCTTGATTTCTTCAAGAGCATCAGGTTAATCAATGTGTTTGGGGGGGCGCCTGGGTGTCTCAGTCGTTAAGCGTCTGCCTTCGGCTCAGGGCGTGATCCCGGTGTTCTGGGATCGAGCCCCACATCAGGCTCCTCCGCTGGGAGCCTGCTTCTTCCTCTCCCACTCCCCATGCTTGTGTTCTCTCTCTCGCTGTCTCTCTGTCAAATAAGTAAATAAAATCTTTAAAAAAAAAAATCAATGTGTTTGGGAAGCAATTTCTGCATCAACACTTTTTAATGACATACAATTCTATGAGCATTTGAATTTGAACATTTCAGAGGTTTTGTTAACAAATGCACAAAATGTCCAATGCAATAATATATTGTTGTATCAAAGAAAACAGAATGTATCACTTTGTGAGATAACGATATTGTCAAGAGACCGTGAAGGGCTCTCTCATAAAAGTATCTTTGTTTTGTTAACTTGAATTTCTGATAGCTATATGTCAACCTAAGGACTTTCTTTCTTTTCTAGCCATGGAATGTCTTACCCAATTTCAGGCTTAGTGAAGACTTATAAAGCAAAGGATTATAATGTGGATCACCCACTGGTGGTAAAATCATAATAAATTCTTTAATTAAATTTCATGTTCTTTGCTGTTGCCATAAATGTATTTGTTAAATGCATTTGTCAATTCTTCATTGCTGGAGTATAGAGTAAAGTAATTGAATATCTAGAATATGCAGGTTGAAGACCCAACTTTGCCTCACTGGTCACCACATTTTGTTTTTCTTCAGCCTCATGGCCTTTCTGTGGTACTCACCTCTCCAGCGGTATTCACTTTCACAGCACAGATGTCTCCTGAACGGCACCTGGAAACAGCAGAAATACTGGGTATGAACAATTACTCATAAATCCGTGACCCGCATATGTGGAGCATTTTGTAGGGTTGCTTCTGAGGATAAACCACAAAGGATAATAACACCTGTAAAGTTGCTTTGAAATAGTCTAATAATAAAATGTGAGTGACCTGCCTAAAGTCCTATATAGCACTAAAATTCTGTAATTTTGCTTCTAATAGTCTATTAACAATGAAATGGAACCAAATATTGCTTATGTTAAAGTTGTAGTAATGGTATTTCTCTTGTTTTCATCCCCAAGGAACATGAAACTCTTTACATAGTAATAATGTTGCAAATGGCTTTTGCTAAGTTTTGTAGGTAATAAAATGAATCTAATTCAGGAAGTAACAATACATTCCCAATTATAGAAAATCTAAACAACCAGAAACTTTATAAAAAGATCCCAAAGAAGAGTTTGTTTTGCTGCTCTGTAGAATAAATAATGTCTATACCAAGACACCCACAGTGCTTTTTGAATCTCACAAGCAAAAAAAAATTATATTCAGGCTAGCTTTAGTGTTAAGTAAAAATTTTTAGTATTTTTCTAAGATGAGAACTCTTTCAAGTAGACTTTAAGAATTTGATTAACTTTCCAAACATTTTATTCCCCTACTTGCACTTAGGGTAGGAAGGGAAAAGCTAAAAAGAAAACTTCATTACGCTCTTCTAGCTCCAGCCGTTGGAGAGGTTATTTCCGAGAAGGTAGGCATGACCACACACCCCTTCCACATGTCCTGCTTCACCTCCACGTCTCTCTCACGCTGACGTGTGTGTTTTCACAGAGTTCCAGGTGCTGTGCTGGGAATGCTAATGAGAGAAGTCCAGGGTAGAGAAACGGTGCAGGGGCCTGATTGCCCAGTCTGGGCTGCTGGAAATACAGTGCCCACCTTACCAAGGATCTTGTGTCCCTTTTCCCTTTCGGATCGGGGATGTTTTTTAGCCATTTTGGGGACTCAGACAGATGCCTGGTAAATATGCAGTAGTTAAGTAGGAAGAAGCCCAAACAGTAGGCTAGATGTATGGTAAATGGGAAAGTCTCAGAGAACTCAAAGCTAAAATTCCAGGCAACCAACATCACTGAGAAAGCAATTCCTCCAATAGATAAAACTTGGGGTAGAAGAATCCACCAACTCTTCCTCCTTGCCTAGGAAGTTTTGTTTAATGTGATTCCATACTTAGCCATTAAATATTTTAATTCCCTATGTAATCTTAGATTTTCTTAGCTTTATAACAATTTATTCTTTTTCCTACCCTCTCTTTTTTTCTAAAATACTTCACAGGAAAACCCAGAGGCTTTGATGGTGTGTTTTATGGCAGCAATCCCAGGAACATAAAAACCTCATAAACCTTGTATCGTGTCACCTTTCCACCTAATCCATATTTCAGTTGCCACTGTGTAATACAGACTGGTCTTGTCAGGCAAGGTTTACCTTGCATCCAGCCACCCGCCCAACTAGCCCCGTATCTGGTTCCATTTATACCTTTTCCTGGATTACTGAAACAGTTCTTGCTGTCATAGAAGAAAAAGGTTAAAACTAATTGAATAGTGTGCTTCAGTAGGGACATAACTACACATGGGCTTTGACTCAACATGAGGCATTCTGGATAATAACTTACGCCACATCTGTTTGTCACATGCTTCACTTCCTAGCGGTGATGTGTTCAACCAGAACGGACGAGGAGCTGGAGAGCTAAGGGTCTGGGAACTCCCACTGCTACCCTGCCTGAGGGCAGAACCCCTAGCTCTTCCACACTCATGTCTCTACAATCTCATGTATTGATTACTAATCGTGTCCAAATTTCCACCCCTTGGCAACCTTCTTCCCCCTTCACCAACATCATTATTACCTACAGAGTAAATACTATTTTCTGAGGGTCTTTGCATTCTTGGTTCTGTCTGACTGGTTCTATGATATTTATTTAGAGGCACTCGCCCTGCCCTTTGGCAACGGAGCCCAAAATAAGAAGTTTTATAGCAATAGAGAGAAAGTATTTCCTTCCCTGGCCACACATAATCCATTTTTGTCATTTTCCTCCTTTGGCGCAGTCAGTGTTGGAGCTTTTGTACCTCTAAATGTCCTTGCCTCACAAGGTGTTTGCAAGGGGTTGGTCTTCTTTCCTAAGATGTTGGTGTGAGAAAAGACACTGAACACATATACCTCTAGATGTCAGCAAATTCCAAGCCTTGAAAGTTACATAAGCTGTGTTTTCTCCTGCAAATGCTCCTTCCTCCTCATCCAAACACCAGCCTTCTTTTTTGGTCTCCTCCCTGTGCTTCTTTTCTGGCTCAGTTCCTCTTCTTCCCACCACACCAGGGGCGAGCGGCCCATTGGCAATGTGAAAGCCAGGTTAGCCTCAGCCAACGCCTCTGCAAAGGATCTCAGGGTTCTGCAAGCTGGCCTGGCCCATCTGTGTCCTGCAGGGTTGATTGCTGGGCTGGCCTCCATGTGGAGGCACAGCAGCGCCCTTGTCCTTGGTGGGAGGGAGGCCGCAGTAGGTTATACAGTCAGCTATCTTGTGACTGAATGACACCCTCTCTCTCTACAGTCAGCACTTTGTGTCTTCTAGGAGCTCACACCCGCACTGCCAGGATCGCAGATGCTGGGCCTATTTTGGCAGACACACTCCGGAAATTCTTATACGATCTGGATGTTGATGATGGCCTAGCTGCCATTGGTTACTCCAAGGCTGATATCCCTGCATTAGTGAAAGGAACGCTGCCCCAGGTAAGAGATGCAGTCATCCTCACTCCCTTCTGAGAACCATGAAGCTGCTGGGAAAACATGGTACACCTGGGGTGTCTTAGGGGAGAGGAAAACCCAGGGGTCCTCCAGCAGCTTTCAGGTCTCCTCCACACCAGACAACAGCTCTTCTCTTCCCCTGTGGGAAGAGGCCAGGCTCCCTCACCTTTTCTTCCATAAAACTGTGGCTTTTTTGGAGCTTTTATGATACAACTGAAAGGGTCTTTTATAAAAACTCAAGGTAAAAACTACCACATTTGTCTTGAGGTATGGCAAAATTTCCCTTTTTACCATTTCTGCTCTTTTAAGAGCCCTCCATAAAACTACCCGAAGCTGTTCCAAAAGGACCACTATATTATTTTATATTACAAGGGTTATAAATTCCTACTATTTTGTGAAAAATAGGCATGGCCTTTAAATCTATACTATTATAAAATCACTTTTTAACGTATCTGGGAGAGTATTTTATACAGTTACATATATATACATATCTGTGTCACTTTGGGTCTTATTTACTTAAATGTCACTAAAGAATTTAAACTGAGCTGCCAACCGTTATTGGGTAGAATCATAATAGATGTAGAGTTTCCCCTCCAAGTTTCTTATGAAGAGAATTTACCTTCCCATTGCACCTTACATTTTGGATCAGATACCCTTGTGCTATAGCATCAGGTCCTAATAGGCTAAGACCCCCGTTCACTGCAACTCACCGTAAAATAGAGCCAGAGCCACGAGCTCTCAGGTTTTGGACCACATCACACTAGTCCTCCTGTCTAAAACAGGAAAGATGTGGATCACTTAAACACTGTAAGCACATGAGGGAAAGGCACTTCTACCCAAAGTTAAGGCAAGCATGGATCTATCACGGACTCTGAAATAGAGTTAACAACTAGAATACCCCCCGCCCCCCGCACAGATTCCCGCTAACCATAAGCAGCAGTGCTTTTCCCTCACCCTACTCTGGTTAAACAAAGGCCTCACACTAGCTTCTTCCCCACTTGGCAACTGCTTAGAATGTTGAAGACCTCACCACTCACATGAGATAATACTTGTAGGGATTGGGTTAACAGACTCACGTGTCCTCAGGAGGTAGGTAGGTAATAGCAATGAACAAAGTAATTTAAAGTAGCAGGGAGTGGTGGGGACTTTGGTGTACTGGAAAGCTCATAATCCATCTCATTGGGTGAGTGTCTTTGTAGCTACAATATTATACCCAAGCAGAAATTCAGGTCCCAGCATTGAGCTTCCAATTTCCAACAAAAATCCAATTGGTAGAGCTTCCAATTTCCAACAAAAAATCAACAATCTGGATGTTTGTATTGTATTCCAGTTACCCACTGAACAAACCAAACATGGCCCATGGGCCGGCATTTTCCCTGAGTTAGACTCAGATCCAGTAGACTCAGTTGCATCTAAAAATATCAATGAATGAAAAAAAAGAAACATCTCAAAGTGTAGTTGAGCTCCTAGGCTCTCACCAACCCTTAGTTCTAACCAACAAGTCTGAAGGACTAAATAGCCAAAAAATATGACCAACACAGTTATTTTATCCAAACCTACTAGACCATAAATTCCATGAGTACAAGGACATGTTTTGCTCACCCATCCTCGACTGCACCCAGCACAGGCTAGTAAACGTGTTAAATGAACACATACCCGCAGCCCTCTCTCTTCCAAAGTCTTCTGCACAGATGAGCATATTGGCTGAATGGCGGTAACTTTTTCAGAGGTTTCCTTACACTGAATAGGACTCACCTAATGACAAGAAGCCATGAAAGCCAAGTGGTCACCACGGTTTTGACATGGCCACTGCCTCTGATAGCATGGTTCCAGAGATAGAGTCCGTTTTGCAAGAGGGGTTCTGAAAAGTTCTGCTTGCTCAGGAATGTGTGTTTGTCAATCTGCAGGGATGGTATCCATGATTTTCAGATAAAACTGGCCATTTAATTGCTAGTGGCAACGCATCTTCCAGCCATCAGCACACGTTGGCAAGTGTTTACTGTTTAAATTCTACTGTGCTCAGTCTTTTACTTTCAGAAACTGTTCCAGATAGCAACAGATCCAGACTAACATTTGAGACCATCCACTAAAATGGCACATTTATTAGGTATCATATTCAATGCCTCAGTGCACGTATCATATGGGGGAAATCACAGATAGCAAACCCTTAATTAGACAAAACTAATTTCTTAGTTTCACAAAAGATGCAAGGTAAATTGGGTCTTTTGAATACAAGTCATGTCCATAAAGGAGTAGGTGAGGATCTCCGCAAGCTGTATTCAAAAGGCAGCCCCAACGTGAATGCTGCTTTTAAAATCATGTGTCTGTGATTGGGAGAGGCATAGTTAATTTTAATAAACTAGCACTGGTTCCATTTTGGAGTCCAGGTAATTGAGTCAATGTGCTCTATATATGGAGAGGGCAGGGGAGATTGACAGGACTTTCGGAGGAATTGTAGCAATAAAGCTGTCTGTTCTGCAGATGAAGAAAAACTGTGGGGTTTTTTGTTTGGTATTTTTGGCAGCAGTGAACATTTTACAGGACTGCTATGGCAACTTCAGAATTTTACACATGCAGCAGGCTAATCTTCACTTATTAGTATCTACAGGATTTAAGGTAGTGAGAGGGACAGACTGGTTGCTGCAAAGAATACTGCCAGAAAGGTTATGTACGTAGTCGACATTTGATAAAGCTTCTTTTATGTTCAGCAAGGAGGGATCAGTTTTCTCTGGAAGGAACAACCAGGCCAGTATTCTTGACCAAACACCACATCCCATACTGATGGCAGCAAACAGCAGCCCTGTGTACGGAGGCTTCCAACTGCCATAGCAAGGCTGCAAGGGGAGCAGGCAAGAATAAATTAATCTTCCAAGTGGGGGTTTCTGAAACCTCTGGAAAAAAACATTTACATTTCAAATCAAAACATTTCATTTCTGAGGAGAGCCGTCTACCAAAATGAGCACTTCCACTCCCTGGCAGAGAGGCCAGCTGAAATGTTGTTATTTTATGAATGTGCTAAAAGTGGAAGTCAGGATTTATTTCAGTGCCCACGTTAATCAGTTGTCCTTCGGTCTTACACGTCTATAAATAATAGCACATTGCCGAACACATCTTAATTCGGAGAGTTTAGCTTTTATATGGCATAAATGATAGGAGTGGGGACAGATCACAAACTTTACATCCCTGTCCTCACTTAACCTGTCCCAGGGTATTAGACATGTGAAAGAGAAACTCAGATCAGCTTGGCCTCAAGTACTTTGGAGACTCCTGAACTACTTCACCAAAGATGAACAGGATCGTTTTAAGGGCCTCTGAGCTCATCAGAGAAGATTCTCTCCTGTTATAAACAGAATGGTGTGGCAGGAATTGTCAGCCATAGCAAATGCTGAACTTCAGTTCTTGACCCTGCCACCAACATAGACATACGCCACCATGAACAAGTCTCTGCCTTGCTTTGGATTTTCAAATTTCTTTGGAGTCTTTGAAGATCTGCTGCAGTGTAAAATTTTACTTTGGTTTTACCCATACTTATCAGCATGTCCCCCCATCCTTCTCCATTCTGTCCATCCATCCTTCCTAATTATTTTTTAATCATGGTAAAATATACTTAACATAAAATTTACTATTTTAACCACTTACTTTTAAGTGTACAATTCCATGCCATTGAGTACATTTAGTGTTGTGCAACCATCACTACTATCCATTTCCAGAACTTTGAAATCATTTCAAATAGAAGCTCTGCTCTATTGCTTAATGGTGAAACAGTAACTCCCCTTTCCCAGCCCAATAACCTCTGTTCTATTTTGTCTCTATGAATTTGCCTATTGCAGGTACCTCATATAAGAGGAATCATACAACACTTGTCCTTTTGTGTCTGCACAGTGTCTTCACTTAGCATAAATCTTTAATGTGTCCGAATTTCATTCCTTATTATGGCTGAGTAATGTTCCAGTGCATGGATATACCACCTGTTGCTTATCCATTCATCTGCAGATGGACACTGGGTTTGTTTCCACCTTCTGGCTATTGTAAATAGTGCTACTATGAACACTGGTATACAAATATGTTTTAGTCCCTGCTTTCAGTTCAATTGGTTATATACCTAGGAATAAAATTGCAGGATCATAGGGTAATTCTCTGTTTAACTTGTTGAGGAACTGCCAAACTGTTTTCCATAGAGGCTGCATCAGTTTACATCCCACCAACAATGCATGAGGGTTCCAGTTTCTCCACATCTTCACCAAGATTTCTTATTTTCCATTTTTTGGATAGCTATCCTGATGGATGAGAAGTGAGAACTCATTGTGGTTTTGAATTGCATTTTGCTGATGACTAAAGATGTTGAGCATCTTTTCATGTGTTTAGTGGCTATTTATATATCTTCATTAAAGAAATATCTATTCAAATCTTTTGCCTATTTTTGAGTTGGTTTGTCTGGGGTTTTCTGCTGTTGAGTTGTAGTAATTATTTATATATTCTAGTTATTAACCCCGTATCAGATCTATAATTTGCAAATACTTTCCACATTCTATCTGAGTTGTCTTTTCAACTCTCTTGAGAGTGTCCTTTGATACATAAGTTTTACATTTTGATGTAGTCCTATTTTTTTATTGCCTGTGTTTTTGGTGTCATATCCAAGAAATTACTGCCACATCTAACATCGTGAAATTTTCCGGTTTTCTTCTAAGAGTTTTGGTTTTAGCTCTTAGATTTAAGTCTACATTTAGGCCTGTTTTGAGTTAATTTTTTAATACCTCCTTCCTATCTTCATTCTTCCTTTTACCTTACAAATACTTGCTGAGGTCCTACTATATACCATGCATTGAATGGGATACAAGGAAGAGGAAAATAAAGTCTCTTCACTCCCTCATGGAGCTTACATTCTAGAGAAGACAGACAATGTGCATCTAATCAAATATATAAAGAAAATACACATGAAATCATTTCAGATAATGATTAGTGGTATGAAGGGAAACATGGGTAATAAGACAGTGATTAAACGCGGGACAGTATGGCAGGAACTCCAGCAAAGGTGGTCACAGAGGTTTCTGACTAGAGGTGAAGGTAGCCCTGTTAAGAGCTGGGAGAAGACATCTGGGAGTAGCGCTCTGGGCAGAGGGGAAAGGCCTGAGACAGGAGGAAGAGGAGCATTTTCGTGGGACTGAGAGGGGATGGTGGGACTAAGTGAGAAGAACTGATGGGAGACGAGTCAGAGCTGAGGTGAGCAGCAGGGCCAGAACAGAGTGGCATTAGAGGCCATGGTCTTGTCATTGCAATGGAAAGTCATCAGAGAGCATTCAGCAAGTAATGATATGAACAAATTTACACTGGCGGGGAAAAAAGTTATCACTCTGGCTGCTGTGTGGAGAATGGCCTCTAGGGGGAGAGAGTAGAGCAAAAGTGGAAACAGACTTTTGGAGGGGGGAGTCAGGATGACTTAGACTTGGGTTGGCGTGGAACAGAAGCTGATAAGTGGTCAGATTGAGGTTTACTTTGGAGGTAGATCTGACAAATTTGCTGGTGGATTAAACTAGCAGAGAAGGGAAAAAGGAATCAAGAGGACTCCTAGGCTTTTCCCTGAGTGACTGGGTGTCACTGCTGAGATGAGAAAAATGGGAGGCAGGTAGAGTCATAGTTCTGTCTTACATATGTGAATTTTGAGATGCCCGCCACCACCATTTTCGTTAATTCAACAAATAACTGTCGGACACCTATGTACTGTGTGTCGAGCACTGGGCATGAAGAGTGGGTACAGCCTTGCCCTCGTGGAGATGCCTCATATACCAGGTATGCTCCCACACAATTACTTATCATAAGAAAACAAACCAAGAGACCCATGAGAATGGAACCAAAACACTGGCATATATCTTAATTTCATTTAGGCCCAGAAATCTGGACACAAGGTAGTCATTACAGTACCTTTTAATCTCCTGTCCCATTGGGACTAAGGAGACACTGATGGGGGTATAAATAGCAATAGGGTGTGCCTCTTTGCTGACTCCACTCAATAACACTGGGGAAATTGAGCAAGTCACTGAATTCATTTAGGAAGGTAGAAATAAAACCTTAGGTAATATTAAAAAGGAGTCACTTGTTGTCTGTAGCCTGAAAGTTGATGTCCTAATGAAGTCTTTTTGAATATACCTTAAGTCCAAGTTATGAAATACACGGTCTTTGAAGTGAAGGACAACCCGGTTCTATTTTCCTTGGCAGCTCCTGCTATGCCTGGGACCGTGCTCTCTGCGCAGAGAGCCTACCTGGCCAAGGCTGCATTCAATGTAGTTTGGCCATTACAGGAGGTGTTTTACCCAAGGTTCATCGGTTCTGTACTTGGGGCAGAAGGCTGTTGCCGGAACATAAGGCAAAGGCAATGGCTTTTGAAAGCTTTGTGGGAAAGAGGCGTCACCTGATGAACTTCTGAGTTAGGGATCAGCTAGTATGAAGCAAACAAGAAATAGGATTTTTAAAGACAGGACTACTATCAAGTCATTGTTTCTTATGGCCAAGTTAACTCACGTAACCTAGTAGCTTTTAGAAACTATCTTTTCAAAGCCCTGGGTAAATTCTTCTGTTTCCTGTTTCAGGAAAGGGTCACCAAGCTTGCACCACGCCCTCAGTCAGAAGAGGATCTGTCTGCTCTGTTTGAAGCTTCAATGAAACTGTATTAATCTTCATTCTCATTGAAAGAATTACCACTGGCCATCACAGTCCTGACAACAGAAGCCGAACTAGCCAGAACTTCGTCTTTTCATCTCCATGTGTAACACAACTGATACCAGTCTGAATGTGATATAAACTTATCCTGCAGAAGATTCCCTGATGCTCAAAATCAAGCTATTTCCATAAACTGGTGGAAAAATGCCCACTATGTTGGAACTTGGGCTAGATTTTAGGCATCCGTGTTCCTGTCCCAAGCCCCACAGATTGCCACCGCTCTATTTATCAAATGGGCAAAAATTCAGTATCTATCAAAAACTTAAATGCACATACCCAATCCCCAGTAATCCCTAGTCTACAAATTTATCCTATAGAAATATTAGCACAAGTGTGTTAAGAAATATGGCAAGGATGTTTCTGGCAGCACTTATCCTGATAAAATATCTGAAAGAACCTAAATATTTGTTAATAGTATAAAGATAAATAAATCATAGTATATTAAATAATGGAATGCTATCATGCTATCAATAAGAATGAGATAAATCTATTGGAAATATGCCCGCGATGTGCTGCTAAATGGAAAAAAAGCAGAACAAATATTTATTTGCATGGTCTGATTTTTACTTTTGAAATTATATCTGAATATAGGTCTGTAGAGAGAGAAAAGAAGGATACACATCAAAATATTAAAAGTTATCAATGGAGAAATGGAATCTGGAGTATAGAGAATTAAGAGAAAATATTCACTTTATATTTTATACTTCCTATTTTTATTTCATAAACATCTGTGTTGTTTTGGATTTGTTACAACAAGAACATATTTTCTGATTTTAAAAGGACCAAAAAAATAAAGGGGCCAGAGAACAGAGACAAATACCACTTTATTGTTTTAGGTCAGATTCATCTTAATTTATAAAAATACTAGTAACTAATATTCAAAGTTTAAGACAGACCCAAAGAGGTAAAATATTAGAGACCGATCCTCAGGTACATAAATTGTTTTTTTGAGAAAAACACTAACATCCTATATGGTAACTCCCTCTTTGGAAAGATGTGCTCAGTGTTCAGAATAAATTAATTCAAAAGCCAGCAGGGTTGTAGTTTATAGACTTCAGACTTGCAAGCAGAATCTAAGCAGTATGATAGTCTGCCTCTCTGTTATCCCCAGCCTGCAGAAACTTCTACAGCTCATTTCTCCTCATAAAGGTTACCACACTGGTGGTTTTTGCCTGCTCAAGCTTTGGCAGTCTGGATCTCAGTGTACTTATGGATTTATTCATTTTTTAAAATTGAATTAAACTTTTAATCAAATACGTAATGTATATATAATTACATCAGGATTTTAAAAAAACGGAAGAGAAGTGCCTTACTTGCCTTCAACCTGGCCAGACCCACTTTATCTGTATAGAGGTCTTTAGTTCCTTGAGATCTTTTAAATAACATTGAAATAATGTTTATAGAGCTTTCTCTAACTATAAACATAAAATATGGTCAGTACCAAAAACTGGTAATACAAAGATAAACACAAAAGGAAATATTTGTTCATACTGCACCATCCAGAAGAGAGCCACTGTTAAAATTTTGGTTTATGTTTTTTATTATATGCGTGAATATATTTTTGACTTAGAAATGATATCATTAGGGTATAGTTTTAATTCCTACAGAACATTCAAATTATTTATACTAAGTGCCCAAAAGGCAAGCATAGGACAACACTAACAGAATTTCAGTTGTACCTTGCAGACCACATCTAGCTAAAATTTCCTCCGGCATTTCAAGAGTCTCATGGATTCTGAAGACAGAAGCTGTGAGATGGAGAGTACAGCGAAACTCTCTGCCAATCTGAGATCCTTCAAGAAACTTTACTAAAAGTTGTTAATGTCTCAAAATACATTTGGCACAGCAAAAACATATATATGTCTCCCCTCAACCCACCCTCCCAAAAAAGTCCAGGTAAGTTCTAGAACTCTTATATTCTACGAGGTGATATACCATCATTAGATTAAGGGTCAAGGGCCATGGGCTCCACTCCAATCCCTTGGTCTGTCTTGGGTTTTACTTTATTCGACCAAGGCCTCTTCCAGCTTGAAAATGCTGTGCCTAGATTTTATGTATTCCATAGTCCTTAATGTGTGATTTTGAGTTTGGGAGATTTAATGTAAAATAATTTGAGACATAAAAATTCATTCTCGATCTCTCTTAAATGTTCTCTGCCTTTACTACCAGTAGCCAGATGTCTAAATGTGACTCACCAGGAGGAGTGTTTGGTATTCATACCGATGATGACTCTGTACAGGAAGGATTTAAAGGTCAAGCATGAAGAAACAGATTTAGGAAGGCTTCATGTTTTTTATCTTAATACCCATCATGTTGGTCCTTACAACTTGAGAATATGGAAAAGATGTGTTTCTTGACTTACCAGCTATTAAAAGAGTGTGAGATAAGAAATTCAGCCCCTTTCTGTAAACCAAACACTGACATTTCTGAGACAACAAGCACATTTTTCTAAGTCAAATCCTATTTTTTATTGATTACCTTTAAAAGTCCAAAAAGTTCTCAGGGGTTACAGCTCATTTATATGGATAACTTTTCTTGCAAAGGCAAGAAAAATTAAAAGAATAGTATTCAAAAGTTTGTAGAATATCACTTTCACAAAACTATCATATTTGGTGGAATTTTCACTTTAAATACATGTGCATCCTAACTTGTTTAATGATACAGAACACTAATTTGTTTCAAGTACATCATGTTTATGATTTTTGTCAAGTGCCACAATAAACAGCCTACTCGTTTTGCACTCCTTTCCCTTCCCCATGCACCAGGAGGGCTGTGCTGGGCTTGGCATTTTTGCACAGCTGTGGACACAGCTGGGGGGTGTTCTCCAGTGGTCAGTGAAGTAAGTCTGCTCTTGTAAAATACAAGTACAGTATCAAAATAGAGAGCAAAACTTGCTTTCCTGGCCTTTTAACCCTGAGAAAGATTAATGGTTGTTTGGATTAGAAACTGTACCCTAATGAGGGACGGTTGCCTCCAGGGAGTGTGTCTGAGAAAGGGGACTGTTCACCTCCAGGTCAACATTGCACATGCTGCCTTGTCTCTGATGACCAGCAACCCCAAGCCGAGACAGCTGCCCAGGCCTTCCATCAAACGCCTGACCCTCCGGGAGCTGTGGTGGAGGTGGGCCCACAACCCCGCCATCGTCATCACCATCACAATGGTCTGCCCGAGGTAGTCTCCAGGGATAAGCTGCACTTTGAATGGGCAGAAATTGCTTCTTGAAGCCCTAGGTTGAATTACTGGCAGCTGGGGGTGGGAGGGTCTAGTTTCTGTTACTATTATTCCACTGTCTTTCCAATCACCCCAACAACTCTCGGAATAAATGTATACCACCGCCCGCCCCCCAACTGCAATAACTGTTTGCGATTTTGTCCCATGTGAAATCCCTCATGAAGCTCCATGCAGAACAGCCAACTTTAAAGTAACCCTACTTCACTCTTTCTGGCTTCAAGTATTGCCTTTTTAATTTGGGTATTTTTAATTGGTTTTCCAATTTATAAAATTGGAAACTAATTAAAATAATCATGAGCGAAAAGGAGAAAATAACCACCATCATGCCATTACCCAAACACAGCTGCTATCATTTGATATACTTCCTCTCTCCATCTTTTTCATTTGGGTGGTGTAATTTCCAGCTCATTTCCCTTAAGGCATGACATTTTAAGTATTTTCTACGTTGCCACATAATCTTCATAATCATTCTTTTTAAAGGTACACAATGTTTTGTTGAATAGAAATTTAAACATTTATCCTTATTATAGGGCATCAAGATTGCTTCCAAATTTTGACCCCTACCAATGACATAGCAATGAATAATGTGTATGTGGCTTTCCTCCCCATATTCTAAATTAACTTCTTAGGTTAATCCCCGAATTGAATTTTTATATCAGAATATGGACATTTTTATGACTTTTGATTCATACTGTCAAACTGCTTATACTCCACTATTGTCTTAACTTTGTGTCCCCTCTCCTTCAATCTTCTTTTCAAAATAAATAGTAGTGTAAGTCAGCAAGAAATGAAACAGAGCTCACATGGATGACCAGGGCTAGGCTATTTGTGCAGGCCTGCAAGAGTCACCTGTGTTTTCTTCTTTTATATCAGTATATCTGATATACACTTCACATGGACAGAAACAGATTAAAATTTTCAAATAAAATTATGAAACTTCAGTGTTACTTAAGTTAAACTGTAGATCACCAAGACTACGTTTGTCACATTTTTTTCCTTCTAGAACCTTCCATGGGACCCTAAACCTATGGGCTTGTGTTATTCATGGTCCCCCATTTTCCTGGCCAAAAAAAAAAGACCCAGAGGGACACATAAATATCCTTTTCTATAAGGCGATTCTAGAACCATCCTGGTCTGTAAGTGCAAGGATTGCTGCACTGGGAGGAGGTAACCAACAACCTTCTCCAGCAAGATCCCTCCCCAGGGTCTAAGTTGCCCCTTTAATCAAAAACCTCTCAAATCTTAATTATGCACATTGGTCCTATGTGGCTTTGGCAACATTTGCTGGAGACCAATATGAACCAAGCACTGCATAGGAGAGAAGTGTTTGTAAGGCAACATACAAATGGAAAGATGTCCAAAGAGTACCACCAGGCTGGAGTGGCCACCTGAGTAAGGACAGGCTAATTTTTGTTCATTTCTCACATCTCCTTTAACCATTATATACTCTGTACACAGCTCAGTACCTTAACAAAATATTTTCCCAAAGGAAGAAGGAGACCATGGATTTGGGGAGAGGAGGATTGGGGTTCTGCAGGTAGAGGTGATCTGAAGGGGCTAGAGAATGATTATAGGAATATGACATTTAGTAGTATTTTTTTTTTGGAATAGTTAACCAAACTATTGTCACTTTACAAATATAAATATCAACTCTTATGAAATGTGGAGGCCAATTTATTAGGGCATCTACCACAGCTGGCAACAATAATAAACTAAAGACAATAACAGTTTATTTACTGAGCCATTTACTGGGCCCTCAACCTGTGCCAGGCCCTTTATCAAGGGTTTGCCCACTGTGAGAGAGGCATTCCTATGTCTTTACACAAATGAGGAAACTAAGTTTAAAAAAAAAAAAACTGCCAACTTCACACAGCTAGTAAGGGTGGGACTAGCACTCAGTTCCAAGGTCATCCTAACCTTGCATTCCCAGCCACCAAGTTCACTGCCTTTCAAGCGCCTTCTGTTGTCTGAGAGCTTCTTGAATTGCATTTAAACACTGTATACACTTGTGTACAACACAATACCTTGAACACAGTAGGGGCCCCATAAGTATTTGTGGAATAGAGAATTCTACTTCATTAAAAGGGAAAAAGGAGAAGAGAAAAAGAAGGTCCTGTGAGCCCTTGACATGGCAGAGAGAAGTTGAGCTGGCCATGCTGGTGGCCACACAGAAGGGTATTAGAGGTCACAGAGCTACCTTGGGGGTGAATCCCAGCCGTGTTTCTTACTGAGCAACCTACGGTAAACACTTAGATTTTCTGAGCACAAACTTTACCTCATAGGGTTGTTATAAACATCAATAGGAAGTAATGTATGTGAAATGTCTAGAACAGTGGCTGGCCCACAGTCCTTGCTCAGTAAATGTTACTTCTCTTCCCTTTCCTGAATGCTAAGCTTGCAGGAAGACTTTCATCCCAGCAGCTGACTAGAAGATCACTACAGTGACGTCAGTTGTATACTAAGGGCTTCCAAACTTCCCTCAGAACAAGAAGTACCTGGGACGCTAGTTAAAGATATAGATCAGTCCTTTCCTCCTACCCCCAAGAAATTCAACTCCTGTCAACCGGGGTTGGAACCCAGGCGACTGCTGTTACGTCAATTTGCTTTAGGAAAGTTAAACAGCACTTGGGCCTGTTTGGCGGCCTCTTGGCATAGATGGTGACAGAAACCAAGCAGTGGTCTCAACCTTCAACGTGCATCAGAAGCTTCTGGAGGGCTTAGTAAAACATGGGTTGCTGGGCCTGGTCCCCAGAGTTTCTGATTCAATAGGTCCAGGCGGGGAGTGAGAATCTGCACTTCTAACTGGCTCCAAGGTGCTGCTGCTGCTCCAGGAATCACACTTTGAAAGGACTGCAATTTTCTCACATTTCAACCTTAGCTGGCTCAGATTTCAGCTGGAACTAGTTCTACACAGTGTGTGGCAAGACGGTGAGCCCCTGAGGAGGGTCAGGACACGAAACTTACCTCGGGACTTCTCCACCAGCCTGGGAACTGCCGCCGGAGCGCTGCCGCGCCTCTTCCCCACCAAGACTGGCTCGCCCTGCAGCTCCCGCCTCTCGTTTCCACCTCCGTTTCAGGCTGAGACCTTTCAGGATGTGCCCATCGAAGCCTGAGCAAAAAGGAGACACTTGCTTATGACTCTAGCCTTGATGGTATTTGCTTCAACCATGACGAGACTATTAAAAAGTATACCAAGTACCAGAGTACCAAGTTTCATTTCAGTATAATCAGTATAAAGGCTATAAGACCCCCAGCTACTAGGTTACCAAGCCGCTAAAACTGTCTTGTCTAATCTGCTTAGAAAAGAAACTAGGGGTGCCGGGTGGCTTAGTCAATTAAATGTCCAACTCTTGATCTCAGCTCAGGTCTTGATCTCTGGGTCCTGAGTTCAAGCCCTGCATTGGGAGCCTACTTAAAGAAAAGAAAAGAAAAGAAAAACAGAAAAGAAAAGAAAAATACTCCTCGTTATATTCCTATTTTAAAAGCTATGTTGTGAAAAGTTTTCATTTTTATGGGAAAGGGGATGTAGAAAGAGTGAATACATATATGGTAATGCCTGAAATTATTGGTAAAGTAGCTCCTTGGATACAAATCAAACGGTGCTTCAAGGGCAAAAGCGCCAAGATGAAGAAAAGGACAGCTACTTACATCCAGTTAGGAAAAAACCACGCAGGGGTCCTGCCGCTCACTCCCCGGCACCACGGGGCTCCCCGTTCCGGCTCTCCTGTTGACATTCAGCCTTACTTCCCTCCCATATGCCCTTGTTAGCCTTAAAAAATAAAACTGCCAGTTATTCTACCCGCAAAACATGGTTTTACTTCGAAATGGCAAAGAAGCGCCACCAAGGACAAGCACGCTACCTCACAGGCGTGAGCATGCACGCAGACCCGCGGAGACGAGGACGGTTGGGAGGGCTGTTCTGAACAAAAAGCCCATTGGGCTAAACTGGGAGTTTAAAGGATAGTGGCTTTTCATTGGCTGAGTTGTAACTGTCTCTCATTGGCTGGGCTGCTGCTGAGGGAGGAGGAAAACCTCTCCTCCTCCAGCCGGGATAGTAAAGTAGTGTTCACTGAGAGGTCTGAGGCTTCCTGGTGGGTCTGCAACTGACACGGGGTGGGGCCTAAGAGCGCCCCCTGCTGGCCTCCAACTCTATTCTAAATGAACTCTCCTTTGGTTAATTTTCACACCCTTGATAAAGGATTTTGGATGATCTCACCAGAAATGAGCGAGCACAGTCCGGGAGGGCTGGTCCCCTGTCATGCTACTGAAACATCAAAATCTATAGATTTAAAATGTTTGACTGAAAATTGAGTAGAAAAAGATATTCCCTAACTTTGTGGAGGGAGAGAGATGGAGCACGTCCCAAACTTTCATTGATTACCCTCTATGCCCCAGTCTGGCCAATAGGAGGAATATTATCTTTGTTAGCTTGGATTCCCCCACCGTTCTTGGGTGGACTGAATTGTTACCCAGTATGATGGACTGAATTGTTTCCCCAAAATTCATATGTTAAAGCCCTAACTCCTTCTACATGTGACTGTATTTGAAGGTAGGGCCTATAAAAAGGTATTATGTTAAAAGGGGTCCTATGTGTGGACCTTAATCCAGTCTGACTGGTGTCCTTCTAAGAAGAGGAAATTTGGACACAAAAGAAATACAGAGACGCATGCACACAGAAGAAAGACCATGGGAGGACACAGTGAGAAGGTGGGCCAAGGAGAGAGGCCTCAGGAGAAACCAAACCTGTTGCCACCTGAGCTTGGACTCCTAGCCTCCAGAACTGTGAGGAAATAAAATTCTGTTGTTTAAGCTGCCCAGTCTGTGGATTTTGTTATGGTAACCCTAGTAAACTAGGAGTTGCTGGCCAATGACAGTCTTGAAGGATTTACATCAGAAAGGGCTAAGAGCCACTAGCAGAAAAGGAAGTAGTAAATCCAGAGGCAAGAAAGAGAAGAAAAGGCTTGAGACAGCAAGCTGAGTGTAGAGAGAGTCTTAGGGGAGGTGAGCAGAGAGGGAGAGATTAGGGGCAGCCCACAAGCAGGGCACTGGAAAATAAATAAGGAGAGAGTGGTTTGGTTTGGTTCTTAAAGTTTGGCTGTGTGTTATGAATGGAATCCCCTTTGGAGTTTCTTAGGATGGCAATAATGACATAGATTGTTTTAAAATTATTTCTGCAGGTCAGACTTTTGCTGTGATGCTTTTGCAAAATTCAACACCAAACCAAGCCTGATTCAAACTACGGGAAATTAAGATTATAATTTTAAAACAGTATAGCAAGCACAGTGATAAAAAACAAATTGGAAAGGCTTCATGAAGGAGGTGACTCCTGTGTTGAACTGTGAAGGAAAGACGGAGTTAGATGGGAGGTAGGACATTCCAGGGACAATGAACAGCAGGAACGATAACACAGAGTAAAAATGGAGTAAGCAGAGAGTTTTCCACAGTTCAGTATTGCTGGGTATCAGATGCAAGACATGGCAAGTTGAGGCTGGAGAAGTAAACATGGCGCAATCCTGGTGCCTTGTTGGAACTTGGAACGTACCCAGAAAGGTGGTAGAAACCATCAGGGATGAGCTGGGGTGCCAGAGACAGAACTGTATTATAGATCGGTCACTTGGACAAGAAGTTAGATTAAGTCGTTCCTGATAACAATTATAGAATAATAAAAAAGATCATTATAAATAAGCTAATATTTCTTCCTTCTTTCTCAGTATTTTTTGTAACTTTTATTTGGAAATAATTCAAATGCAATTGAAAGAAAGAACGCAGAGAGAGATCCCGTATACCTTCACACCGTTTCCCCCCATGGTAACACCTTGCACAACTGCAGTGTAATATCACAACCAGGAAACTGACACTGATACACTCCTTCTGCCTTATTCAGTTTCACCAATTTTACATGAGCTCATTTGTGTGTGTACTCAGTTCTATCACATTTTGTCACATGGCACAGATTCACATGACCACCACTACAGCTCAAATACAGAACAGTTCTGTCACAAGGATGCCCTGTGCTACCTACCCTCTTAGAGCCATAGCCACTTCTCTCCCTCCCCAGTCCCTGGCAACTACTAATCTATTTCTGTAACTTTGTGCATTTTAAGCATGAAATCTTTTGAGATTGGCTTTTTTTCCACTCAGCATAGTTCTCCGGAGATTCATCCAGGCTATTCTGTGTACCAATAGTTCCTTCTTCTTTATTAGTAAGTTGTATTCCACGGTGTGGATGTACCACAGTTAACCGTTCAGCCACTGAAGGACATTTTGACTGATTCCAGCTTGGGGCTATTACAAATAAACGCTGCTATGAAAAATCGTGTACAGGTTTCTGGATGAACATAAGTTTTCGTTTCTCTGGGTTAAATGTCTAAGAATGCCATATGGTAAGCACTTGTTTAGTTATGTAAGAAACTGCCAAACTGTTTCAGGGGGCTGCACCATTTTACATTCCCACCAGAAACGTGTGAGTTTCTCCACATCCCACGAGCATTCACTGTTACCACTGTTTTATATTTTAGCCATTCTGGGAGGCATGTAGTGAGCTCCCATTGCCGTTTTCATTTGCATTTCTCTAATGGCTAATGATGTTGAACATCTTTTCAAGTGCTGATTTGCCATCTGTAGATCCTCTTTGCTAAAATGTCTGTTCATGTCTTTTGCCTATTTTCTAATTGGATTATTTTTTTTACTGTTGAGTTTTGAAAATTCTTTATATATTCCGGATATAAGTCCTTTGACAAATATGTGGTTTGCAAATGCTTTCTCCAATCCACTGCTTGTCTTTTCATCTTCTTACAGGGAGCTTTTTCACAGAGCAAAAAGTTTTAATTTGATGAGATCCAATGTATCTTTTTTTTTCCTTTTATGCATCATGCTTTTGGTGTGAAGTCTAAGAACTCTGATTAGCCATAGAGGTCTATGATACTACCCTAAATTTTTCCCTAATAGTTTTAGTTTTACATTTAAGTCCATGATCCATTTTGAGTTAATTTTTTTTTTCTTGAGAGATAGAAAGCGTGAGCAGGGTTGGGGGGCAGGGGTAGAGGGAGAGAGAGGATTCTTAAGCAGGCTCCATGCCCAGCATAGAGCCTAATGCAGTTGATCTCATGACCCTGAGATCATGACATGAGCCAAAATCAAGAGTCGGATGTTTAAGTGACTGGGCCATGCAGGTGCCCCTCTACTGATTTAGATCAGCATTTCATTTCATCAGCATTTGTAATTTTTAGGACACAGTTCATAGGCATGTTTTGTTACTTTTATACCTAAGTTTCATTTTCTTTACACCATTTTTAAAAAATTCTGTTTCCACATATTCATTGTTAGTGTACAGAACTGTGATTGATTTTTGCACGTGTATCTTATATCCTGCAACATTGCTGATTCCTTGAGATTTTCTACATAGGCAATTATGTTATCTGTAAATAGGGACAGTTTGATTTCCTCATTTCTAATATGTACACCTTTTATTTGTTTTTTCTTGCTTTATGGCACTGGCTAGAACTTCCAGTACTATGTTGAATAAGAGCAATGAGAACAGATATCCTTGCCTTGTTCCTGATCCTAGGAGAAAAGCATCCAGACTATAACCATAAGGTTAGCTGTAGAGTTTTAGAGGTGCTCCTTATGAGCTAAAAGAATCTGTGTCATCTTCTAAAAATAATATAATAACATAGTAGCTTTTATTTTTCTCTGATGTTTATGCTTAGATAATTTACTGGAGTTATGTTATTTTCATAATTAATAGATAAAGCAATCTTTTCCATTTCCATTATAATCCTGTTAAAGTACCTATGCGGGTATTATAATTTCCAGTCTTCAGATAAACCTTTTAAACTAGAGACTCCAAGAGGTAAACTGTCATGCCTAAACTTCCACGCAAACTCATAGATGTACACTAAGCCCTGGGGAATCAGTTCAATAACATTTACTGTAAAACTAATACTGATAACATGGTTGAACCCTTCAGGGCCAGGCACTATAAGTGCTTCAGGTGTGTTATGTTATTTAATTGCTCAAAACAGCCTAATGAGGTGGATATTGTTATTATCCCCATTTTACAGATGATAATATCAAGCCTCAGAGAGCTGTATAATTGACCATGGTCACACTGCTAGCAAGAGGTAGTGAGTAATTTGAACATAGACACAGATCTCCCTCTTAACAACCACTCAGTGTGAAATCCTGTGTCAGGTTCTGGGAATACAAAGATGGATAGAAGAGAGTCCCCTGCCTCCAAAGAAGCACATAATTCAGCAGGGGAAACAGATCAGTGCATTTGCAGCTTGGTTCCTGAAGAAGCCACAGCCCACAGGTTGGTAAAATATCTCACCAATGTTAGAGTAGCTCAATAATATTTGTTGATTAAATGGCTAAATGGAAGGAAAGAAGGAAAAAGGAAAGAAAGAAAGAAAGAAAGAAAGAAAGAAAGAAAGAAAGAAAGAAAGAAAGAAACCATTATCCTGATTTCTTGGACAAATCTAACATTGCTTGTATGTTATATAGAAGCTTCTAGTAGAAAGTACTTTTTACTTTCCAGAAGTAGAAAGAGTTCCTTAAACCAAATCATCTACCTGCCTCAGCCAGACTGTAACATTGTTTGTATCTTATATAGAAGCTTCTAGTAGAAAGTACTTTTTACTTTCCAGAAGTAGAAAGAGTTCCTTAAACCAAATCATCTACCTGCCTCAGCCAGACTGTAACATTGACTGAAAATTATCAAAAATAAATATCATGGAATATCAGAACAGAAAAAATGGCAGAAGCTGGTCATCCAGAAAAAAAAAAGAGTAAATCCTTCACACACTGCTTAATGGAATAAACAGACTCAGCCACAATGGCTGCCCAGGGAGGGTAGGCTTTCCTGTCTGAGTAACTTTGACCTCAGGGTTCCCCAAACTCCTATCACCTCCTACCACCTCACAAGACCTCCAACACCTCCAACACCAAGCTCACCCTTCCTTCATCATAAAGTCTCTTCCACAGGTAAGGTTTCCCCGCAGGGCAGAGACTCCAGGAGACACTGGGGAAAACACTCTCTTCTCACTACAGTGCCCTTTCTTCCAATACCCTGATTCTCCCTTCTCCTCCTACCCCTCTCTCTATTCTTCCTCTGTGCGATGTTATGACCACTGGGAACTACTCATTCCCAAAGAAGAAAAAGAAATATGAGTTAACATTAACTGAGTGTAGATTATACAAGTTCTATTCTAAGCACTTTATATATTTTTCAATGTTGTCATTTCAACAACCTTATGAGTCGTTATTACACCTTCCTCTTCACCCCAAACACATACACAGCCCCCTTGGTTCAGGCCACCACCACCCCCCCCCCCCAGACCACTGCAGTTACCTTCTTAATGGCTTCCCTGCCTCCATTTCTTAACCCCCTGCAATCCATTCTCCACACTGGACCCAGGATGGTTTATGTAAAACCCAAATTGTCTGACCATGTCTTTCCTTTAATTAAACTCCTTCAAGAGAAGGCACATAGCCCATAGCAGACTGGCAAGGCTGGCAGGATCTTGCCCCTGCCTCCCTGACCAGCCTCTTGTCCCCATGTGGACCCTTCACTGCAGCTTCACCCTCCTCCCTAGTGGCATCAAGGAACACTCGTTGAGGTCTCCTCTGCCCATGACATTCTCTGCGTGCCTCTACTTATCACTCTGTGGTGTAAATACGTCTTATTCTTTGTGCAATCATTTATTGTCTTGTCTAGCTCCCCCTCTAATCTGTTGACGAGGGTAAAAGACTTTGCCTTAATCCTCTCTAGATCCTTATCACCTAACATGAAAGCTGGCATATACAGCAGTAAGTTATCAATAACTTGGCAGCAAAGAATGGGAAGGAGAGAATGAAACAACTGGTCTGATTTTTTCCTACTCAGACAATCTGATTTTTCATTGGCCAAAGTCTCAAACTTTTCAACTAAATAAATGCAAAGCCTACGTGCCCCAGATCCTCCGCTACAACTAATGACCAGGAGAACAAACATCTCTTGTCCGTTATGTTATGTACTGATATAAAAACAACCTGGCAAAAAGCAAAAAGTGTTCTAGGATATGACTTTTAAAGTCCTGGTCCACTAAGAATGTTGGGAGAGCAGCGTGGGGGGTCCACAGAATTTAGGGGCGCCCTCTTACAGATCAATGCGCAGAGAATCCCCCTATCTAGGCCAATGAGGGACAACTTTGTAAAGAATAGACAACTATTTATCTACACAAAAGAATATCTTCCTACCATTAGTAACACCATTAACTTCTTAGCAGCTTTTCCATTATGAATCTGACATTTCCTTTTTCTTCAAAGCCCAACTTGAGTGCTTTTGATTTTTTTAAATTAAATAAAGCCATCAACACACAATAAAAGCTATGCAATATTTATAATAAGAGGTCTCCAGAGTATATTTTATGTTACAGAAAAGATTGAATTTCTAGGCCTTCCCTTTTAAATCCCTTAAAACCTTCAGCTTTAGAATGAGAGACTCAAACTCTTCTCTCGGGTCTTAACTTTTATGGGGCTTATTACTTTTTTATCCCCTCTAAAACTCTAAATCCCTTCAACATAGCTTCCGTTCCTTCCATGGCTGAATTGGCAGCAGGCTGATCTTTTTATTGGTGGGTAATGGATTTAGTTTGATTGCTGACACGGGAACAATGAGAGGATAAACAATTCCATTTGTGGCCATGAAATTCCCCATCTGTTGAGTGCGTTCATGACTGAAGAGCGCTGGGCAGAGACAGATGAATGAGCCCTCCACGCCCGATGTTAATGACATCCGTCATACAAGGTGAACATGTGGCTTCATAAATCAAGGCTAATAGCAACTCTGGTTGCTCATGTCATTAACTCGCCAGCCGCTTAAATACTTAAGAATGTACCATAACGTTGAGCATAGATACCTGATTTGCAATTCTGATCTCACCAAAAAAACAGAGGTAGCAAGGGAAGCCAAAGTCATTTTTCCAAGCTTAAACAAAACAAAACAAAACCTCTTTCAGATGCATGCTTAAATATTTGTAGATGATATCTCATATCTATGCTATCTGGAATTGGTTTCAAAATACACTGGATAGGTGGGGGGAGTAGTGGGCAGAGATATAGATGAAAAAGATTGCTCATGTGTTGATTCTTGTTAAACCTTGGTGATGGGAACTTGAGAGTTCCTTATACGATCTCCTTCCCTTTGGATGTTTAAAATTATTCATAATGAAAAGGGTTTTTTTAAATTTGAAGATAACTGGAAAATGGGAGTTTCCATTATTTAGCATGAACATTTTTTGCCAAATTCTCTCTTAAAGAAAAAGAAAGAAGCTACGCTCACACAACAGTTCAAGCATGTAACAAGGCAAGTAAGCCATTATCACCAAAGAGGAAAGCAACACATTTCAGAGGGAGATCAGGCAACACCCGCCATGGGTGTTCAAGAACCCACATCACTTGCAGCCCAAACCCTAATGCCGGGAGATTATTGTGTTTGTGAAGTCCCAAGAGTCTCTCCACCCCTCACCCTTTTGATTTTCCACTGCAGTGAGTTACCTATTGTCACCATCACTTCTGCATCTTGTGGCTTCTTTTCATGGATGCTCAGTCTTGGGTGCTTTAATTTGGGGGCTGTTGTCAAAGAGATGGAAAATGAAAGAACAAAGGAAAAGGAAAACAACAAAAGGAAAGTGATAGTGCTCTGTTCAAAGGACTGTTCAGTTCATTTCTGTTAGGTAAAGCCTCTTAATGCCACCCACGGCACACTGTCTCAAGTTCAGCTGGATTTCCAGAGGACGGTCTAGGTACGTCTCCATCAATCCTGATATTGTTGCAAGGCCGGAAGAAGAGAAAGAGAGAAAAATCTGTGCCTCTATTAGCCTCCTGACTCCCAAATTATATACACATAGAGTTGCTATCATTTACTCATAATAAAATCACTGGGTATGTACTTTGTGCCCAATACTTTCCTGGTCACAGGGGTTGCCACAATGAGCAGGGCACACGGCTTCTGTTGGACAGGCAGACAAATAAACAAGCAATCACTCCTCAGCGTAGTACTGCAATGGAATATGGCCCCCTGACCTGCCTTGGGAATCTTCCAGTAGAAGTGATGCTGAAAGTGAGAATGTCAAGTGCAAAGCACAAGGGCCAGTGGAGATCTAGCAGGTTGGAGAACCTCTAGAACTGTGCTGTCTGATATGGTGACCACTAGCCACACACGGCTACGGAGCCCTTGAAATGTGACCCGTCCAAGCTGAAATGGGCTGCAATGTAAGTGTAGAGTGCATACCAGATTTTGAAGACTTAGCATAAAAAAGGCAAATATCTCATTAGGATTTTTATATTGATTACCTATTAAAATGATAATATTTTGGATCTTTTAGATTAAATAACAGATATTATTGAAGTTAATGTCCCTTATTTCTTTGAACTTTTTGAGCGTGACTACTACAATGTTTTAAATTAGATGTGTGGCTAGAATGAGATCTCTATGGGACAGCACTGCTCTACTGCTTCAGGGTAAGCGTGGGAACAGTGTGGGTTGAGAGCCACCTTGAAGGAACTGAGAGACGGTACAGTCCCCTGGTATCAGAAAAGGAACAAGAGTCATTTACTGTCTCCCTTAAATATCAAACTTCAGGTCTGAAATTGAGCTCCTGACCAGGTTCTCCTCCCCCAGCTGCTGAGTGTTGGCAGCTGACAGCTCACTGCTGACTCCCCGCCAGAGCTGGCTCCGCTGGGGAGAACTACCTCGCCCAAGATCACACGCTTCCCAAGGTGGCCTCCAACCGCTGCCAGGCAAGTAGGAGATCAATTAGGAGACCTGACCGACTACCTTGACCCAATTGGGGTAAGTCTGAAGGCTGCCCAGCCTCCAGGTTCCTTCCTGGGGTTGGCTGAGCTCCTCGTTGGGACTACATGGCATCCCAGCAACTTCCTCTGCCTGACCCCACTTCCTTCACTTCACCCCAGGTGTTGATCCTGCAAGCACTGACCAGCAAACTTGTTCCCTGCAAATTTCATCTCCGAGTCAGCTTCCTGGGAACTGGATCTGCAACATGATCTGCCCCCCAAATCGCTTCCTTTTTCAGCCTTTTCCTGGTGCCATCTTTAACTCCTCTCTTTCTGTCACACCCACAGCGTCTTGGTCAGAAATCCTGTTGGGTTTACCTTAAATTATATCCAGAATGACCAGTTCTCACCTCCCCTTCCACTGTCACCCTGATCCAAGCCCCCACCACCTCTCACCTGCGGTACTGCAAGGGACTCTCACTGCCTCCCCCTGCTTCTGCCCTTGCCGCCTTGCAGTCCCTCTTAACACAATAACCGGAGAGAAGGTCTCAAGCCAGGTCATGGCCCAGCTCTGTTCATGCAGACTTCCCATCTCACTCAGAGTAAAAGCTAAATCCTTGCTATGATCCTGCATGCCTAAGACAATCCCAGTTTATGCCTGATTGCCCAGAATAATTTAGTAACAATTGCTTTCCCCCTCAGAAGCAGCCTGGTTTGAATTATAAATTACACAGTTACCCGACCTATAAGGCCCTTCATGTAGTTTCCTGCCGCCTCTTGGGCCTCATCTCCTAACCTCTCCTTGTCCACTCTATTCCAGTGACTCCACAATACTCTGCAAACAGTAGACAAACTTCTGCCTCAGGATATTTGCACTTGCTGTCCCCTTGCCAGTTATTTGCAGGCTAACTTCCTCATGTGCCTCAGGCTATTCAAGATCATTTTTTGGGATGTCTTCCCTGGCCACCCCTTTTAAAACTGCAAATATTTTACTTACTTATTCTGGTGTCTTAGTCCATTCGGGCCACTATAATGAGAACCACAAACTGGTGGCTCATACACAAGAGAGGGGCATCTCGGTGGCTCAGTTGGTTAAGCGTCCGACTGTTGGTTTCGGCTCATGTCATGACCTCACAGTCATAAGACTGAGCCCTGCGCTGGGCTCCGAGCCTGCTTGAGATTCCCTCCCTCTGCCTCTGCCCCCCTCCCCACACCGTGCACATGCGCACATGGGCATTGTCTCTCTCTCTCTTCAAATAAATAAAATCTATTTTTTAAAAGAATCTCTCATAAAAAATTAAAAATAAAAGTAATAAACAATAGAAATTTCTCACAGTTCTGGAGGCTGGAAAGGACAAGATCCAGGCACCTGCTGTCTGTGTTCTGGTGAATTTCCTGGTTCATCGCTGGTGACTTCTCACTGTGTCCTTACGTGCTGAAAGGGGTTAAGGAGCTCTGTGGGGTGTCTTTTATAAGAACATTCATCCCACTCATGAGGGCTCCACTTTTGTGACTTAAGCACCTCTCAAAGACCCCACCTCCTTATACCATCACGTCAGGCATTAGGATTTTAAGATATGAATTTGGGTGGCACAAACATTCAGACCGTAGCATCTGGTTATCATCTGTCTCTTTCAATAGGACATAAGCTCCATGAGTTTACACTTCATCATCCCCAGTCCTTGACGCATAGTAGGTGTTCAATAAATAACTGCTGGGAAAATAAATGAATGAAATATGGATGGACTCCAAAAATATTAGGCTAAATGAAAGAAGCCAGGCATAAACGTTCACAAATTGTATGACTTCATTTATATGAAATATCAGAATACATAAATTTGTAGAGACAGAATGCAGACTAGCCATTGCTAGAGGCTGGCAGAAGGGGGAATGGGGAATGATTGATGGGTACAGGGTTTCCTTCTGGGGTGATGAAAAATTTTGCAACTAGGTAGTGCTCATAGTAGTGATGGTAGCACAACACTGAATACACCAAATGGCACTGAAATGTATGCTTTAAAAGGGTTAATTTCTTGTTATGTGAGTTTTACCTCAACAAATAAAAAACCAAATATGAATGAACAAACAGTTATGGAAAGGTGAGGTCTGGTAGTTCAGGGCTTTGCTGTCTTCAGTACTGAGTGGGGAATGAGGGGTGTTATGCGTTCCTCAGGCTACAAGAGGACAGCCTGAGAACCATGGTCAAGCCCATTCTCTTTTTAAGGCAGGGAGAACCTGCCCCACAGCAAGCGGGACCTTCTCATTCTTGCCATATTTCAGCAACCATGTTAAACGCCCATGAGGTCCAGGCATGATCCACTGTGAACCTCACAGAGCTCTGTGATAGCATCCAAAGCAGAAATCAAGCTGCAGTAATAGGCCGTGCAAAAGCTCTGCATGTCATTTTCCAATGATTTTCTTCCAAATCAATGTGATGTGATAAATTCCTTTTGATTCCCGAACTTTTTACTGGATGAAATTGTTGCAATGTCTAAGAGCATAAGCTTTGGAGCAGGCTGCCTGGGTTTTGATCCTCGCTCAACACCCTAACAGCTAGGGTTAGGTATAAACCTTAGATCAGTGGTTCTCAACCAGAGGTGAATTTGCCCCACAGGGGACAACTGAGGGAATGTTACTGGCAGCTAATGAGTAAAGGCCCGGGATGCCATTAAACATCGCGCAATGCACAGGACAGACGGTCCCCACAACAAAGAACTCTCTGGTCCCAGATTTTGATGATGACACTGTTGAGAAACCCTGTCTTCGGCCAGTCACCAAGCTGTTTTGGGCCCCAGTTTTCTCATCTGTTAAATGGTGGTACTAGCAGTGGGCCTACTTATAGGGTTGTGATAATAAATAAAAAGTGAGCAAAAGGCTCACAGCATAGTGCTTGGCATATAGTAAGTGCTATTTTTTAAAGTATCATTAGACTAAGCCTGTGTCTGATTATCTCGATTATTGTGGCCCCTAATAAGACCAGGTGAATTTGTCTTCTGCCCCTCGTCCAGCCTCGGCTGTGAGCTTCTAACACGGGAACATCACTGATCCCAAGGAGCTGGAAGCGTGTTCATCACCTGGGCCAGAAAACCCACTGCAGTGGGCTTGCCTGATTCAAAAAATAAAAATATAGGATGCTCAGTTAGATTTGAATTCCAGTAAACAATAGTTTTTCATATACGTATGCCCCGTGCGATATATGGGGCGCAGACCTTATGCTAAGAGACCACTACTTATACTACACTAGAAAAACTCTTTGTTATTTATCTTAAATTAAGATGTAACTGGGTAACCTGTATTTGTCTGATCCCTCTACCCTCCAAGCACCTGCCCTCTGACGTGTAGAGTCTTTTTCACACACAAAGAACATCGATTTGCCTAAGTTAAAGATTGAAACCATCTCTCTCTCCCTCAGAGGAACTGAAAGGTGAATGCTGCATCCGCTAAAATTACGAATGGATCTCCAATTTCACAAAATAAACCACCGCAGGTTGAACACAGAGCCCGCCCCCAAGTCTGCACAGATGAGCCCTGTGGGGTGGCAAGGAGTCCCGGCTGTGGAGTCATGACGGACCTGGGGTAGGAGCTCTCTCCTGCAAAGTGGTAGTAGGTCCACCTGGCCAGATTGTTGTAGGACTGACGTATAAAATGCCTGGTACCTAGTAGGTCTTCGACATAGTGTTGGCACATGGTGGGCTTCCATAAATGCGGGAGGAACGGGCGAAGGCTGTACCGCACAGGCTGGGGCCATAGACCACCATTCATGTTGAGCGGCTACCACCCCTCTGCTCAGCCACTAAATCCACGTCCCCCGGGTGCTTTTAAAGCCATGTACTCCTAGGAACCACTCCAGATCTTTGGAATCAGGAAAAAATGGGGGTGCGGCCCAGGCTTTATCAAGCCGCTTAGCAGGTCTGCTGCGCAATCAGGGTTAAGAACCACGAATCCAAATCTTGGAGGATGGCTCTATCAAGAGTGGTTCTCAAACTTTAGGAAGGTTAGAGGCCCTGAGAGCTTGTTTAAAATGCAGATTGCTGCGCTCTCTCTGAGAGTTTCTGATTTAGGAAGCAGGGTGGGCCTGAGAATTTGCATGTCTAACACTAACATGTTCCCTGTCCAAGCCCCGGCCACATATTATCATCATTGGGGGTGTTTTTTATTTATTTATTTATTATTTTTTAAAGATTTTATTTATTTGACAGAGAGAGAGACAGCCAGTGAGAGAGGGAACACAGGCAGGAGGAGTGGGAGAGGAAGAAGCGGAGGAGCCCGATGTGGGACTCGATCCCAGGGTGGGATCACGCCCTGAGCTGAAGGCAGACGCTTAACGACTGGCTTAACGACTGAGCCACCCAGGCGCCCCCAGGGATATTTTTAAATACCTATGCGTTAGTCCTGGAGAATCTTATTTAAACAGTCTGGTGAGGGAGCTGAGCTCCGCATAATGCTTGTGCCTCTGGGTCAGGAATGTCTGCTCTCCTAAAGTGAACTTTTTGCTCTAATTCCAAAGTGTGCCCTGGCGCCAGCAACAAGGGTTTCACAGGAGGGCCCCTTAGAAATTCAGTCTCTCAGGCCCCACCGCAGACCCATGGAATCAGAATCTGCATTTTAACGAGGCACTAATTCATACCACATTAAAGTATGAGAAGCATGTTTAAGATTCAACCGAAATGAAACTTTTTCTGAGAGGCCTCCTCCTACCGTCTTTGTGAGGGTAAATCTCCAGGACTCTGAGGTTGGAGAAACACAGGTGGCACCGCTCAGCCCTCCCCATTAGTGAGGCAGTTAGGTAGCCAAACACGCAATAAATAAATAAAGTCTTCCACTGACATTAATTGCCCGCCCTTAGAGTCAGGGTGGAAACAAAATTTTAAAATGAAAGTAAGTCGTCCTCCACATGCCAACAGTGTGGAATCCTCATCACTGACTTCCCAGATCCTGAGAGAAGAGGAACCCAGACCAGGACAGACTCTGCCTAACTTAGGTTTCAGCTGGCCCCGGCAGGGGCTGCCGTCAGGACTCACAGGTGTGGTGTGTATTCACTGTTGCGTACAGATTATAACGTTTATATTCCAAAACGGGATCTCAGCCATCCACCCCTTCATGGATTATAAGGTATCTGGGCTAGGAGCCCCGTAACTGTTTAATACAATCAAGATTCTTGGCTCAGAGCCCAAAAGCCAAACAGTATAATTCTGGCAAATATTAATAATAATTATTGCCTAGGGTGTGGGGAATAAGCCCTTCATATCCTATTAGCGAAAGTGTCAATGGAGGCAGAAGTTTTGGAAGGCAATGTGAAAAATGTCCTCAAAATTTTAAATACCCATATGCTATGACCCACACTCTCACAACTAGAAACACAGTCTACAAAAAAGAAGACATGTATAAAGATACATACGTAAGGATGTTCTTTGCAGCACTGTTTCTAATTTTTTAAAAATGGAAATAAGCTATAGGTCTATCAAGAAAGGAGTAGCTAGGGGGGCGCCTGGGTGGCACAGCGGTTAAGCGTCTGCCTTCGGCTCAGGGCGTGATGCCGGCGTTATGGGATCAAGCCCCACATCAGGCTCTTCCGCTATGAGCCTGCTTCTTCCTCTCCCACTCCCCCTGCTTGTGTTCCCTCTCTCGCTGGCTGTCTCTATCTCTGTCGAATAAATAAATAAAATCTTAAAAAAGAAAGAAAGAAAGAAAGAAAGGAGCTCCCCCAGCTAAAACTCGTCACCCTGGGTTTACATTCAGTCCTCAGGCCCTATCCAGATCATCGGTTCCATTTATTTCCACTGGCTTCCCCTCAATTTCACCCCCATTAGCCCCGAAAACCACGTAGATATTGAGAGCATATACCTTCCCTCTGGCCCCAGTCTAAGGCCCAATTTCTGTTCCCAGGAGGCAGCAGTTTGGGTTAGGTGTTTAAGTGTCTAAGTGTCAAGGGGACAAATTCAGGCAGAATAGACAAGGATTCCCAGAGCCATCCTCTATGGCTAGGTGCAATTCTGAGACATAAGTGTAATACTGACAACTAACTGATGAATAAATGCCCCAAATTTGTCTATCATAGAAATAGCAGTGGACACCAAGTCCAAGTTTAAGGGGGCCTTTGAACCCCCAGGTTCAAAGTAGGTGGCAAGGCTTCAAAGGTAAAGAATGGAGTATAATTTAATGATTAAGTACAGAGTTTGGAGTCAAATTAGGGATTAAATCCTTATTCTGCCATGAACTTGGTGTTTTAATCTTGGGCAGATTACTCAGTCTCTTCATGCCTCAGTTTCCTCACCTACAAAATGGCAAAAATAATGGCTAGTGTCATCGGGTGGTTGTAGACATTAAATGAGATCATACATCATGCTTCCTAGCTCTTAGC
>NW_024427107.1:17318822-17431609 GCF_017311325.1 Ursus maritimus
TTTCAGTCTGTTAACATAATTTTGGATCTTGCTTTCTATTTAGATATTCCTCTAAATTTTCTATTATTTAAAAATTTAATCACTGTGGAGGTTATAAAATTTATAGATGTGTTTTTAGACAGTACTCTTTTTAACTGACAATGACCAAAACCTACTTAAACAAAAAGGACACTTATCAGATAGAGACCAAGGTATCTCATTGAAAACTATCAAATTGGACCATTTTTCTATCCCTCCCTTATCTCTGCCTCTTTATGCTCTTTCTCAATTCTCCACACCCACCCCTCACTCTTCCAATACTTCGCTTACCCCCAACCCTCCATCCCTCGCACTGCCTCTCGCCCACCTGTACAAGTAACCACAGACCCAACAAGTATGGGTCAAGGTGAAAGCGCTTGCTGAGCTCCCCCAGCTAAAACTCGTCACCCTGGGTTTACATTCAGTCCTCAGGCCCTATCCAGATCATCGGTTCCATTTATTTCCACTGGCTTCCCCTCAATTTCACCCCCATTAGCCCCGAAAACCACGTAGATATTGAGAGCATATACCTTCCCTCTGGCCCCAGTCTAAGGCCCAATTTCTGTTCCCAGGAGGCAGCAGTTTGGGTTAGGTGTTTAAGTGTCTAAGTGTCAAGGGGACAAATTCAGGCAGAATAGACAAGGATTCCCAGAGCCATCCTCTATGGCTAGGTGCAATTCTGAGACATAAGTGTAATACTGACAACTAACTGATGAATAAATGCCCCAAATTTGTCTATCATAGAAATAGCAGTGGACACCAAGTCCAAGTTTAAGGGGGCCTTTGAACCCCCAGGTTCAAAGTAGGTGGCAAGGCTTCAAAGGTAAAGAATGGAGTATAATTTAATGATTAAGTACAGAGTTTGGAGTCAAATTAGGGATTAAATCCTTATTCTGCCATGAACTTGGTGTTTTAATCTTGGGCAGATTACTCAGTCTCTTCATGCCTCAGTTTCCTCACCTACAAAATGGCAAAAATAATGGCTAGTGTCATCGGGTGGTTGTAGACATTAAATGAGATCATACATCATGCTTCCTAGCTCTTAGCAAGCATTTAATAAATGCCAACTATCAGTGTTAATATGATTACATCATCATTATCAATATGAAGAAATAAGTCTGACACGGCATAATGAAGGACAGTGGGTTTGACATAATTTCAGACATACCTTATTTGTGTGTGTATACATAGCATATATAAAACGAAATATAGGATACATATTATTCTATATAAATAGAGGATAATAGAATATATAGAATAATATATACTAGGGTGTTTAGGGTAATAAAAATACAATCTTCTTGAAAATCGAATCTTCCTGTGCCACCTTGGGTGTCAGGGCACTGCTGTTACCATGTCTCTGCAAGCACCTGAAGGGCTGTACAAGGAGACGCAAAATAGACCGCTCTCTAGAAATGTCAGCCTTGTCATGTACTGGCGTGAAGCGAGAATGCTCTGGAGAAACAGTCCTTTTGTTTAAAATAGAAACTTAGAAGGAAGCCAAATCAACACACAACAAATTATTGAATATCCAGTTCTTCTGGAGGAAGGGGAAAAAAAAAAAAAAGCCCCCTTCGTTTCTGAAATGAAAAGGGTAATTGCTGGGACCAAAATTCACGTTTCCTTTTCGGTGAGATTCTCCAGCCAAGCTTGGCGCTAACCGAGTCGGCGATTTCACTTCATCGTTACTTCACAAAAGACTTCCAAAATCACTGCGGCAGACACGGCAAAATAAAAATGTTAAATACGTCCTGGCTGGGAGGGGACTGAAGCCTCCACGCTCAATCAAAGGTTTACAATAATAGGATTCATAAAAAAAAAAAAAAAAAAAAAAAAAAGATGGGATTAGAAAATGTTGCAGTGAAGACTCTGGAATGAGATGAGATCACAGCAGCAGCCTGTCTTTTGTGGACCTGCACAATGATCCCCGAGCCAGACTGGATTAGGAAACCTCGCGACTAGGGGTTCGGAGAGAGGCTTCCGGTTCCCGGCACTTTGGGGGAGAGAAGGCTGAAACGATGCATCAGATTTACAGCTGCAGTGATGAAAATATAGAAGTTTTCACCACCGTGATCCCTTCCAAGGGTGAGTGAAATTGCCCTTGACGTTTCCTCACCGCGGCACCTTCTGCCGGAGGTGAAGGACAATCACGTGCTGTTTTACTATGGCTTATCCTCGGGTCTCTCTCGGAGGGGTGGATGGGCTCTCTGTTGTGATGGTATCTGTTATTGTTGTGCTTGCTTCGGAAAAGGAGGTACATGGATAAATATCAGTCATTGAGAAACAATCCATCAAAGGGGTGGGGGCATGAGGGCAGTTAAATGCTCCCAATTCCACTTAATTCAGTCCTGGTAACCCAATATGCCGAGTGAAAGTGACAGCAAGCCATTGTTTTAGGAAACAGAGATGAAAACAAAATTCCCAGGGCAGCTAGAGAGATTCTCTCTTCTTCTCCAATGAGCAAGTGGGCTCTGAAATGAGAACCAGCTGGCTCAAAAGTAGGATTTCTAACGATGCCATCAAAGGTGAGGAGAAATACTCCCGGCAGGGGCCTGAAATCTAATAAAGTGGTCAGATAATGCCCTGACCCGGGCTGGTCTCTAACACAGATCCCAGGGCCCCTGCTCCCAAACTTCACCCAGAACTCGCGCCGCCAAAACGTGTGACTCTGTCAGCTCTTGTGCTCGGGGTGAATGGTGTCAAGTCCCACGGAGGGCTTTGTGTGCGAGCTCAGCGGACGGCAGGTGTCTGGTTACTGGACAGTTCCCTCGCCCCCTCCAAAGCTCAGTCCTCTTTCCTGCTCCTTCTGTTCTCTCCCCACAGTCCCTGCCTTGGTGGAAGAGCCTGGGACTCTGGCTTAGCCCTGGTCTCATTGTCAGACTTGAATGAAGGGGGCTGGATGTTTGCTGGTGTTGTGACCCCCTGTTCAAACAACCCCTTTCTTCTTCCCGTGTCAGCCACTGACAGGGCCACTGCTCAGGGGGGAGGGGAGAGACTCCGCCTGGTCACAAAGAGACACCAACAGAACATAAATAAAGCTTTTGACATCTATTGCCACATAGAGAGAGAGAAAAAAAAGAGCAAGGAGTCTGCCCACGTGCAGGAGTTGGAAGTCTGTCTGGAGCCTCTGAAAAGTACCTGGAAAGTCAAAGCTGACCCTCTGACCCAGCAGTTCCACTTCTAGATGTTCTTGCTCACAGATGTTCACAGTGGCATTGATTCTAGGAGGACAAAATTGAAAACAGCTTCAGTGTCCTTGAGGAGGGGAGGGGGTAAAATGTGGTGTCATCGTACTATGGAATATTCCACAGTTGTCAACAGGGATGAAGTAGATCTATGTATATGGACACAGATCTCAAAAACATAATGTTGAGTGGGAACGAAAAAGGCTGGCTGGAAATTTTATATGTATGATAACAATTACTATATCTGGCAATACAAAACAACTTATGGATACATATTCAGAGAGAGTATGAAAACATAGGCTGGAAAGATGCAGATAAAATTAGTGATCTTACTAGCCCTGGAGAGGGACAGAAGAAGAATTAGGGGAGAATAGAAAGGGAATTGAAATTTGCCTAATTCTTTATTTCTTTTACATGAGAAAAAACAAATTGGAAGCAAATATGAAAATGTTAAAATATGTCTCTATTTCCGGTCATTTTTTTCCAGTTAGCAATTTTTAAAGGAAGAAAAAAATTCAAAGCCGAATAGCCCTTTTTAATTAAAAACTTATTCAACAATTCAGGAGCAATGTCACACTTCACCTGAATAAAAGCATTTAAAACAGGGCCTGTGACTCCATTTGCTTAGCATAGTGGTCAAGAGACTGCGGCCACTTCTGCACTGTGTGACCTTGGGCAGGCTGCTTCATCTCTCTGGGCCCGAGGTTCCACTTTTGTAAAAGAAAGAGCTAGAATTTACCTCCCAGGGTTGTTATGGGGGGGGGATGGAAATACAGATAAAACATATAAAGCATATAGAACAGTACCCAGCATGTAGTAAGCACCATTAAATACATCACTTAAAAAATGGTTTCTATTCTTGTTCCATATTTAGAGCAATGATTATGTTCAGTCAAAGATCAATATTTAATCCTGTATTCCTTTCTTGCCATTTTCATTCATGGCCATCTCCTGGTCATAAACCAAGTATTCATTGGTATTCATGGACACTTCACTGCTCAGGAAGTTGTTCTCTAGAAAAGGAGTATTTGCAGTCTTACCTTAGACCATGAATGGAAGAAGTTCACCTCTTCCTACTTCCTTTTCTGCCTCCTCTTGCTTTCTCCAAAGCTATCAAGCAGAGGGCTTTCAGTGAGAGTAGACAGTGCTAGCTCTTCTTAAGTCCCTGCTTATAAGAGAGATTGGTAACTCTTCAATACATCCCCACATTCCTTGCCTACAGAAGTAGAAGGTGGCTTAATTTTATCTAACAAGGTTATAGTTCTCCCTGGGTTGCCCTTTTCCCAACGCTATCATTTAGCATGACCAAAATGGCCAACACATTTTCTGGGCACAGTTTCAGCAGCGTGGGCAGTGTGGCCAATGGTTAAGAGTATAGGGCCTTGTTCCACTGTCAACTGTGTGACCCCTAACTTCAGTATCCCCGCCACTAAAATAGAGATAAAGCAGAGTACCTGGCTCACAGAGTTGCTATAAGGAGTGAATGAGATAAGGCAAGTAAGCCATCACCTGGTAAAGCTCAACGTGAGCAATTATTACCTTTCTAATGTTGTGTTATATCCTTCTTTCCAACGTACACACACACATACATATATTGGGGTCAAGTTAATATTTATATGTATTTCTTAGCGGAGCCGTCTTAATGTCTCACAAAAATATGGCAGCAGCAAGTGTTAGAGTGTTACTGAAATATTTTAAAGGGATGGGACAAAGATATCAAGTCTATTAACTGAGGACAAGTGTGGATTTTTACCTTCTGGAGAGAAAGAGAGCCCTTTAAGGGAAAAAATTCATAGACACAATTCACAGTAAATACAAAAGATAAAAGCTGTGGTTTTACCAAGAAGTTACACCAGAAGTTATTTCCTGAGACACACCAGAGGGGGTTTAATTCTAGGGCACCACAGCATTCAAAATAATTCCCTTGAGGATAAACAGCAATGGGGAGTGGTTGGGGAGAGGGATCAGGGAAGAGCAGGAGGAAATGCAGAAAACTCCAGAAAGAGAAATCCTAATGGAATGCTGTCAGATCTAAAAGTTATCACCTATTCTTTCTACCTGCCTTCAGCTTGCAGAGATGGAGGAAAATCATAATAACCACCATTGATTCCTGGGAACTTACTCTTTGCCAGGCACTGGACCAAGGGCTTTATAAATATTAGTTCATTTCATCCTTGTCACAGACCTCTGAGGTGGGTGCCATTAATTCCCCCTGTCTTACAGATGAGGAGAGGAAAGTGTGGAGAGGATGGGTAATTTGACCAAGTCACATAAGTGGCAAGTGGTCCAGTTCTGACTCACACTCAAGTGAAAGGATTTGGGAACCCTGGCTATTAACTAGCACACTGTACCCCAGGTATCATGGCTGTAGGTGCTCTGAAGAAAATAACACCACCCAGCACTCATCTGATCACTTATCTGATAAGTGACAAGGAGTCATCTCAGTTCTAGGCAGGGCAGTGACGTGGTGGGATTTCAGTTCCAAGTAAATCATTCTAGTAGCAATATGGAAAAGAGATACCTGAGTAACTCCATTTTCAACAAAATATACACCTTCTTCCAACCAACATTTTTTAATAGTTAATTGATTTTTTAAAGATTTTACTGTAGTAAAACATACATGATATAAAATTTACCATTTAAGCATTTTTAAATGTACAGCTCTGTGGCATGAGGTCCATTCACATTGTTGTGCAGACATCACCAATCTGTTTCCAGAACTTTCATCATCCCTAACCAAAACTCTCTACCCATTAAATAACAACTCCCCATGACCTTCTTCCCCCAACGCCTTTGTAACCTCTGTTCTACATTCTGTCTCTGAGTTTAATACTCTAGGTATCTCATATAAGTGGACTCATACAATATTTGTCCTTTTGTGTCCAGCTTATTTCATTTAGCTTAATGTTTTCAAGGTTCATCCATGCTACTGCATGTATCAGAATTTTATTTCTTTGTAAGGCTGAATAATATTCCATTGTATGTATATACCATATTCTGTTTATCCACTCATCTGTTAGTGGACATTTGAGTTGCTTCCACCTTTTGACTATTGTGAATAATACTGCTATGAACTTTGGTGCACTCAGCCAAGTAACATCTAAAATTGTAATTACACCCTGCCTATTCTCCCCACTTCCCCTCCTCCGCACCCCTCCCCACTCCAGGTGCAACGCTCTCTGAGGCTACATCAGCTTTACCAACGTTCTCTAAAACCATTCCTTTCTCTCTCTTTGCAGTGTCCAGTCCAGCCAGAAGAAGAGTCAAAAGCTCTCAACACCTCTTGACCAAGAATGTAAGGACAACTTCAATTTTGATCCCTTTTATTGGTTTTCATTACAAAAGCATCATCTAGCTTCTTCACTTCCTCTCCCCTGCTCTCAATAGCCAGGAAGTTTTTCTCTATGGCATGTTGCGGCTGCTCGATTTCCTGTCCTCCCCTTCACCAAAATAATTGACAAATGTCTACCAGACAGCAAACAGCTCCTATTCTGCCATTTTCCCCAGACACATAGAGTAAATCTCATTCTCTAAAAAAATTGTGTTCTTATTTAAATAGAGTCCACGATGAGTATAGTATCCCTGACTTAGGTGTTCTCCTATTGTTGGCATTTGTGAGGTTCCATTTTTTCACTATTATAAATAGCATTGCAATTAATTTGTACAAAATACTAATCTTTTGGATTAATTCCAGGGTAAATTAACAAGTAAAAGGATAAGAATAGTTTCATCTATCCCTTGATCCATTCATCCATCCACTATTTTCATTCCTACTATGTGTAAGAGACACTATGCTAGATGTGGAGAATGGTGATTTTTTTTTAAAAAAATGGTTTCTGCTTACAGCTTTGTCACACATCACCAGGAATTCTGAACAGTTGCCAGGCTTCCAGCAATGCTTTTCCATTTACCTCCAACCCTACTAACATCAATTTTCATTTTTTTACATTATCTTTTGCTACTCTATAAGCATTCACATTACCTTAAAATTAGTTCACATGTCATTAGAGCCAAAGAATGCTGTAAATTTCTCATTTTACTTACAGATTTCTTTATACAAAAGTTGTCAATCCATCTTCGTACTTTCACTAAAAAGGTTCAACTGCAAATGGTTTCCTCTTGGTTATGTTGGAGTTTCAATTTCTATCACAATCTTTCGTGGAACAGCATTTTGATTTTCTAAGTATTTCAGTTTTTGAAGGCCTAGTCACCATTAAAAAGAATTTTTTTCAGCGTCCTGGGAATGATATGGGGTTTTAGTCGTTGTTGTTTTCATAAACATTACTTTTTTTTAAATTCCCAAAGTAGTATGTGCCCGTTATGAAATTTCAAATACTATGACAATATAAAATACAGTATCAGAAAATTCTAAGAAGCTGTGGAACATAACGGTTAGGTATATAGACTTAAGAGTCCAACTGCCTGGACTTAAATTCAAGTTCTATCCATTTCTAGCTAGGTGACCTGGAGCAAGTTGCCCACCATACTGGGACTCACCTTCTTTAGTATTCAAATGGCAATAATAGGAGCACATTATCTCAAGAACCATTGGAAGGAGCAAATGATTTAACACATGTAAAGTGCTTAGTCTAGAGCCTGACACACACCAAGCATTCAATTAGTATTGGCGCTTTATAAGTGAAATTTTCCCATACACTAACGTATCATTATTGTGCTCCATTGCTCAATAATGTACTGTTTTGCAATTTGCTTTTTTCACTAAACTGTAAGTCTTGAACATTTTTACATGCCAGCTAATACTTATAGATCTACCTCATTCTTCATCAAAGCTGCATACCATGCCATTATATGAATGTACTATAATTTTCTACCCAAATCACATCTGAAGTCTTCTAGATTATTTAACAAAATTCTACTAAAACAATGCCACAAGGAATATCCTTGAACATATTTTTCATAAGCAAATGTTTTTGAAGATAAATTCACAGATATGAAAATCCTTGGTCATCAAATCAACACGTTGTACTCCTTAATGTTATATGTCAATTATATCTCAAAAAAAAGAAAATGCTCAAAGGATATGAACATTGAAAAAAATGTATATCCCCTGCCAAATTCTTAGCAACTGTGTTTTAAAGCACCTTTACCAAAACACCTAAGCCAATACTGTACATCATCAGTGTTGTTAATCTTTGATAATCTGATAGGTGAAAATATCTTGTTTTAATTTGCATTTCTTTAATTATCAATATCATTCTTCATCTTTTCAGGCATTTTGATATTTTTTCACTATAGGTTCCTAATTCATGTCTTTGGCACATTTTTCTGTCATTTTATTTTTTTAGTGACTTTTGAGAATATTTTACATTAAGAAAGAAAATGAGGGTGTCTGGGTGGTACAGTTGGTTAAGCACCTGACTCTTGATTTCAGCTTAGGTCTTGATCTCAGGGTCCTGAGTTCAGGCTCTGCCTTGGGCTCTGTGCTGGGCGTGGAGGCTACTTAAAAACAAACAAACAAACAAACAAACAAAAAACAAAAAGAAAAGGAAAGAAAGGGGCTTTTAATGGATGGAAAATTTCTTTATAGTAGGGCAAGAAATTCTGACCTTTCTCCTGGTCCCTGATAACTGAAGCCCACAGTCTACAATAAAAATGCTCCTGACTTTCAAGGAGTGGGTGTTACCAAAAATGGAAAGGGAGGGGCACCTGGGTGACTCAGTCAGTTAAGCAGGCAACTTTTGATCTCGGCTCAGTTCATCATCTTGGGGTCCTGGGATCTAGCCCTGCCTCAGGCTCTGTGCTCAGTGGGGAGGCTGCTTCAGGATTCTCTCTCTCCCTCTGTCCCTCCACCCACTTGTACTTGCACTCTAAAATAAATACATAAATCTTTTTAAAAATGGAAAGGAAAGGGGTTTTTTGTAGGTGATTACAGTTTAAGAAAAGTTTCACGACAGACTTTTCGGTCAAGGGGCTTGAGTCTGGCATTACTCTGGATTTGAAGGAGCCACAAATCATTCATGACTCCAGAAAGATCCCTTGGGAATTGGGAATATTTAGTTCTCAACCAAGTTCTTGCCTTGAATTTCTTTTTTTTTTTTTTAAGGTTTTATTTATTTATTTGACCGAGAGAGACAGCCAGCGAGAGAGGGAACACAAGCAGGAGGAGTGGGAGAGGAAGAAGCAGGCTCCCAGCGAGCAGGGAGCCCGATGTGGGGCTCGATCCCAGGATCACGCCCTGAGCCGAAGGCAGACACTTAACAACTGAGCCACCCAGGCGCCCCTTAAATTTTTAACCTTAAACAATGTTCCTGTCTGAATCACTAATACCAATATCTACTGGCTTTGTAAGGACAGAACAATATTTACAAAAGCTTTTAAAATGGAAACTAAATCACCATACTTTCTAATAGTTAAGTAAGTTCTAGGGAAGAAAATCCTCAGGAGATTTCGAACCTAAATAAAGGAGACAACTCTCAGTGGTGGGGATGAAACCACAGGGGATGAGATATCAAACCAACCAAAATACGGGGCACAGCCTTCTGGAACTTCAGCCACTTGACTTCTGGCAGCCCTGTAGAACCATGCTCTCAGGTTTCCTGGGAGTGGAAATTTTTGAGAAAGACAGTTATGTTAATGGTTTATGACTTTCCCTCTCCAAAATATTTTTACTCAGAGGGAAAAAAAATGACTCAAGTATATGAATACATATTAAAATTTGCTTTTGATTTAAAAAAAATTAGAAGCTGGGTCTTGTCTTCAACGATGCAGTCTTCCCCCAGGTGAGACAACTTAGTAATGCCCTCTGGCCTTTGAGCTCTCCTCTGAATTTCTCATTTCCCCTAACAGCCTGACTCATCCTTTGCTAGCAAACCTCAATGCCAGCTGTACAGAACATTCAAATTAGAAAAGACAAGAAAGGTCTTAGTCTACCTAAGATGAGGGAAGTGAGTCCTACAGAAAGAATCGTCTCTGATTATTTGTTTCCTCGTCCGACTGGCTCTTGGCTTCCCTTTGAGTTCCCAAGGAAAATATTTACATTTTGTAACTGCTTGAATCTACAAATGTTTATGACTTTCTTTGTCCTGAAATTCTTATTTGTGTCTGTTGTCCTTGGGCTACCATGTGGAGTCAGGTTCCTTCCTTTACAAAGATCTCTCCTCTCTAAACCATCCTTAGTGCCACAGCACCTCTACGATGGAGTCAGGCCCCCAGGGGCCATCGATTCCCAGCCCCATCATAATGAGCAGTGGTAGCACCGCCAGGAAAGATGGAGATATGGGATTGTAAATGTCACATCTCCTCAGATTTCCATCTTATTGGGAAATTTACTGATTTTTCAAAATGCGATTGATGGCACTTGAAATTTCTTATCTGGATGTAGGCACTTCTCTGGGTCTTATAAAGAGCACTCACCTAGAAGTCCTAAAACCATGGCTCTCATCCTGGCTCTGCCCCTTATAACTCTGTGACCCTGTAGACACATGACCTCTCTTGGCCTCAGTTTCTCTATGTGTAAAATTAGGGAGTTGGGCTAGAACGTTGTTATGGATCCCATCAGCCCTAAATCATGATGATTCTCCATCACCTAGGTCTCACCTGTCTTTCCAACTCCCTACTGGCCCCCGAGGCCGGCAAACAGAAGTGTGAGTTGAAGAGGTCAGTGAGTGGAGTCCTGAGGCTTGAGCGTTAGCCCATGCCTTCCCTGCTTCCAGGCTCTGACCAGAGATCAGCAGCGGAGCGGCAGTTTATTGCTCTAATCTATCCCCCCTACTTTCAGAAGGCAGTTTGCTGGAAAGGCAAGTCCAACACTAAACCCTCCCCTCCCTTCCCGCTTACTCCTGTACTGGGGGAGGGGGGGGCCGCTAAACAACCTACTCTCAGACCAGTTTGTTCTAAGCCCAGCAGCAGTTGCTGCCCCAAACTGTGTCCTAGAGACCAGAAAATAACCCAGGCTTTCAGGTGTCCATTTCCTGGGGTGGGCCCAACGTGCTCCCCGCCCCCCCTGCCCCGGCCTTCCCCCTCCCTAAGCCCTCTCAGAGCCTCTGTTACTGTGGGAAATGAGAACCACAAGTTCCAGACCAGCTAAGAAAGGGAAATCTGAACTGGGCACCTCTCCTCCTTCCTTTCCTGCTATTGGCATCCTTTGGGGACTGGAGAAGATACCCTGAAGGGGCACTTGGCCCTAAGTCATGACCTGGGAAGTAACCAGCCTCATCCCCATCCCTAGGGAGCCTCCTCCAACCAGCAGAGCGCTGAGCAGCTAATGCCTCTCGGCTCTCTCCCTGCTGGTTCTCTTCTCCCACCCCACAGCGCAGAGAAGGATTGCGGAGGTGGAGTTTCTTGTTCCTGAAAGGGAACATTTGCTTCCCTTTCAGAGGAGGAAATGCCGGGTCTCCCTCATGGACTCCGCAGGCTTTCATTACCTGCTTTACTTTCTCCTTGTACAAAGTAGGTCTGAAAACATACCAGTCTCACTCCTCCTCACTCAGAAGAATGCTGACAGAATGAAAATAAAATCAGAAATACCTGTGACAGTCAAGAGCTCTGTATCATAATGAGGCTCAGGTCTCTCCTATTCAACCTGGAGAGTCACATTCCAGGGGAGAGCCCTTTAGGCCAAATATTACAAGGGTCCAGGGGAACAGGGCTCCGAACTACCATTAATCTAGGAAATTCCAGTATTCTGGGCAACATCATGGCAGAGAACGGGGCCACGGGGAAGGAAGGTAAGGAGGATCGCAGAGGAGACTGTTAGTGCTGGGTGGTCAGTGCTGGACCCCGCACTGAGCTGGCACAGGGTGGACCCAGCACTGCCCCAGCCCAACAGAACCACCACCTTCTAATCATACCACAGTTTATAAATGTATCAAAGCAACACATTGTACACCTTAAACTTACCAAATCGTATGTGTCAGTGATATCTCAATTCAGCTAGGAGGAAAAAGGAATAAATATTTTAAATTATTGGGGGAAAAAAAAAACCCCACCTTCTGCAGTGCCCAGAGGAGAAAAGGTACTAATCCTACACGCTCCTGAATGATCAGCTTTCTCCAAAGGCACAGGGTGAATGAGTCTGGGCCCTAAAATGGGCTTGAGAGGAGTTAATTTCCTAACCCAGATAAGACCAAATTGGGGATATATTAGTTTTCTAAGCAAAGGACTATTTGTGGTAAACTGAGCAAAGAGTGACAGCTTCTCCTAGTTTCCTCTTTGGGAGACATGAACTGCTCTGATTCTGCAGATAAATATGTAGCTTGAAGAAAGAGCAAGCTCTGCTACTAAAACCCCTACAGGTGATAGGCATTTACTCTGCCCCCACACAGCAAGGACACACAAGAATATCTCCTTTCCACAGAACCACCAAGTGTCACGACTGGGGCGTGAATTCAGGTCTGCATGACCGCAAATGGAGTTCCCTTCTTCACCACTGACAATCTGAGAAGAGAACGAACACACACACACACACACACACAACTTCGTTTTCATTTGCATTTAATTATCGTTCAACATCTTTTCATGTTTGTGGTGTCATGTTTACCATTTGTATTTCTATTGTCAATGGTCAGCTCCTAGTTTTTGTCCCATTTTTCTTTTGTCTTCTTCCTCTTTATTGATTTGTAAGTGTTCTCTATACATAGGGATCATTCCCCATCATACGTAACAAATGTTGTATTGAGCCACGTTCACTTCTTGTGTTTGTTGTTTTTAACATGTATCTTGGATCTGTCTGGTATATATTTTGGTGTGAGAAGTTTGAACACAAATCAATTTCCTGCAGTTACCTGCCATTTATTATAACAGTATTTATTAAAGATCCAATTTTTCTCCACTAAATTGAAATACCACCCTATGTTAATATTTAGAAATGTAGTCTTATTTGCTCAGCACCCTCCAAAAGCAACACAAGTGTTCTATGTGGATAAACGCGGGGGATCCGTCAAAGGCTAGAGAAAAAGGGCTGAGATGGGTCCACCGAACTCACAGATGCACCCAGCGCCCAGGACCTGGCACAGAACGTGCCCTTGCAGGACATCTGCCAAAGGAGCAAGCAAATGAGTCAATGCAAACCTCAGAGAAGCTACGGTATACAGATCCTAACCAGCTTCAAAGGAGTGAAGAATTTCAGAATGAATGACCCTAATGTCCTGGATATGTATAAAAATATGCAGGATATGAGCCCAAAACTGCTAAGATTCCCTCATCACTCCCGGTATTAAGATAAAATATGGTATTATTTGTCTCAAGTTTATACATTTAAATCATTTCAATGATTTAAGTGTGTTTATTATAACTTTTAAGGCCCATTTTGGTGGGTCCTGACAAAAGGGGTATTTCCTTTTAATATACTTCCCAAAATAACTATTCAGTAGGTGATCATGACTGAAAACACCTTAGCTCTTAGCATTCTGTTTGGGTTTCTGAAATTTCCACTTAGCAAACCATACATAGTGGAAATTCATCTCCCAGCTCCTCCTGACTCAGGAGTTCTGCAAGGTGGTGGAAATGTGAGCATGTGGAGCTCTGTCTGCACTGTCTTGCCAGCAGCTTCTTTCTTTTTATTTTTTTAAAGATCTTATTTTTTTATTTGACAGACAGAGAGACAGCCAGAGAGAAAGGGAACACAAGCAGGGGGAGTAGGAAAGGAAGAAACAGGCTCCCAGCGGAGGAGCCTGATGCGGGGCTCGATCCCAGAATGCTGGGATCACACCCTGAGCCGAAGGCAGATGCTTAACGACTGAGCCACCCAGAACCTGGGAATTAGTTGGGCCCTGGGTCCTCTCCCCAGGTCTTCCTTCTGCTGGAGCATTCAAAAAGCTGTCCTCTGGGTGAAACGAGGGTGTCTACTTAGCACAAAGACTGTATGACCCTGGTTTCCAGAACTGTCATCATTTCAAATAGCCTGTTCTGTTGCCAAACAGAACAGGCACCTGGGGGGCAGGTGACATTTTTGGCCTGATGGCCCAGGCTCCTGACTCTGAAGGGGCTGCTGGTGAGGAACCCCCGGGGACCCTCAGCTTCCTGCACCACGGCACCTGGTGAAATTAAATAAAACAGTTGACTGTTGGGGGCCAGTTAACCCAAGTTCTCCCACTGCTGCTAGCATTCGCTGGAGTAAGGAAAACTCCAGTAAGTCACTGTGTGCCCAGGGTACATCTGAAGATCCGAAGGAGAGGAACAAGCTGACTGTCCTTCCTCCCGGCAGGTGGTGATCGAGTCAGACCTCTACACGCCGCGGCCACTGGAGCTGCTGCCGCACCGCAGCGACCGCCGCGACGGCGAGGGCCGCAGGTCCGGCCGGCTCCACGGCGCGCGGCCGCAGGGAACCCACCTTGCCAAAGCCCCGGCCAGACCTGGTACGTGCGACCTGGATCGAGTCCCTGGAACCTGCCTGGGACGTGGGGGGGGGGGGGCAGTGACGCGCTTAGCCCAGCAGCCGCAGGGTCTGCGGCCCGGCTTGTCTTTTCCAACAACCTCACGCTCCTCCCTGGCGTCCTCCATCCCGCCAGGTGAGCGCAGCACCTGTGGCTGGGGCGTGCGCTTCCCGCCCCGCCCCCTCCCCTGCTCGGCGCGGGCCGTCACTGCTCTGAGTGCACCTGCTCTCGGGCCCCACCTACAGCAGCCACACAGAACACCTACCAGAAAAACACTCCCGGGCGAGCATGGACGCTTTCATTCACCATCTTGCTCCCCAGGAAGCCCTGCTGGGTCCGAGAGATGAAAATCATTATGTTCTGGGGGAGAGAAAACTAGTGTAGACATGACTCATGAAGACAGAAGCTTACGTTATTTTACAGGCTGTGTGTGTAATTATACAGGCTCTTCATAAACTGCCATCTTACGATCTCACCATTGTAAATGTGAATGACTTAGGGCTATTTGAACAATCTTTAAAAAGAATTTAGGGACAAATTTGTTTTGAAAACTGGAAACCTTGTAGTCTCACCTTCACTGTTTTTTAAAATGGCCTCCACCCCAAGCAGTTCCATGGGAATCTGCACCTCGCCCGCTGAAGTCTGTGATGGTATTTTGCCCTTAGTTGCCGGTTTAGGTTATTTCTGTTATGTCCACAGCCTAAAGTAAGTGATATTTTAACTCCAAAATGCACAGTAGAAAGTCTGGGATGTCCTTCTGAAGGCATTTGGGTGTCAACAATTTTGTCTGTTGTAAGAACTGAAATTATACTTCATTGAGTATATCTTTTCATCCATCCATCTCCTCTCCTTCTTCATAGATGCTCGACTGGATCTCTAAGGTTTCTTTGATCAGTAACATCCTGATCCTCTTTTTATGATCCGATGTATAATAACGCATAAATCAAGCTATACTCTCTAGCTAAGTGATTACATATACACATATGTAGAGTGAAAGCATAAGGAAAACCACAATCTGCCTTGCAAATTAAGAGGAGATAAATTTTTCTCTGCATCTATATATAGGTGGGTGGGTGGGTGCATGTGTGTGTAGAAAGAGAAAAAGAGAATATCTTCACTAACAAACCATAAAATGGATTTACAGTCATGTTTCTCAAATTTTAATGTGCAAAAGAATCTCCTGGGAATCTTGTTTTCATGCAGATTTTAATTCAGTAAGACTGAGTAGGGCCCCAGATTTTATGTTTCTAAAAAGCTTCCCGATGATGCTGATGATGTTGGTCCAAGGACAATATATTGATTAGCAAGGATTTAGAGACAAACAGGTAGTTCTCACAGTGGGGTCCCCAGAGCAGCAGAATCACATGGGAACTTGCTGGAAATGTAAATTTGGGGTCCCACCTGAGATCTATTGAATAAAATTCTGGGGTGGGGCCCAGCAATCTCTGATTTAACAAGCCCTCCAAGTGATTCTAATGCACACTGAAAGTAGAGGACCACTGACCTGCGAGCACCCCAGGCCCATTTACAGAAAAGGAAACAGATACCATAGAAGCTGTTTGATACAAAGTCACACTGCTTATTAGCAACAGAACAGAAATTAAATCTTGGTTCTGCTAATTTCTTAGCCAATGCCTCCATCCCCCCAGAGAATAATGTCTTTCCAACCATCTAGTCTTAGGGGCCACTTTCCTTCCTAAGTAGTTTGTGGAGCTCGACTGTCCAAGTCAGTCTTTTATTGTTTAAGAGAACAGTAAGTAATGAAATGGAGAGAATCCGCCCAACATGTGACAGTCAGCTCATGCAGGGAATGTGCTAGGCAGGTTTAAAAAAAAAAAAAAAGATTGAGCTGGGCATTGATTCAATTCCTTCAGCTCCCCCAATCTGATAGATGCCAGAGGGGTTTCTGAGTCAAAGCCAGACCCAGCACTTTCCACAGGAAAGGCTTGGGCACGGAGTCTTCCATCCTCCCATTAGAAGGATGTGTGTCTCCAGGGAGCTCAGATCTGGGGGCTTGCTTCTTTTCTGAGCTGTAGGAGAAGGCTCCTGGATGATGTAGCCTTCTCATGTGGGAGAAAGATTCTGTGAGGAATCTTGGAAATTGCAGGGACTCTGAAGGCAAAGACCAGCTGAGAAACTCTCTCACCACGAGGCCCTGAACAGGTGAACCTCAATGCCCGGAATGGGGACAACCACCTCCTGGGCCCTGGATAATTGGCTGCCCGTGGAACGTCTCCACCAAGATGTCCTCAGGCACCTCAGAATCAACATGTTCAAATGGAATGCGTCCTCCTCCTTCAAACCTGTCTTCCTTTCTCAGCTGGGATGTTTCCTTAACACCCCCTTGTCCTCCTCACCCCCACTCCACCCACCATGTCACATACTAAACACTGACAATATCAACTCCTGGATATGTCTCATCGCTCCCTCTTGGTACCTACCTCAGGCTACCCGGGCTCAGGCCCCCTTCACCCCTGGTGTGTAGCATCCAACCCTGGCCCTCAGCCTCCAGTCCCTCTTCCCTCTACAAGGCTACCAGAGCAGTCCATCTAAAGCAGAAATCTGCCTCTGCCATCCTTCTGCTTCAGTGTCCTTCCTACCCCCTTCCTACCCCCACTGCCCTCCAGACCATGTTCAAGGCCCTCGGGAATCCATTCTCTTCTGACCTCTCCAGGGTCACTTCCTGTGACACACTCCTGTCCCTGCCCGTCCATACACACAGAAATCCTGAGCTGCAGTGCAGTTCTGTGACTGCTCCATTATATTCTGTTTCCCAGACCTTCCCTGACCCTGTTCTTCCTGCAGACTGCCCTGTCTCTACCTGGCAAATACCTCCCAGATTGAGTTAGGGTGTCCCTCAGTCTTGTTTCTCCAGCCCTACAAGACCCCCAAAGCAGTTTGCCATTCCCTAGATCATCCTTACCTGGCTTCCTCTGTTATGTATCTCCAAAGCCTCGATTTCCTCGTCTGAAAAGAGGGGCCTATTATGATATCTACTTAACAGGGTTATGGTAAGGATTAAATGAGACAGTGCTTATGTGTTTTACACTCAGCACAGTGCCTGACACAGTAAATACTCAAAACTATGAGCTGCTGTTATTCTTTATGCCAGAGCACTGTAAGTTATGATTTAATCTTGGTAGTCTTGTAACTTCATTTTATTGCCATTGAAATGTTTTCTTCCTTGGGCTGGGGAGTGTTTCATCTCTATTTGCTATAGTGTGATAGGATGGGGCTTGTTCTGGAATGTCTGCCCAAGGAAAGACTATATTGAAAGCCAGCTTTCCCCCACCTATTGCCAGCTCCCTCAGCTCAACACCTGGATTCTCAGAAGCTGCAGACTTCAGGGTAGAGATTACTCAGAAGTAGGTCGGGCTTCAGGAATAAAGGCATAGCAAGAAGGTTCTCACGTAAGTCTCCTGTGGCCAATGTCTCAGGACTCTGCTTATCTCCAACCCTCGACCATCATAGAGCTGTGCTTCCCACCACACAGGCAGACTTCTCTGCTCCCTTCCACAGACGAGTGTCCGGGATCAGCAAGCTAAATTGCAGTAAAGACTGAACTCCTGATAACCTCTTGTAATGTAGCTCCTTAGGAAGGAAGGACAAGCTAAGAGCACATTCTCCAAGCAGCTACTGCCCACAGACGCAGTACTAACTGCTTCCACACACATGATTTCATTAGACCTTAGTTCTACCCTCCCTGCCCACCACACGCCCAGAAGAGTGCCAGGGGTGCAGGTGACCCACCCGACAGTTGCCCCATTGCCTGACCCTACTGCCTGATTTTGCTGCTTGGCACAAAGGCCTTTAGAAACTCCCAGCTTGTGGTTGATTAGCTGATGAGATCATTGACGCAGAAGCGGGGGGGAAGTAGAACACAGAGTACTACTGAGTAATGCCTCCTCTGTTCAACCCTACAGTGGGGAGTTCGGAACCCAAATCATCAAATCTGTGTGGGAATCGAGCATATGGAAAGTCTTTGGTAAGTAAAATAAGCCTGGTTAGTTCTATCTGTGGTGCTTTAGACTTCTCGCCCAGTCCTTTGTTTCAGGCCTGAGGATTATCAGAAAGGCAAGCCTGAAGGTTCTTTGCTCTTGAAGTCTATCAGATCACAGCACACCACTGGGCGTTGCTCTCTTTCTTGCCAGAAAGTCAACTCTTAGGCAGACAGAGGAAGGTATTATTACCTAGTGGACATCTCAAGCACTGGGGGAGAGAAGTGGTTTCTGTGGTAGGCACGTGCCAGGTGGAAACGCCTGACTAATTCCCAGGGGCAGCTATGGGGGTAAAGAGCTGCAAGGGCCTTAAACGTTGTAAAAACATGAAGCACCAGGCATCTCTGGTCGGGAAAGCTCTGGAGGACATGTGCTCCAGGTCAGGGTCTCTGGAGGCAGACTCTGAGATGTGGCGTAGGGGGTATGAGATCTGTATTAGGGATTGGTACCTGTGGCAGGAGGAGGGAGGTCAGCTTGCGCAGAGGCTGAACTGCCATGCGCACCAGATACCTCCTGGTGGGAGCCTCCCTGAGATGGGCCCAAATGGCCAAACCTTTGTTTCCTCCTCGCTCCGTCATGGTACGTGGCCTGCGCCAGCCCAGGTGTCACCTGGTGAGGGGCCCACTGCACCCGACGCATGCCTGGAGGAGCCGAGAGCCATCTGCTGCCTGAACCCCAGCGGTTGGGCAGCAGTCCTTCCCTGAAGGGAGATCAGGGGGGTGCACGTCCAGACTTAGCTCAGAAAAAAAAAAAAAAAAGAAACACATCTCCTGCGCCTTCCTCTGGGCATGAATGTGGGTACCCTCTGGGTTGGCACAGTAAGGGGAGAATCATGGCTAGAGGTGAGGTCAGCTCAGGCATCCTGGTCTCCGTGAGCAACAGCTCTCCAGATTGGCGGATCGTGCCACAGGAGGACTAGAAAAGCCCCTGGAGATTGTGTGGGCCAGCCTCCTCCTTCTGGAACAAATTGGACAGTAAGCACTTCACTCCGCGTCTGAGCAGAAAATCTAATCCAAATACCTCATGTAGGTCATCCCTGTGCTGGGAGAACCACACAGAGGGCAGGGATGGGTCACGCTGTTTTATCAGGAGTCCCCTGCCCCAACCTAGTACTCAAGAGAAACTGAGGCAGATTGTCAGGCTGTAACAGCTCAAAGAGCTGCCCGCAGCTTAGGCCGGAGGAAGACCAAGGTTAAGGGAAAGAGGATTAACTGCCCCAAACCTCTGGGCTGGGCTCACACAGTACCCCTGGCAGAGAAGTAACTGCATCTGGGAGGGCAGAACGAGTTGGGATGGGATAGGGTGGTCATGAGGACACAGTGACAAAGAGGCAGCAAGACTGACTCTTTCCCCTGAGCCTGAGACAGTGATGCTGGGGTCCTGCAGCTCATCAGAGGCCCCTTATCCCAGGGTGGGAGAGGGATTCAGAGCTTACACAGCTAATTCTGACTCCGTGCTGACATGCACTGGAGGAGGACCAAGGACATTGGAGCAGAAGAGGCGGGCGTATGTTCCCGGGGCTGGGCTGTTGGCACGATGGGGAAGGAGAGCTCCCGAGAGGCCACAAGGTGGCACAGTAACTCTGCCCACAACCTTTGGCCAGCTAGGGAGAGAAGGGGACAGTTAATCATGATGTCCTCAACCTGGATTTTCCCAGCAATTCCAGGAATGTGGTGACCCTAAACCTTCAATGGGGTTGGGGTGAAGGAACAAAGCATAGCGTATGCCCATTGACTAAGCAAACTCTGGGTTTAGCCCTGGCTAGGGCGTCAGCTACTTTTCCATTCAGCACATGCTTCTTGAGCACTCATCACCTCCTTGAGGAGGGCTGCAGCGGGCCACCAAAGGGATTAAGTGCCAGACCCTGACACACACCATGCCACCTTTCTGAGGACTGGGAGACTAGACAAGCATATGAAACAAGAATGTCCATATGTCCATACCACATCCCCTAGAGGGATGCCTGGGTGGCTCAGTCAGTTAAGCATCTGCCTTCAGCTCAGGTCATGATCCCAGGGTCCTGGGATCGAGCCCCGCATCATGCTCCTTGCTCAGCGGGCAGCCTGCTTCTCCTCTGCCTGCTGCTCCCCCTGCTTGTGCTCTGTCTCTCTTCTCTCTCTCTGACAAATAAATAAATAAAAATCTTTAAAAAAACAAATAAATTAAAAAAAGAAGAGAACCATAGAAAGAACCGGTGAAATGCTGAAACATGTCACGTAGGTACTCACGGCTGTGGGGACAAGGGACATGAGGGCAGAGAAATCCACTTAGGCCACCAGCCTGAGGAAAGGCCTCTGGGAAGAAGTGGCCTTGAAGGGCAGGCAGAGACGAGGCTCCATCCAGAGGGTGAAGGAAAAGCCGAGGGGAGATGCGAGCTGTGCATGCACTTGAGGAAAGGATTCGTTGTTGTGTGGGGATGAGCGCGAGCATGAGGAGAGGCGGGACCAGCCCCGCTGGGACGGAAGCTGTCACAGTAGCCACGGCGGATGCAGAGTAAAGCTGCATAGTGAGGGGGAGCCGGGTTTTGAGGAGCCTGGGAGCACAGGCTGCAGAGTTGGCCTCAGTCTAGTCTGCAGTGGGGAGGGGCTGCAAATCCAGAGGGGCTGGGATTAGTGGCGGGTCTGGCGGGAAGCAAAGAAGTCCCGGGTGACTGGATCTGAAGACTAGGGCAGAGGAAATGGGGAGGATGGCCCTAACCTGGGCAGTCTTTCAAAGCACGAATCTGCAGGATCTGGCAACAAAGTGAACACAGGCAAGGGGAGTGGGAGGGTACAGAGTAGTCAGGTAAGATTGAGTTGTGCTCTCTCTCAAGTTCTCTGGGTCGGTGGTTCTCAGAGTGGGCACTGGCAGTACCCAGGACCTCGTTAGAAATGCAGGTTCTCAGGCCCACATCAGACCTACTGAATCAGAAACTGAGGCAGGCCCAGCACGGTGTTCACAAGCCCCGCAGGGCAGTCTTGATGCCTGCCAAAGTGTGAGGACTATTGTCCTAGCTGGTGGATGGATGGAGCCATCCCCCTTTCAGCTGGCTCCGGTCAGTGGGACCGTGACCACATCCTCACCTTCCACTCCCTTCCCACACCACCCAGATTCCTCCGGTGGCCCGGATCTCAGTGAAAGCCCCTGGTGTGCTGGAGGCGGCGGCCGCGGGCTCGGAGAATGGAGGTGTTCTGACAAGAGGGTAAGTGCCGTGTCTCCCCACCCGCTGCTGGCGGGGCTCACCACCCATTCCTGGTCCTTCGCAGAAGAGTAACAGGTGGCCTGGCTTACAGACTCTCAAGATGCTAACACGAAATCCATGCCAGCTTTAAATTACCTTTTAATGAGGGCAATAATCCTGGGTCTCTGGAGCGCCTCATCAACTGTTTCCCCAGGATTAAGCTCAAGTGTTTTTGATGGTTTCCACTTCATTAACACCACTCTTTAGACTTGGAGAAGTGTCATTTGGGAGGGTTTTTGGTTAATTAGATAAACGTAATCACAGGTCATTATCAGAGCCTCCCGGTAGGCACAGCGGTGTCAGAAATGCCTTGTGGATTAGGTGAAGGGCTCCTGTCCAAAGGTAAAGAAATATGCAAGATACAAAAGTTTCAAACCTAATGTATAACCTCCATGTTACTGTTAACTCTGATCCAGAACCAGCCGCTGGAGTAGCAGGAGTAAATAGACCCCTCCCCCAGCACCAGCAACTCCCTCACTGCCTTCAAGGCTGCGCTAAGAAGGCAAGCAAGCGTCTGCGACTCAAGTCAACATGTACATTTATGCCCCCGTCACTATTGTCCATACCGCACATAGCAGAAAAGTGGCTTAGGGGGTGATGCAGGGTGTGGCCTCTGGGCTCCCAGCTGCTTGCTTGCCCAGCACCACCACTAACCTGCTATGACTTCAGGCAAGTTATCGTAACCTCCACGTCCTCACTTATTTCAAAACAAAAGCCAAAAAATGGGGATGATCATAGTACCCCTTTTGAAGTATTATGGTGAGAACAGAATGGGATATGTGAAGAACTTAGCACAAACTGTGGCTGTTGTTTTTCAAGAAACCTACAATCTAGCAGTTGGAAAGACACATCCTTGGGAGCACATGAGACGTGCACTTTGGAGGAACCATAGGCTAAAACACCAACCCAAGGGGTGCACACCTTGGAAGCTTAGAGTCCAAGGAGGAAGAGCCCAATGTGAAGCTCTTCTAGATAAAAGAAAATCTAGAAAGAATTATAAAAACGAAGTCACTCAATGGACCGGGCCCTAACTGGAGAAAAGTCAGAAAGGCATGTAAATTGTTTGAAGGTCTAGCGGCAAATGCCCCTGACCATCAGTAGCTGCTGCTGAGAGCTGGAGTGAGCCCTCAACAGCTTACTGAGCTGCACACACCAATCTTTCTGCTCCACGTAGCTGTGTCCAGAGGGTTCTCCATGGTTCCTTTCTCTCCGAGCTCAGACGTTCCCATTGCCATGTGTTCCTGGAGGCTGGCTCTTGAAAAGTAAGGCCATTTCTTTCACCTAGGGAGAGGAAGTAAGGAGAAAGATAAACATGTATTGAGGTCTACAATGAACCCAATGCTTTCTTATTTCATTCTCCTCCCAAGTCCTGTGAGTTAGATGAAATTACCCCCCTTTTGTACATGAGGAAACTGAGGCTGGCTGAGATTAAGTCACTTGCCTGAGGCCAGTCAGTGAGCAGCAGGATTCATCCCCAGGGCTCAGACTCTTTCAATAGCTTAACGCTGGGGGAAGCTTGCCCTTTCCATCAAGGTTGTTGGTCTAGAAGTGGGAGGGGTGGGAAAGGAGAACTTAGGACAACAGCAGAACTTGAGAGCCATGAACCACTGTGCCCAGAGCCACCTCCTTCCCTCACCCCATGTAAGGATCCTCCAAAAGAAGTCATCCATATGTGTGTCCCAACAGTGACCCTTCCATCCTGGTCACAGGATGTGTGAGCAGAGGAGAAGTAAGAGCTCGGTCTACTCCTTGACGGCGAAAATTAAAAGTTTGGCTCTGTGAAATGACTGTCCTCCCTACCTACCCCTGGCTTTTCTTTAGATCCAGACATCTCAAGAAGATGACTGAGGAGTATCCAACCCTTCCCCAGGGAGCAGAAGCCTCCCTACCGCTGACAGGAAGTGCTTCCTGCGGTGTGCCTAGCATCCTCCGGAAAATGTGGACAAGGCACAAGAAGAAGTCTGAATATGTGGGAGCTACCAACAGTGCCTTTGAGGCTGACTAGAGGTGACCGTCCCCAGGTGCCCTGCGTTGGCCAAAGTTCACTGCATATGGGGGAGAAAACTTCCAGATTGGAACTGAGCCACATTCACGTCTGCTAGTAGCGGGTCCAAACACGTCACCATCTCTTACTCACCAATAGCCCTGGCTTAGGGTACAGGCAAGGAACTCCCCTGGAAGGCAAAAGAAAAGTGTGCCTTCTTAGAATCGATAAAGCCATTGGTCTGAAAGTGGCTTTGGGAGGTCACAGCGGTTATATCCCTATCTTTAAGCAAAACCACACCACAATCAAACTTTCTCAACCCATTTTAAAGACCTCCAAGGAAGGAAGCAGGCAATCCCTCAGTCTTCCTTGTGAGTTGTTCTAATGTGTGTGATTTCTGGTATAAATATAAGAGCTTGATGTTTGAGGCACTTGTAAACACAGTGGTTCTTACTATTCCTCTTATCACATTGATTTCATCTTAACAAGGTACAATTTTTAATGACAAAGCGCTATATATTTACTTATAGTTCTAATATCCATTTGACAGTGTTGTCAAGATCAGTATCGATCATTTGGCATGAGTGCATGAATTCTATTCTTTTATGTGCAGCTTTTCTATAGAGAAACATGACTAAAAATTAAATGTGGAATGCTAATGTTTTCTGAAGTGGCATAGTCTGGTGAAATTAACAATACCTTGCATTGGCAAAATGATTTTAACTTTTGAAAGTGCTTTCCTATCCATTACCCCTGTTAAAGAAAGCACAATTATTCCCAGTCTATAGATGGAGAAGCCAAGGCATTAGGAGATACAGTTACTGGAACTGAATACTAGGTCCTCAAGTCCACCAGACTCCTTGCTCTGCTTATTTTAGCAACTGATTTGAGGAAGGTTTTGAGGGGTAGGAGTATGTCTCTGGGGGCAATGTTTGAAAGGAAAAATTTGATAAAATTGGAAAAAGCAAGTGATTTGAATGAAATACACCATTACGTATTGGGTTGAACTTGGAGAAATTGCCATCTCTGTAGGTCAGAAACAATCGAACAATTTCATATGGTTTAACCTAATATATAATATCGTGCTTTCCTTCTTTTAATGGAAATGTCATCATCCGTCCCATCGTTAACATCAATAGACTCATGATGACAATATAATAACAGCTCTCATTTACTAAATGCCTACCATGTGTCAGACATGACACTGAGCACTTTACATACATTCTCCCTGTCTAACAGCTCTGAGTTAGGTGTCCTTATCCATTTCATAGATGACAGTTTAAGGCAGTTAAATGATTAGTCTCAAGGTGCCTGACCCACAGGGCGTCAGGCTTCAGTGCCTGGTGTGTGTATCTATTCCTTCACACAGAATAGTTCAGAACACAGAGGAGGATCAAGGTTAGTAAACAACTTTCATCTCAAATGCTAAACGCAGATGATTGGCAGAGGCCGCCTAGAGGGCTGTGTGGAGGTGGAGTCTGAGATGCAGGCGTGGTCAGTTAGTGGTCAGTTAGAAATGCCGGCCTGTGGAGGTCATTAGTGGCACATGTCCTGCATATCTGTCATTTGTAGCCTCAACTCTGCCCCCAGAAGGCTGGTGTTCTAATTCAGAAGCTTAAATTAATCTAACCCATTTAGCAAAATCAAACACTCCATGGTGGAACTTAGTCTAAGACTCAGCTGGAAATCGCCATGTCTTGGTACAATGAAGAATTCGGCCACGTTACCAGTCTCAACCGTTATTCATAGGTTACCACTCTGGCCACGTGTCGCCTTTTGCTAAGTTACCCGTTTCCACATCTCCAGGTGAACCGTTAAGGAGGCATGGAGAGATAAGAGGCCTGGGCTTCTGGGCTTCGGCCTTGTTGATCCCTGCCCTTCAGCCATTATTTTAGATGCTCAGCACCCAACCCTCACGTTGGAATGTGATTTGGAGATTCGGACATCGAGTGCTCTTTCAATGAGGGCCTAGTCTCAACGGACAAATAGTCTTGCACAGTCTAGAAAATGGGGCCTGGAGCACAGTTAGGGACAAAGCAGGTGATTTATGCTGGACCTATCAATCAGAGTATCCTAAAACTATTTATTTCAACTTATTTAGTCTATAGCTGATATCCTCCATTTGTATGTGGCACCTGGAGATTTCTGTAGGATGGAACTAACTTATTTATTTTTAATTTAAATATTTCATGACAAAGTGTTTGCCTTGCATAAAATGTATTAACTGACCAGTTCAAATAAAAATAAAGTATGCTTTGTTTGTGACATCAATAAACCACCACAAAAGTATGAGGCTCACTCATCGAATGAGAGAAGGCTTTCACAAAGGGAAAGAATTATGAATCTGGACCTCACTGTTCCTTTACCTAAATGCAAAGGATTGTGACAAAGAATCCAGAATGTTCTTTCCATCCTAAGGCAATGTCTGGTTTTGATATTACGGGCCCTGCCCAACAGTCCACACCGGGCCATTTCTGACAGGGCTTGGCCTGGCATGACCTGTCGTCTCTGGGCTCCCCCTCCTCCCTGATACCCAGCCCTCAGTCCCTACCACAAATCCCGGGGGGCCCAGTGGCCATCCCAGCCTGCTGGCCTCTGTCCCCTGAGGCCAGGGAAGACAGAGCCCTTCTCCTCCGTGCCCACCTCATGTTCAGCCTCCCTGGAGACTGCCGCTGTGACTCACGTTACAGCCACTGCAAAAGGGCGCCAAGGCTAGCTCAGACTGCTGTCCAGGATGACGGAGCCTGGAGTCTTCTCGCGCCAGAGGCAACAGGGTTTCCAGGACATTTAGGGTAATAAAATCGCCTCTGTTAGGACCAGGTCCAGTCACATATTTCAGTTCTTACTTGTGTGCTCTCTGGCAGTCCCCCCCCAACCCCGATCCTTGTGCTGCCTTCGGAGTAGGCAGATGGGCAGTGGGTAGGCAGAGCCGCGGCAGCCAGAGCCCAATTTTAAAAGGAATCATGTGACATGTTGTCTCTGACTCTAAATTGGCAGAGACCTAGGGACAAGCAAGGAAAAACACAAGGAGATCACTCTCCCAAGGCTTCTAATCCTCGGGAATTGCATTTCTTTTTAAATATAAGTAATGTCAGCCTCTGTTGAGAGGTCTGTGGTGAACGCATTGCCAACGTGCACAGGAAGATTTCATTTTGCAGACGGGCCACGTGCCTAGAAAAGAAGTTTGTTATTTGGGGTTTTGGGGTTTTTGTTTTGTTTTGTTTTGTTTTTTGGTCACTCTGGACTTGGTACAACTCACAAAGGATATTAATATCCTTTGTTGGGAAGGAGCATCTAGTTTGGGAAAAGGCCTGTGCTGTCAAGGGAGCGGCAGCAGAAGAAACCTGACATGGGCCCTGCTATTGATAGGGCAGCTGGGCCTATGTCAACCTGGTCCCTAGCCCCTAGCTGGCGTCTGTGGGAAAACCCAGCAGAGAGGCTCGCACCACTTCACATCATAAGCCCTTCCCACAGGGCTGCCACTCCTGGAGACCTCGTAAATCCCGAGTCCTGGGCCGGGTCGTTGGAGCACAGGTTGCCAAGAGGCTGGACTCCCCTCCCAGGGGGCAAGCCACCAGACCTTTGCCTGATGGCCTGAGAAGGGTCTGTGCTTTTCCAGGAAGAACAGGAGGGATCTGGATCCTTGCCAGCCCCAAACAGCAGGGTGGGGGGATGGGGTACCTGGAATTCTAGGCAAGCGCTGATTAACATTTCAGACTCCATCCACAGAAGAGCAAACTGGGTTTCCAACTCTTCGACCACCTGGACCCCGCATTCTTCAGGGAGAACCAGCGTGTCGCTCACATCACGATCCGCAGAGCTCAGGATTCTCTGCAGCCTGGCAATCGCCGCAGGTGGGGGGCAGGCATCAGCTGTTCATCGGCAGACCCTGACGAACAAGACACATTTCTAAAACGAAATGGCGTAGGTAGTGCTCCAAACGTGGTCACGTTCTCTGGGTGACAATGTTCACATGTAGGGCAGGAGGCAGAACGAACAATGAAAATGACTGTTTCTCTCGGGACTAGTTCTGGCCACAGCAAACCTGCGAGGAGGGCAGGCTTATTCCCAGTCTCTCCGTGTCTGCTCCCCCCACCCCCTTTCATCTTCCCAGTCAGCATCAATACACACACACACCTTTCTTTCTGTTTGTTTCCCACACCCTGCTCCCCGACATCTGGTGGGGTCTGAGCCCTCAGTGGTGTCCCCGGCCTGCTCAGGGCGCCCACCTCCTCTCTCTCACAAGAGGCTTCCCACCCTGCGTACCCCATGCGGTGAACTTGCCCAAATACCAGAAACTCACTGGCTGCGAGAGCTTGAGAAGCTGTTGAAAGTCACGGAGATTCAGTTTCCTCCATCGTTGAAAAGAAAACATAGTATCTTCCTCCAAATGTCCTCGAAAAGATTAAACAAGACAATGGTGTGCACGAGTGTGGCGGTGCATGTGTGGAAATGTCCGAGTGCTTCTGTACTAGCCGGCAACGGCCAATGCCCAGAGTTCCCCACAGTACCCCCCTTGGCCTGGTTGTCCAGCGCCCCTCCTGGGACTCCTGCAGACCTCCCCGTGGATCAGCAGCTGTACGTAATGCCTAGCACTATGGAGGGGCAGGGGGGCTGCAAGACCCACTCAGTGCTAAGGCCCATGTTTGTTCTCATTCGTCGTCTGTCCATGCTGTGCCAGTTGTTAAAAATTTGTTCTTTCTCCTGGAGGCTAATAACCTTAAAAATTAAACTGCCAGTTCTTTTACTAGCAAATATGGGGTTATTAAGGAATAGCAGAGAATTGCACTCTAGGACATCAAACTACATCAAAACCGTAGGTAAGTCCAGGAAACAAAGGAGACGAATGCTCTTTTACAGAGGAAGCGGGAAGGTGGAAGGGCTGTTGTAAACTACAAGCCCACTGGAGTAAACTGGGGGTTTGAAGTATAGTGGCTTCTCATTGGCTGAGTTATGCCTGTCTCTCATTGGCTGGGCTGTTGCCGAGGGAAGAAGAAAGCCTTCTTTCCTCTTGCTGGGTTAGTCAAGTAGTACCCACATGCAAAACTCACCTTTTCCTATTGGATTAGCAATAGATGAGGAGCGGAAGGGTGTGAGAGCTCCTGGTGCAAACTCCTGACTCCATTTTAGTGAGATTTCCTTAATTCATTCTCAGAAGACAATGCGTTTGGATGTGCCTGTCTTGTAAGTTGACGCATAGACCACATAATTGTAAGGTGAGCTAAGGTCCGGAGGGGTAGCCCTTTAAACAGTGTAAACTGTTATCGATCCTTTATTTCTCCAAGGAATGAAGGAAAGGCTTTCTTAGGCACCTGGAGATAAGGTGAAAGGAGGGGGTTAAGGGCCCCTAATTGGGGAGCAAATTCAGGCTACTTTCTCTACTTTGTCTAGCATTCCACTTATCCCCCATCAGCATTTTAAATGCCTTGGATTCAAAGTGCAATGCTCCCCAGAAGCAAGCGTCTTCCATCAAGAAGAAAAGAAACGGCCACCACAGGTGGTCCGGCAGGGTCTCATTTGTCAGTGCCCTATACCATGGAAACCCAGACATGGAGGGTGGTGGGGGTGAGCATCAGACTCAAGACAGGAAGCCTGATTCTTAAGACTCAACTCCACAGAGTCTTACAGTGTGCCTGTGTGTCTGTGTGTGTGTCTCCATCAAGCCGCCTGAGTTTCTTTGAGCCTCCATTGTTGCTCATCCGTGAAACATGGATTAAAATTACCTGCCTGGTGGACCTCACAGGCTGATGAAAGATCAGAAGAGAACTGGTGCACAAAAAAGCTTTATAAATTGTGAATTGCTCTTCTAACATATGGTGTTATGCTAATCCACTCCATTCAGAAAGAAGCAGAGTGGGGAGTGAGGAGAAGTGACTCAGGAAGCTCAAGACAGGAATGAGGGCTGAAGAGCTAGTCAGCAACCTAAAATAGAATCGTTTGCAGAGCCTGGGGCCAGACTGCAGGGCCAGGCCGTCAGCAGCTGGCAGGCAGGAACTGCAGGCTGGCAGGGGCCCAGGCTACCTGCTCCCCACTCCCCCCTCTCCGTGTGGCCTGCGGGTTAGTGCCTGCAGCCCACGATGACTGCACTCGGGCCACTCGGGCCAGGTCAGTGCCGGCCAACGGCCACCGGCTCACAGGCAGGAAGTGGAGGGCAGGAATTCACAGTGGTTTCACTGTGAATTCAAACAGCTCTCCCTCTCTGGGAGATGTCCCCTCACTGCCAAACGTTGCCCTGGCCTCCTGCCCATATTCCCTACTAGCGAAATTAGCCTGCAAATGAAATCTACAAAGCACGCTGGCCCAGGAGACCATAGGCCCTGCCCATGTCCTCCCGCTCCCGGAGGGAAGCCAGCCCCTGCCCATCCTGCCTCAGCCGTGCTGCAGCCCTTTTGTTCCGAGGCAGGTAACAGACACCTGGACCCACAGGACTAAAGACAGAAGAACTACTGAGGGACTGGGGTCTGGAGGCAAGATGGCCTGCTTGGGCGTAACTAGGCAGGGATTTGATGTTTCACAAACAAACACCGCTCCAAGGCATTCCTGCTGCTTGCTCTGGCCAAGAAAAGCAAGGTAATAGCTCACGAACAGTGACCTCATCAGGAAAGCAGGCTCCCCAGTCTCTCACACAAACCCCACATCCCCAAACAACCCAGGAGACTGTTTGTCATGAAAAGTCCCAGAGTGGCCTGCCCTGTAGAGCGAGCAGGTGGCTAGTCTGGAAGTGGGCTGGGAGCAGGGAGGTAGCTTTTTTCCTGCTGTCTGGAGAAACCACCTTCCAAGGCAGAGGGGTAGGGGAGGGGGAGGGGGGATTTCCACCTCCGGGTCCTCCCTCCTGCCACAGCATAAAGAAACCAAAACAAAGCCAAAGCTCTTTGTCGTTTTGGCTCTCCTAGGGCCCCCGGCCAGGCTCTGAGCCATCAGCGCTCTGCTCCAACAGCCTCTGGGGAGCCGGGTGCTGTTGAGACCACTCAGCTTCATCCTGTTTCACTTCTCCCATCTGCTACTGTGTTCCTCCTCAGGATGTGGCGAGAGGTGGAGACTGGGGAAAGAAGTAGGACGTGGAGAGGAGAAGGGATGCCTGGATGCTCTGGTTATTTATTCTCTACTCCTCCAGCCTGAGGAGGGGAAGGGCAGAGAGCCATCCTGGCTTCAGAAACTGGAGAAACTCACTTGCAGTTCATTGCCCGGGGCTGTGTGCCAGGCGCTACCCGAAGCCACAGGCGAACACACATTTCTCCCCCGGCCCTCCAGCATGGTGTGGTAGACTTCTTTACGTTAAGATAAGTGCAGGCGTAAAAGCAAACACTTCTTGGGTGTTTACCACATGCCAGGCACTGTGCTAAGTGTTTAAAGTGCCTGAGCTCATGCAATAGTCCAACAGTGCTATAATTGCTCCCTCCGCTTAGAGAGTCCATTGCTTGTCTGAGACCTCGCAGCCATGGCTGGCCAGCCTGGACATAAACCCATTACATGTAGATGTCCAATTTGTACAGTGCTCTCAGGGGCCTTAACAGGGACAAGTGTCATGTGCCCGGCACGGGGGCTTTCACACACAAACACACTTGCCTTGCGGCTTGCCTTGAAGGGGCAGCAGAGGAGGCAAAATTCACTCAAATATCTCAGTTAAAGCCTGAGGTGTCTTTGGAAGGGTTGTATCAAACAAGATACATTATATATATTCTGTAAAATATGTAATATATAACATATTATTTTATATATAAAATAACACCCTACATATATTCATTCTTCCTCTTGCTCTTCCCTGCGTGGACAACCCAGTCCTAAGGTAGTCTGGCCCGGCAGAGCAAGCTAGGCCTCCATGCAGGGTGGGAGGGCAGAGCCACAGTGACCCAGAGAGAAGGCAGGTTGGACCTTTTGAGATAAAGGACACCACCGGGACAACTAGAGAAACACAAGTGGGGTATGCAGATAGATGGCAGCCATATATCCTTGTGAGTTTCCTGACTGGGTGCACCTGTTGGGGTTTTATAGGGGAACGTCTTTGTAGGGGGCACATGATGCCAGCAACTTACTCTTTTAAAATGTTTTTCATTACTTGTTTTACCTCTTTGTTTACTTTTCTTCCTTCAGCTAAGACAGCAGAAGAGATGATTTGTTGTTACATGTTACACTCAGCCACAAATGAAAACAGAATTAGTCCGGAAAGTCACAGGTCCAGGGCAAAGGACCAAAATGCACTGTGTTGGTGTAAGCAAGGTGAGCCTCTCAGAAATGGATGGATGTCCTAGATCCACTGAATTGACCTCTAGAAAGTAGGCATGCAGTCCAGCAATTTGTACCAGCGTCCCTGGCCTCTGGCTTTCCTTAGTTCTGCGGTGGCTTCCATGAGTGCACAAGCTGCTGGTTTACTTGGACTTATGCCTCATCTTTCTTCTTGTTCACTTCAGCCCGCACATTTCCTTCTTCCTCCATTTGGCTCTCATGGTGCAGAGGTTTCCAAGGAGATGGCGCTAAGGCCAAGAGATCCCCTTTTCATTTACTTTTAAAACAACCTAGTAATGCATAAATATGCTCTCACTGTGAAAAAACATCAAGCAATACCAAAGCTATTCATTAAAAAATGAAAGCATCCTTCCCTCCCTTTCAATATCAGTGCCTTTTTCAGAAGCCACCAGTATTATTGAGGTGGTATCTTCATAGAACACAAATGCGTGAGGGAGAGACTAGATCTTCAAGTCGAGAAAAAAAATTATAACTATTTGAGGTGATGGATATTAACTAAGCTTATTGTGGTGATCATCTTGTAACTTATACATATATCAGACCATTGTGTTGTACACCCTAAATAAATACCATGTTACATGTCGATTATATGCCAATAAAACTGAAAAAAATAGCCAAGAAAAAAATAATTTAAAAATTTGAATTCTCACTATAAAAACAAATGTTATTATTAAACTTTCATTACATTGGTTGTTAAAATCAAAAAAGTTTAATCAAATATACTTTGTTTTTGAAAAAAAACAAATATATAGGCAATTGATTTTACACGGTGCAGAGGAAAAAAGTTACTTGCATTGTGCTTTCAATTTCTCTGTAAGTTTGGGAGTGTTTCAAAATGTCTTAAAAATTAACAAGACAGCACACACAAACCAAACATGATCCGCAAAAGAAAATTTGCTCTTAGGTTGGAGGCCCCCAGGGCATAACTCTATGATCTCCTGCCATTAGAAGCACTAGAGTAAGGCTTTTTGGGGAGTCTGGACACACCCAGGCACACTGTTCAGAAATACCAGGTGCTCTGTGCTTCCCGGGGAGTGGCGGGTTCCCTCCTAGTGGATATATGCTTCCTGGGTCGCTTCACACCTTCCAACCTCCACTTGGGAGTTCCAGCAGAAAAGGTAACATAAGCAGCGATGCCTTGGCCTTCAGGTTCTCACTGCCTAGACACTACACCCCTGCCTCTACCCACCATTCCCACAGCAAACAGCTCCCATGGCTCCTGCCTGCAGGGGCTCGTCACGCTTTATTGATTGCAATAGACAATCACTCTAAAGAAGAAATGGTCATTGTACTCTGGGTTTCCTCTGCAAAGGCGGGGACTTTTCTAGCACTAGTTAATATTGCTGGACAAAGGTCAGGGGAGGGAGGGAAGTATGAAAAAGTGCCAAGTCTAACGGTGGTGTCCCCAGCTCGCGACTGTCCTGGCTCCTAAAGTGTCATCCCTATACAACGTCCGCACCATGAAGACGGCGCCTACCTGCTTCTCTGGGTTCAGGGCAAAGGGCGTGGATACTTTCCACATTTCTGATCATCTTTTCTGTTGGATAGTCTTTCATTTTAAGGACCAAGAGAAGGGTAGAAACTCCACTGTTCCTGACCAGAACCACAGCTAATATTCAGAGGGAGGAAATGCTGCCTGGTGTTCCAGCCTATTACTCAGCAGGTGAGCTGGTTGCGAAAGACAGTGGTTGTAGTCCCAGTGTCCAGGGCAACAGCACAAACAGTGTATGCGAGGGTGTTCAGGTCAGTGCCCCAGGCTCCCTCACATAAAATTCCTGTATCATGTGTGCTGGGAGTGGGCAGGGCACAGAATAAAACAGGTAGGCTTCTTGATGTGAGAACATTTCCCCAGCCTCGGAACACCTCTAGGGCCCTTACATTGCCTGGAAATGCAATGAATACAAAACCATGGCCTTAATTCCCACCCAAGTCATCTGCATAGGATCTCCAGAATGAAGCCCCTTCCTCACATGAAACTTGGATTTGTGACAGGGACATAAGAAGCAACATCCCCCGCTACAATTTAATACTGAGTTTTGAAGTACCATCTCTGCCTTCCCTGTACGACAACCAAATGCAAAAGTGATCCTAAGGAAACACCAAATTGCCCAGCGCCTGTATTGGAATTACTGGGCAAGCAAGAGGAATAGGACGTTAGGAAATGCGAGCTAGTGAGTTCAGGGAATCAGATGTGAGAATGTGTGATGGCAGTCAGGAAGAAAAATAGGAAAGACCAGGAGTTTAAAGAAGCTTAGAATCGGAAAGCAGGATGATTTCAGAAAGGAGAAACTGACCATTCAGCAAACTGTGCCAGACACAGAGAATGCAAAAATGAAAAAGACAGTCCCCGCCCTTGAAGACTGAAGCAGTCTAGTGGAAGATACTGACATAAACCAGTTCAAAAACCAGCTGATCCAAGTCACAGTGGAGGCGTTCAGAGGCTAAGGGAAGATAAAGGAGTGAGCATCTGACCAGGGGAGTCAGGGACATTTAAGGTGGGTACTGAAAGGATGAGGACAAGTTTTGCCAAGAAAGGGAAAGGGCCTGAGCGCCTTCCAAAGGTAAGTCAGTTACAAAAAACTTGAAGGAAAGGGCAAAGAAACCAGCTCAAGGAGACTTCTCTTACTGTGAAAGCAGGTAGCATTCCTGGGCAAGATGTTTGGACTCTTTGTCATGGGGTTTAGAAATGACACTACAGGTCAACGTGAACTTGAGGGGATGGTGAGCAGGGAGAAAGACGGAGAATGATCTTGATCATACTTTGCAGATAATCAGAGGCTTTCACCTCAGATTACTTGCCTATTAAATAGGGATAATAATATATACGGTAAGGATAGCCAATTATCTAACATGTTTTTTGGGGGGGGGTGTTCACTAAATGATAATTTTTTTTAAGTAGGAACCTAATAAATACTTGGTGGTTTTTTTAATTTAAATTCAATTAATTAGCATACACTGTATTATTAGTTTCAGAGGTAGAGGTCAGTGATTCATAGGTCTTATATAACACCCAGTGCTCATTACATCACGTGCCCTCCTTAATGTCCATCACCTAGTTACCCCATCCCCCCACCTCCCTCCCCTCCAGCAACCCTCAGTTTGTTTCCTATGATTAAGAGTCTCTTATGCTTTGTCTCCCTTTCTGATTTCATCTTGTTTTATTTTTCCCTCCCTTCCCCTATGATCCTCTGTTTTGTTTCTTAAATTCCACATATGGGTGAGATCATATAGTATTTGTTTTTCTCTGGTTGACTTATTTCACTTAGCATAATACCCTCTAGTTCCATCCACATTGTTGTAAATGGCAAGAATTCGGGGGTTTTGATGGCTGAGTAGTATTCCATTGTATATATGTACCACATCTTCTTTATGCATTCATCTGTCGATGGACATCTGGGTTCTTTCCATAGTTTGGCTATTGTGGACATTGCTGCTATAAACATTGGGTGCAGGTGCCCCTTTGGATCAATACATTTGTATCTTTGAGGTAAATACATAGTAGTGCAATTGCTGGCTCGTAGGGTAGCTCTATTTTCAACTTTTTGAGGAACCTCCATACCGTTTTCCACCGTGGCTGCACCAGTTTGCATTCCCACCAACAGCGCAAGAGGGTTCTCCTTTCTCCACATCCTTGCCAACACCTGCTGTTTCTTATGTTGTTATTTTAGCCAATTTGACAGGTGTGAGGTGGTATCTCATCATGGGTTTGAATTTTATTTCCCTGATGATGAGAGATGTTGAGCATCTTTTCATGTGTCTGTTAGTCATCTGGATGTCTTCTTTGGAAAAGTGTCTATTCATGTCTTCTGCCCATTTCTTAGCTGGATTGCTTGTTGAGTTTGATAAATTCTTTATAAATTTTGGACAATCATCCTTTATCAGATGTGTCATTTGCAAATATCTTCTCAACTGATCATTTTAATACAGAGAACATTTGGTTTTGATTTCATAATTCTACAAGAGCAAAAATATAAATTTATGCTTGATTTTATGTTAGTAACTAATTACACTACTTTCAAAATAATTTCAAAATGATTTAAATTGTCATGGGATAGGTGTGGAGCAAGAGGATGTCCCTCCTTCCTTAAAATAAATCTATGCATTATTGAAAGTTTAGAAACACTGCTTGAAGGGGAGCAGAGTGGACCACAGTAGGGTGGGCATCTGTGTTAGTTTGCTAGGGCTGCCGTAACGAAGTGCCACAGGCTGGGTGGCTTCGACAACAGAAATTGATTGTTTCACAGTTCTGGAGACTAGAAATCTGAAGTAAAAATATCAGTAAGATCGATTTCTTCTGAGGGATACGAAGGAAGGCTCTGTTCCAAGCCTCTCTCTTTGGCTTGTAGATTGTGGTTTTCCCTCCCCATCTCTTCACACCATCTTCCCTTCAATTGTGTCCAAATTCCCCCTCTTATGAGGACATGCTATACTGAAGTAGGGCCCACCCTAATGTCCTCATTTAACTTGATTACCTCTGTAAAGACCCTATCCCCAAATAAGGTCACATTCTGAGGTACTGGGAGGTGGGACTTCAATATGTGACTTTTGGGGGGGGACAGAGTTCAGCCCATAACAGCATCATTCCCCTGAAATTAGGCTCCATGTCCTTTGTCCAGAGTTTCTTCTACTAAGAGGCACAACCAGCCATGGGGTCACATTTTTTTCCGTGGGCCAGGGTGTCACTGAGTGCCATGCTCTGGGCAAGGGCCTCCATCACTGCAACTACAAGCACCAAGCCTTGCAGCTACCCGCCCCTCCATTTAGGAGATCCCTTAAGTGAAGAGAGAGCCCAAAAGTAACATAGGCCAGAAAGGAACAGGGACAATATACGGAAACAGTGACTTTACAGGCAATACAATGGCACTAAATCCATATCTTTCAGTAGTTACTCTGAATGTAAGTGGGCTACATGCCCCAGTCAAAAGACACAGGGTATCAGATTGAATAAACAAGTAGGACCCATAGATATTCTGTCTGCAAGAGACTTGTTTTTGACCCAAAGACACCTCTAGATTGAAAGTGAGGGGGTAGAAAATCATTTATCATGCTAATGGATACCAAAAGAAAGCTAGGGCAGCAATCCTTATATCAGACAAGTAAGATTTTAAACCAAAGACTGTAACAAAAGATGAAGAAGGGCACTATATCATAATTAAGGGTCTATCCAACCAGGAGATCTAACTGTAGATATTTATGCACCTGACATGGGAGCAGCCAATTATACAAACCAATTAATAACAAAATTAAAGAAACATACTGATAATAGTAGGGGACTTTAACACCCCACTCACTGTAACAGACAGATCATCTAATCAGAAGATCAACAAGGAAACAAGGGCTCTGAATGACACATTGGACCAGGTAGACTTCACAGATATATTCAGAGCATCCCATCCTAAAGCAACAGAATACACATTCTTCTCAAGCGCTCATGGAACATTCTCCAGAACAGATCACATACTGGGTCGCAGATCAGGTCTCAACCAGTACCAAAAGACTGGGGTCACTCCCTGCATATTTTCAGACCACAATGCTTTGAAACTTGAACTCAATCTGAAGAGGAAATTTGGAAAGAACTCAAATACACAGAGGTTAAAGAGCATTCTACTAAAGAATGAATGGGTGAACCAGGGAATTAAAGAAGAATTTAAAAAGTTCATGGAAACAAATGAAAATGAAAACATAACTGTTCAAAACCTTTGGGATGCAGCAAAGGCAGTCCTAAGAGGGAAGTATATAGCAATACAAGCCTTTCTCAAGAAACAAGAAAGGTCTCAAATACACAACCTAACCTTACACCTAAAGGGGCTGGAGAAAGAACAGCAAATAAAGCCTAAACCCAGCAGGAGAAGAGAATTAATAAAGATTAGAGCAGAAATCAATGAACTAGAAACCAAAGAACAGTCGAACAGATCAAGGAAAGTAGGAGCTGGTTCTTTGAAAGAATTAATAAGATTTATAAACCCTTGACCAGACTTATCAAAAAGAAAAGAGAAAGGACACAAATAAATAAAATCATGAATGAAAGAGGAGAGATCACAACCAACACCAAAGAAATACAAACAATTATAAGAACATATTACGAGCAATTATATGTCAACAAATGAGGCGATCTGGAAGAAATGGATGCATTCCTAGAGACATATAAATTACTAAAACTGAACCAGGAAGAAATAGAAAACCTGAACAGACCTATAATCAGCAAGGAAATTGAAGCAGGAATCAAAAATCTCCTAACAAACAAGAGTCCAGGGCCAGATGGCTTCCCGGGGGAATTCCACCAAACATTTAAAGAACACTTAATACCTACTCTTCTGAAGCTGTTTCGAAAAATAGAAGTGGAAGGAAAACTTCCAAACTTTTTCTATGAGGCCAGCATTACTTTGATCCCAAAACCAAAGACCCCACAAAAAGAAGAATTACAGACCAATATCCCTGATGCACATAGATGAAAAAATTCTCACCAAGGTACTAGCCAATAGGATCCAACAGTACATTAAAAGGATTATTTACCACGAACAAGTGGGATTTATTCCTGGGCCGCAAGGGTGGTTCAGCCTCTGCAGACTCCCCACTGAGTGGGGATTCCCAAAGCAGGGCTCAATCACAGGACCCTGGGATCATGACCTGAGCCGAAGGCAGACACTTAACTGACTGAACTGCCCAGTGACCCCATACAGCATCCTTTCTTGCTTAAACTCTTCATAGTGTAGGGATAGAGGAAACATATCTTAATATCATAAAAGCCACATGTGAAAAGCCCACAACAAATATCATTCTCTATGGGGAAAAATTGAGAGCTTTTCCCCTAAGACCAGGAACACAGCAGGGATATCCTCCTAGCCTCAGCAATCAGACAGCAAAAAGAAATAAAAGGCGTCCAAATCGGCAAAGAAGAAGTCAAACACTCACTCTTGGCAAATGACATGATACTCTATGTGGAAAACTCAGAGACTCCACCCACAAATTGCTAGAACTCATACGGGAATTCAGCAGCATGGCAGGATATAAAATCAATGCACAGACATCAGTTGCATGTCTATACACTAACAATGAGACAGAGGAAAAAGAAATTAAGGAGTTGATCCCATTTACCATTGCACCAAAACCCCTAAGATACCTAGTAATAAACAACAAAAGAGGCAAAGAATCCGTACTCAGAACTATAGAACACTCGTGAAAGAAACTGAGGCAGACACAAAGAAATGGGAAAATGTTCCATACTCATGAATTGGAAGAACAAATATTGTTAAAATGTCTATGCTACCTAGAGCAATCTGTACATTAAATGCAATCCCTATCAGAATACCATCAACTTTTTCACAGGGCTGTAACAAATAATCCTAAAATTTGTATGGAACCAGAAAAAAACCCTGAATAGCCAAAGGAATGTTGAAAAAGAAAACCAAAGCTGGTGACATCACAATTCCAGACTTCAAGCTTTATTACAAAGCTATAATCATCAAGACAGTATGGTACTGGCACAAAAACAGACACACAGATCAGTGCAACAGAATAGAGAACCCAGAAATGGACCCTCACTATGTGGTTAACTAATCTTCAACAAAGCAGGAAAGAATGGAAAAAAGTCTCTTCAACAAATGGTGTTGGGAAAATTGGACAGCCACATACAGGACACTGAAACTGGACCACATCCTTACACCATACACAAAAATCAATTCAAAATGGATGGAAAACCTAAATATGAGACAGGAATCCACCAAAATCCTAGAGGAGAACACAGGCAGCAACCTCTGTGACTTTGGCCACAACTTCTTGCTAGACACGTCTCCAAAGGCAAGGGAAACAAAGGTAAAAATGAACTATTGGGACTTCATCAAGATAAAAAGCTTTTGCACAGCAAAGGAAACAGTCAACAAAACCAAAAGACAGCTGACAGAATGGGAGAAGATATTTGCAAATGCCTTATCAGATATAGGCCTAGTATCCAAAATCTTTAAGAACTTATCAAACTCATCACCCAAAGAACAAATAATCCAGTCAAGAAATGGGCAGGGGGCGCCTGGGTGGTGCAGTAGTTAAGCATCTGCCTTCGGCTCAGGGTGTGATCCCGGCGTTATGGGATCGAGCCCCACATCAGGCTCCTCCGCTATGAGCCTGCTTCTTCCTCTCCCACTCCCCCTGCTTGTGTTCCCTCTCTCGCTGGCTGTCTCTATCTCTGTTAAATAAATAAATAAAATCTTTTAAAAAAAAAATGGGCAGAAGATATGAACAGACATTCCTGCAAAGAAGACATAGGAATGGCCAGCAGACACATGAAAAGAGGCTCAACATCACTCGGCAACAGGGAAATACAAATCAAAACCACAATGAGATACCACCTCGCACCAGTCAGAATGGCTAAAATTAACCATTTGGGAAACAACAGATGTTGGCGAGGATGTGGAGAAAGGGTCTTGAAGGGTGATGGGGATTAAGGAGGGCCATTGTTGTGATGAGCACTGGGTGTTGTATATATGTGATGAATCACTGAATTCTACTCCAGAAACCAATATTGCACTGTATGTTCACTACCTAAAATTTCAATTAAAAAAAGATTATCTGTTGAGGGGCGCCTGGGTGGCACAGCGGTTAAGCATCTGCCTTCAGCTCAGGGCGTGATCCCAGCATTATGGGATCGAGCCCCACATCAGGCTCCTCTGCTGGGAGCCTGCTTCTTCCTCTCCCACTCCCCCTGCTTGTGTTCCCTCTCTCGCTGGCTGTCTCTATCTCTGTCGAATAAATAAATAAAATCTTTAAAAAAATAAAAATAAAAATAAAAAATAAAAAAAGATTATCTGTTGAAATAAAATTACAGAATTTAAAAATTCTTGTGGCAATGTTGGTGGCTTCACTTTGAGGAAAATTACCCTAAAGAATTTATATGCTGGGGAGACTGTGTCACATAGAGCGATGCCAGTGGGTGGTCATCAGTGAAAAGTCCCAGGAATCATAGACTCAGAGGACACCTGGATCGTGCATTAATGCTGGTATGTCTTTAAAAAAACAACTTCTCTGTTTCCCTGTAGAGAATCTTCTAGACATTGAGAAACTGTTAGCTTCCCACAGCTCAGGGCCTGTAGTCAAATGTTGAAACTCTGAGCAAGTAGCAGGCTGTAGAGGAGATATTTGGGGTGGAGATAGGCAGGCTCCCCATGTGTGCTTGTCCCCCTCCATAGTCACTGTGCCTCTTTTGTAGCAAATTCACAGGCTTGGTTTCACAGAATAAATAAGTAGATAGACAATTTTTAAAGTACCCCATGTGTTATGGGCGGAATTGTGTTCCCCCAAATTCATATGTCGAACTTCCTAGTACGTCAGAATGTAGCTATATTTAGAGATGGGGTCTTTACACAGGTGATAAAAGTTAAATGAGGTAATAAGGCTGGGACCCTCTTTCAATAGCACTTACAAGAAGAGAGACACCAGGGCTGCAAGACACAGAGGAAGGGCCATGTGAGGACACAATGGGAAGCCGGCCATCTGCTAGTTAAGGAGAGAGACCTCGCGAGAAACCAAACCTGTTGACAACTTGATTTCAAACTTCTAGCCTCCAGAACTGTGAGAAAACAAACTTCTGTTGTTTAAACCACCCAGTCCGTGGTGGTTTGTTGTAACAGCCCCAGCAAATTAATCCCCCCCTACATGGATGACCTCTCTCAGAGCCAGTATCCCCCAGCACACTATTTGTTCATGACGTGGGTGGGTGTCCGACCACCCGGCAGAGAGCATCGTGCTGGCCGCTTCGGGAGTTGTTGAAATCGGGGTGGGATAGTTGTCGAAACGTCTTATCTCCCCTACCAAACTGTAATTCCGGAGAGGCCGGGACGTGCCTCACTCTGCTGCGAACAAGAGCACGCAGGAGTCTCTCAACCAGTATTTGTTGGATATATGAATGAAGAATAGAAACAGGATGTAATCTAACTTTATATTTAGAAATAGATAAAGAGGGGCGCCTGGGTGGCTCAGTCGTTAAGCGTCTGCCTTCGGCTCAGGGCGTGATCCCGGCGTTCTGGGATCGAGCCCCACATCAGGCTCCTCCGCTGGAAGCCTGCCTCTTCCTCTCCCACTCCTCCTGCTGTGTTCCCTCTCTTGCTGGCTGTCTCTCTCTCTCTCTCAAATAAAAAAATAAAAATCTTAAAAAAAAAAAAGAAATAGATAAAGAATGACACTAAAACGTGCATAATATGATCTTTGAATATGGGATTATGTATGATTTAACTTTTGTTACTTTTACATCAGTGTTTTCTTTACCACCCACGATAAATTCGTATTATTATAATAAGATAAAAGAAGGGATATTTTATTTTGCTTTGCTTGTTGTGTTTGAGTATCCAGAGCTGTTGCTCACGGAGACACTGACAACAGAATTTAAGCTCATTCGCTTGCTGATGGCACCTTGAGGGAAAGACGGACCCTGGGGAAGACCTGAGCCACAGGGACTTCTCCCTTGGTTCCCCGAGACCAGCCGCTTTCACTTAGAATAAAGTCCCCAAATCATCTGCCAGCCCTAAGTCATGCAGTGTGGAGAGAACGTCCAATATCCAAGGTAGGCTGAGAGGGAGCCGGGATTGGACACCAGGGCCTAGGTGGTGCCTACATTGGAGGCCATAGACAAACCTTCTAGATAGTCATGTTGGGTGGTCCAGGGAGATGAGGACTGCGTCCATTCATGGAGCTTCATAAGGATTTGGTCACCCTGTCTCCCAAGAAATACGTTAAAAGTTTACACAGACCACGGCTCACTCTTGGGCAAATTCAGCATCTATTGTGTAACATAAATGTCCAGAACCCTCCAGCCAAAATGATCTCTTACTTTATCCAACAAGAAGCCCTCAAATCCCCACTGCCAGAAGCCACCCGTCGGGTCAGGCATTACCTACAGAAGGATCCGAGGGAAGCAGCTTGTTAATGCATTAGCACGTTGGCGCTCAGCAGAGAGTCCCAAGGGATTGAGATGAAGGTATTCCACGTTGTGATCCAAGGAAGAAGTTGAGCAGTATCTATCATAGTGCTTCTCAAACATGAGCAATGCACAGACCCCTCTTAAAGAACAAAATCACTTGTATCCCCAGTACTGACCCAATGTATTGTTATTGTAAGGCAACTTGAATATGTACAAACAGACAATTAGTTAGGAAAATAAGCTTAAAATATGGAAATGTATGTTGACTATGGAAAACATAAATACCAATAAAATCCAAATTACTCTATTGCTTTAATGTGACAAATTGAACTGCTTTGCTGAAGTTAATTCACCGCACACCACAGGAATGCAGGGCTGATCACTGCAGCACAGTTATCACGCTGGAGAAACGTGAACACGTGGTGGTCCGACACCTTCTACCTGAAACACCACGAAGCCTCCACTGTACCAGCTACTGGCCAATCCGGCCTTCTCTTGGCTCCAACATGTCGCTTACATATTCCATCTCCCTCCATCCTTTTTCTATCAGATGATTAAAGATATTCTTACCAACCGGACACAGATGCCATTATAAGCATCATTAACAAAACCCTGACACTGAGAAGGGATGGTCATAAGTTCAGTAACAAGGCAATTAACCCCATCACCAAGGAGATGTTAGATTATCACAAATGAAAGCACGTATTTTAAAGTTCTCATTGATAACTCTGTTGGATCTTCAGTTTGAGAAACTCTTATTCAGTTTATTCAGCACTACTATACAGAGAAAATAAACTCAAGTGGAGAACAAAGTTGGAGGATACTTTAAAAAGAAAGCAGCAAAAGACTATGATTGGGCGCCTCAAGAAGTTCAAAAAGAGCAGAAGGAATTGAAAGAAGTTGGGGGATGTAAATGGAGAGAAAAAACAAACAAAAGTTATCTAGTTTGATTATTGAAGATGATGATAGTTTGGGGTTTGGTTTTGGCTACGACTACCTCTGGATTTATCCTAACCATCTTATTATAAAGTAGTAGTTAAAACATGTGGTTGAATCAGACACCCCTGAGACAGCTTCCAGTTCCATAACTTCCCACGTAAACGCAGGAAGTAGGTTGGCCTCTCTAAATCTCAGCTTCTATCTCTGCAAATGGGAACAATAATTTTACCTTCCTCAAAGGATTGTTTTGAGGATTCATTTAAATAACCCATGTTAAAAAAATCACTAATACACTGCATGGCACACAGTAAGTGCTCCGTTAGTAACTGCTTTTCACGTCAGATTTATTTTAGCCACATTGACCGTAAGACTAGGCAAAGGACTTTAGAATACCTAATTAAATAGCGGATAAACATGCATTTGATCTTAGATTTTAAAGTATTTTTCTTCGGGGCGCCTGGGTGGCACAGCGGTTAAGCGCCTGCCTTCAGCTCAGGGCGTGATCCTGGCGTTATGGGATCGAGCCCCACATCAGGCTCCTCTGCTATGAGCCTGCTTCTTCCTCTCCCACTCCCCCTGCTTGTGTTCCCTCTCTCACTGGCTGTCTCTATCTCTGTTGAATAAATAAATAAAATCTTTAAAAAAATAAAATAAAAAAATAAAGTATTTTTCTTCATACATATTCATAACATTTTATAAAACATGCTGACATTATTTATTAAAGTTTATGTCAACAAACACTTACTATCAAACAGTATCCAAAAGATCTATCTAAATCTGTACCATTTGCCGATGATTGGCTTCTCACAGATCAAGTCACCAGACCAGGTCTCCTTAAAACCACGTTTCAGAATTGTGTAGAATTTTTATCTTTAAATTACTTCGCTTTGTTAAATGCATTTTAAATATTCAGCAGGGGGGAAAGATAAAACTTGTTTTACATGTTTTAAAGAATTGGGTAATTGCTGGGTTACTTAAGCACATGATTTGATACAAAACAACTCTTACAGGAAACAGATGCCAAAATTAGTAGAAACATGATTTCCAAGGAAATAATTTTTGGCTGGGAAAAAAAAAGAGTCACCGGAACCAAGTCAAGAGATAGGCTCCTGTGTGTGTTCTGTGTGTGTGTGTGTGTGTGTGTGTGTGTGTGTGTGTCTTCTCCTCCAGAAGAGGAAATGTGAAATAGTACTACATCTAGGAAAAGAGAATGTAAGGGCTTCCTTGAGATGAGCAGGTTAGTTTTACCAAGAGCAGCATTAGGGGGTTGGGAGGAAGCGAAATCCCAAGTGCAGTTACGAAGAAGGACGACCACCACCAATTCCCAAGGAGAGCAACACAAAGGCTAAAATCCATGTGACTTGCAAGAGGTCGCAGGCAGCCAGTGGCCCAGGCCTTACAGGAAATGAGAGAAATCGCAGCTTGGAAGTAAAAGGGAACACAAAAGTAAATTAAAATTATATAAACTTTGAAATATGTATTTTAATGGATAACTTGAATTTATTATATGAGTGGCCCTATATATTAATTCTACTCCAAAGTAAAATTCTTTTTTTGAAAGTAGTTAATTACCGTGTACATTCAAGCAAAATAAGAAAAATAATTTATTTATATGGATTATCTGAATATTGAAAACAAAGTCATTCTTGGTACATACTTATGTAGTTTGATCAGTTACTTAGTCATATCTTTCTTACTGAAATATTTTGAAGAGTGTATTTTTTATTACACTCATATGTTTTAATTAGTTTATGGAGTTCCCTCAATTTTCTGCAAAGTTATATCTTATGATTAATAAATTTTAAATGGTGTACATCTTCAATTGATTCCTCTGTGGACAACATTATCTTTAGTTAGGAAATACCCTCTACAGGTGCCAAAGTACCTGGTACACTGAGAACAAATTCTGCTAAATATAAAGAGTCATAGTTCTAATTTTTTCTACATTGAAATGTGTAAATAATTCAGACCAAATATTTTTGTGGAATTATCATTTTTCATAAGGTCAAAATACATTTCTTTAACAAATATTTTTATAAATGCTGCAAAATTATCAGCCTTCTAGTTGTCATTCTATTCCACTTCAGAATCTAAGTTCATTCAATAAAAAGTAGGGGTTTGTCAAAAGACCCCACAAGTCAAAATCCTCCAAGGCACAAACACAATTATAGATTTTTTAAATTAAAACTTTTACAACACTTAAGCCCTCTGTGTTTAACTGTTCGATCGCTTCTTTGCCTTGTAAGGGTAAATTTCACTATCTTCCTGTTTGCGACTTTGTTTTCAATAGCTGCAATTTGTTAAAATTTTCCAATACTGAAGTTCTTTGGTCCTTCATTGAATACCTTGATTAAACATTTAAAACTGGTTTTAATCTAAATGCAGGACTTATTTACCAAAAACGTTTCTTCTGCTACTAACGAAGCCACTACATTAATATCAGTGGTTTCACTTTTTGAGTATATACAAGAAAACCAGGAATTAAAAGTGAGTGAAATTCATCTAGAAGAAATGGCATTTGATCTAATGAAAAGTCACACTTCACTGAATGATACATACGTGTATCTTCGGCAGCTGTACCATCCTTCTGTCCAGTCTTATTAAAATTAAAACAAACTTTTGGGGTACCTGGGTGGCTCAGTCTGTTGAGCTTCAGACTCTTGGCTTCTGCTCTGTTCATGATCTCGGGGGTCATGTGATCAAGCTGTGGGTGGGGCTCTGTGCTCCGGGGAGTCTGTTCCGCTCCCCTTCTCCCTCTGCCTCTCCCCTCCACTTGCACACACTCTCTCTCTAAAATAAATAAATAAATCTTTAAAAAAGCTAAAACAAACTTTGGAGGTAGATGCTGATGTATTCTCAGCAAACGTGTATCTTCTGCTTTCCCTGTGGCCACAAATGGCCCTCCGCTGGGGACAACAAATGCCAACAAACACTTTGCTCAAGTTACATGTTCATTATCAGTTACCTTGAGACACAGAAATCTGAGCATCTAATTTTTCATTAAACATGAACTTTTCATTTTCTTAGTTGATTGTTAGCAGAAAGATTTATTGCAAAAGCAGCAGGAAAAGACAAAAAGCAGTCTAAGTGTATTAGTTTCCCAAGGCTGCTGTAACAAATTACCACAAACTGGTGGCTTAAAACAACACACATTTATTATCCTGCAGTTCTGCAGGTCAGAAGCCCAAAATCAGTCTCTGGGCAAAAGTCAAAACGTTGGTTAAACCGGTTTCTTCTATCCAATTAAAAAATGGGCAGAAGACATGAACAGACATGTCTCCAAAGAAGACATCCAGATGGCCAACAGACACATGAATAAATGCTCAACATCACTCGTCATCAGGGAAATACAAATCAAAACCCCACTGAGGTATCGTCTCACACCTGTCAGAAGGGCTAAAATAAAAAACACAAGAAACAACAAGTGTTGGCAAAGATGTGGAGAAAAAGGAGCCCTCATGCACTGTAGGTGGGAATGCAAACTGGTGCAGCTACTGTGGAAAACAATATGGAGGTTCTTCAAAAAATTAAAAATAGAACTACCATATGATCCAATAATTCTACTACTGGGTATTTACCCAAAGACCATGAACTAATGCAAAAAGATGTATGCACCCTTATGTTTATAGCAGCATTATCTAAAATAGCCAAATTATGGATACAGCTCAAGTATCCATCAACAGATGAATGGATAAAGACAATGTGGTTATATATACAATAGAATATTACTGAGCCACAAAAAGAATGAAAGCTTGCCATGTACGACAACACAGATGAATCTAGAGAATATAAAGCTAAGTGAAATAAGTCAGAGAAAGACAAATAGCATATGACTTCACTCATATGTGGAATTCAAGAAACAAAAGAAACAAACAAAGGAAAAAAAAGAGACAAACCCAAAAAAACAGACTTAATTACAGAAAACAAACTGATGGTTACCAGAGGGGAGGTGGGGAGGGGCAACAGGTGACGGGGATTAAGAGTGCAGTTATCATAATGAGCACGGAGTCATGCATAGAATTGTTGAATCATTATACCATACACCTGAAACCAATATAATACTGTATGTTTACTGGAATTAAAATTTTTTTAAAAAGTTTAAAAACTGGTTCTTCCTGGAGGCTCTGAGGGGAGAATCATTTTTTTTACATTTTTCTATTTCTGGAGTCCACTTGAATTCCTTGGCTCACGATCCCTTCCTGACACCACTCCAACCTCTTGTTTTGGTGGTAACACCAGCTACTGACTCGGAGCTCCTGCCTCCCTCATAGAAGGATCGTTGAGTACATCAGGCCCACCTGGATAATCCAGAATAATCTTCCCATCTCCTGATTTAGTCACATCTGCAAAATTCCTTTTGACCTGTGAGGTAATATACTCGCAGGTTCCAGCGTTTAGGACATCTTCGGGAGAAGGAGGGCATTACTCGGCCTACCACACTGAGCGATGTAAAAGCTAAACGTAGATTTACGCAGTGCAATCCACGTCACAGCCAACGCAGCTGGGGCTTCCAGATACCCCCCATACTTTCTGAAGAGAACTTCTGAGCCCCGATTTCCTGAACGTGTCTCAAGTCCACCTGCATTAGCCTATATTTTCCCACATTTCACATTGACCATCAGCCTGGTCCTTTGAGCCTATGGCAACCCAGAGGCCAAAACGTGGGTACCCCGCGCAACTGACCGGTACCCCAAGTCAACAACAGTGATCAGCGGCTGGTACACAGCAACTACCACCACCTGCGAGGAGGGGGCGCTCGTGATCCCTAGCTGCCGCCGTCCAAGAACACTTCATTTTATCAGCAAACATCCTGCACGCTCTCCTCGCAAAGGAGCTGCTGGTCATGCTGCATCTGGAAAACTTCAAGAAAAGCGACTGGTGTGCCTCACTGTCTTTCAGGTGGAACCATGCGCTGAAGGAAGAACTCTGGCTGCCGCGCAGTATCTCACACACTGCTGGCCAAGACCAGAAGCCAGCAGTGGAAGCTACCAGACCCATCCCTGCTTGTCTCGGTACTGGCAATATTACTACCTCCTTTTTAAAAAGGAAAATTGGGGGCAAATGCTAATCCAAACAGGATGCCGGAATAAGGTATCATAAAGACTGTTCCAAGCCAACCTGGACCTGTGGTTTTACTCTACTAAGTGAAAGAAAAGTTAACATTTCCTTTAAATTAGAAAAAAAGAAAAAGCAAGCCAAGATTGACCTAATCAGCTGCTAATAATTAATAATCGAGGTTTATGACAATGGAATTTAACCTGTATTTACTTACTCTAGATTATGTCTCTCTTTCTTTATGAGAATTCATGGGGCGCCTGGGTGGCTCAGTGGGGTTAAGTGTCTGACTCTTGATGGCGGCTCAGTTCATGATCTCAGGGTCGGGAGATTGAGCCTCGAGCCAGGCTCTCAGGCTCTGTGCTGGGCGTGGATTAAGATTCTCTCCCCCTCTCTCTGCCCCCCCTTCCAGGTCCTCTCTCTCTCAAAAAAGAATATATTCGTAATACCTTATTTTACAAAGGAGATATACATTTTCAAGGAAAATGTTAAGAGTGGATTGTAGAGTCATCTATGATTTCTTGGTTATTCACGAACCAGTTAAACCTAAGCAGGGCAACACCTACTGGCAACTATCCAAATTGCAGTCACTACACCAAAAACCAGCCTGGCAATTTAAAGTGATCACAAATGCTGACTCCCCTCAGGCCAAAACTGACCCTGTTTATGTTCCACACCTGCTTCTGCTTGGAACCCTCGTGATCACACATTCCCTTTCTCCAGACTCCGCCTTCTAGGCTTCCTTGGCCAATCTCCCCTGGGTTCTCCTCATCTCCTTATGTTCTCTTCCTCAGTTTCCCGGCTGGTTTCTCCTCCTGCCCCCATGCTGTAACTGTAGGTGTCCCCCCAGACTGAGGCCTCAGCCTTTGTTCTTCCTGCTTTACAATTACCCCCATGGAGCATTACCTACAAGCCCTGTAACTGAAGGTCCATCTCCTTTCCTGATACCCACCAGCTCCAGGCCCCCCCAATTCTTACACTTTCTTCAAGTCTGGCTCCAGACCTCACCTATTTTCTTCCTATATTCTTCTCTACACATTTCATATATGTACATTTGCTCCTTCCCATCCAGAGTACAAGCTCTTCAAGCAGAGGTGAGGTCTTTCCTGCATTCATTCAACAAACATTGAGAGCCAGCTATATGCAAATACTGTTTTAGATACATAAACAGAGAAAACAAAGATCCCAGACTTCATGGAGCTAATATTTTAGTAGGATGGGGTGGGGAGATGCAGGGGACAAGGAGAGACAATGAACAATAAACTAATAACCAAGTAAACTGTATATAGCATATGAGTAGGTCGTAAATGCTCAACAGCTATATGTGGCTTGTAACTGTCGTATTGGACAGGGTAGGTCTAATGTCTAATTCCCTGGATTTCATTTAATTTCATCGGGAAAAATGTCAGAAACAAATCAAGCTGCGATATTAGTATTCATTTTCTCAAATGCAAAGCAGCCCACTGCATCTACAAATACCACGGTGCAGGTGGTGGAGATAAACTGGGGCTGTTGGCTTGTCTGCTTCTCCTGTTATAGAAAAAGCGAACAACAGAGTGACTACATCGGCAAATTCAGGTGCACAGGCGGCTCCACCAGGGACCCCAGGCTCACACCCTCAGGGTTCAGGCACCAGATGATCCCTTTTCTTGCTATAAAAAGAAAAAAAATACAAGAAAACAAATTGTCCCACAGGCTCTGAAGGGCAATTACAAAGGAGATATTCCAAAAATATTTGGAAGATGACATCACCAGGATCAATGAGAGCTTGCCAAGGTTTTGTTCTTTGTCAAGAACAGCCCTCATTAGAATGTCCAGCTTTCATATGGCCGCCATATTCCTGTGTGATCGGAGGCGGAAGCACACTGCTTGCATGCAGATTTTGTGAGGCAGCTATTTTGACAGGACAACTATTTCACAAAGCTGCATCGAAACCATCCCATCACCAAACCCAGTATGCACCCCTGACACTTGCCCTGACCCTGTCACTTGCTTATTCTATTGCTTTCTGATATGTATTAGTTTTATAATTTATTTCTTCTTAATGAAAAATTATATATAACATGCAACATTTGTATAAAAAATGTGTAGGCAATTACATTTAGATGTGCTTGTACTTGGACAGCGTATCTCTGGAAGGATATTTTTTAAAGGGGCAATGATCCATTACCTCTGGGGTGGGATGTAGGTCACTGAGGATCAAGCACTGGGAGAACCTCTCTCCTCACAAGATATCCTTTTGAACTCTGAGTATTTTTTTTACTATATGCATCTTTTACTTCATCTTTAAAAACCCTTTTCTGTATTTTTTTTAGCACTTTTAGTTTCACAGAAAAAAAATAGGCAGAAAGTACAGAGAATTTTCACATATTCCCTCAACCCTTCACACTCTATTCTTAATACCTTGCACTGGTATGGCACATTCCTTACAATTGAGAAGCCAATATTTGTAAATTACTAAAGTCTACAGTTTACATTAGGGTTCACTCGTATTGTACATTCGGCTACAATAGGTCCAGCACCTGTTCTCACAAACGGGTACTCTCAGATAGTCCTCCCAGCAATCTCACTTTCTAAATGAGGAAGCACAGGCTCAGAGAGGTTCAGTGACTTGCCCACGGTCACACAGCCCCGAAGTGTGTTTGTGTCTGCCTCCATCCTAGACTGGCCCATTACCCCACAGCTGTATTGTATCTGAAGCACTAGACAAGCCCGCATGAAATCGCTTGTCTTTAAATTTAATAGAAGAAAAAAATCTCTTGAAAATGTTTTCAAATGATGGCTCCATGAACATGAGCAACAATAACTCCCCTTGAAAGGGGAAATAATTTGGCCACTTGTGGTTAAGAAATATTGCCCCACCCTCAGTGTCATGGCTACCAAGTCAGTGAGCTCCCTACTCACTGTGCCCTCCACTTGAGTCATACGAACGTACCAGGGACGGGAAAGAGGGGAAATTCCACTCGACACCAGAAGTCCTATTTCAGGAATGAGTGACTCAGATGCCCTGACAGACTCCCTGCCCAACCAATCAGCCTTGTTAAGGAGGCACCTGCTTTCAGGGCACGCTTAATGGGACATAGGCTTCTAGAGCCCCAATTTTTAGCATATGGCTAAATTCTGGGCCCCAAATCTGCAGACAAAATCCTCAGAAAGTTTCAATGATTTAGTTTCCCTGTTGACTTCATTTCTTCAACAACCATGAGTTGAGTGCCCACTGGCTGCTGAAGATGCCAAGGAGAAGGCAGGTGGGACAGACGAAGCACTCCGTCGATAACGCAATGGGGTAAACACATGAACAGATGAGGAGCAAAGGGGGGTAGGGGTTGGAGAGGAGGACTTACTAGTATTTTCTGGGGCTTCTGTCTTCAGGAAGATTTCTTTTGATGTATACCATAGCTACAGTCAAATGGAATCTGCTACATGTGCCTTAAGAATGGCACAAAGTAATATAACAAAATAAAAATGATTTTAAAAAAAGAATGGCACAAAGAAGATATTGTGGGGATTCAAAGTGAACAAAGTGATTTGAGAAACTGTTACTGCGCACAATTTGAAAATTATGTGTAGATCCTCGTTTCTAGAGGCGTGGTCCACACCAACGGAGCATAGATGTCACCCAGGAGCTTTTAAGAAATGCCGAATTCTAGACTCCACCCAGGCTCGGCATTTGAGTGAAATCCTCTGGTGGTGTGTCCGCCCAGTCAGGCTTGAGAAGCACTGGTTTAGAGCCCAAGTGGCTCTAAAGCTTGCTTTAAATATGGTTTGGGGTTTTGTGTGGTTTTTTTTAAAGGTAAACAATACGCAGAACTGAACTCCCTGTATTGTGAGATTAGCCTCACCACACATAATCTTTCAGAATTCATACTTCTTTTACTTAAGTGCATCTCGTATTTCCAATTCTTCCTTTATTCAATCTGAGAGGGATGCAGGTGTGTGGGGCTTCAAACAGAAAAGAGAAGGAGAAAAAATAGATCCTCTCTGGGAGGCAGGCAGGGCTGGCAAGCTCCCAGTAGATTCAGTTCTAGAAAATAAAGCCTTTGTGCTTTGCAGTGGTCTGGGGCCATTGCTCCCGTTCGCTCGGTTTCACCTGGCCTGGCAGCTGTCCTGGGGAGTGGCCACTACAGCACCAATGCATGCACGTCTGTGTGGATCTCACTTTGTACGTGGACCCAGAAGCATTTGCAGCGTGCCTAGGAAGCGCATAACAGGGGCTAAATGCTCTCAAGTAGTTAAAGGCATGGTCAACGATGTGTGGAAATAATTATAAGAATAGGTAGAAAGCGAGTTGTACCAAAAGAGAGATACAAACCAAAGAGGATGAATGTTTGGATAAGGGAGAGAAAATTCCTGGCTCAGGAAATCCAGGAAGGCTTCGGGAAGGAGGCCGCAGAACCAGCTGGGCCTTAAATGATGGTTAGGATTTCAAGAGGCACACACGGAATGAGAGCGTTTTAGAAAGAACATCTAGCTCAGAAAAAAGGTGGGGGTGCAAAGATGAGGGTTTTCTCCCAAGGAGATGAGAGACCCTGACTGAGGGGTGGGAGGCAGCAAGCAGGAAAGGAAGGCCTGGAGTCCGGTCATAGACGGTCCCAAATGCCAAGTGTGCTTGCAGGAAGTCGCTGAAGACTTCTGAGTCGAGCAATCACGTGACCATATCTGTGCTTTGGAGTTTTTAGACACCAGGGCATCCTTTACAGGTGAGGGAGTGAGTGCAGAAGGGTAAGATTTTAGGGACGTTCTACTGCTTCCTATGAGTCCCAGTTGAAGACGTAGATATTATCTCCTTCCTTTATGTTCTTCCCTCTCCCCACACCCCTGCTGCCCGCCAACCGTACAGTCCACAGATGCTCAGCATCTCAATGTTAACAGGGCCTGGAGGGGAGTCCAGCCCCCACGGAGGCTTTCCTGAAGACTGGGAAGTGGCATGAGCCCTGCTGCCAGGAAGATAGCCACAGAGCACAGGTGTGCAATGATAGGAAGTATTAGAGCTGCCGATTTATCAAAGTCTGGGGTGGCGATGATTATCACTGGGCATGTTCACCATCAGAAAGGAGAAGACGATCAGATAAGAAAACCCACTTGACAACAATCTCCTTTCACCTGTACTTGTTTCTGGGTATGTGCCGTTCTAAGAAGAACATTTGGTCCCTTTTTCGGTGAACTTGATTCCCCTGAGCCAGCTGTTTCTTCTTTCTCATATCATACCACGTGGGAGCTGGATAGAACTGAAGAGCCGTTTTGCCAATTCCCTCATTTAATGGAGAAGCGGAATGACTTGTCCAACTGTAATCAGCCAAGTTAGAACACAACCTTTTAAAAACATATAAAATATAAAAGCTGGAGGAGGGTCCCTACCATTCCCTCTATACACTCGGAAGCGGGGGTGGGGAGGCTTCCCTGTCACCCATGTCCACAAGCCTGTTGGGTACCCAGGAGGGACCAGCTCCGGCCTCAGTGTGGGCTGCGGGCCAGTGGCAGAGCCCCTCTACACCAGGTGAAAAGACGACAATACCTCTGACTGTGGCAGCAGGTGACCTTCCCACAGGGCCTGGCCTAGATGTCCCCACCCCTGGCCTGACTCCCATTTTCACTCCTCTTAAAAACAGAAATGTAATGGAATTTTAAACTGTTTAGAAGGGAATTTAACATTAAGAAAATGCAACTTATTCTGCTTGGCCTATACCAAAATACAAAGAGATTGGTGTGAAATCACTTCCTCAATGAGAACTAAGTGAGACACGCTCAGTGGCTTCCCGGCGGGGGTGAGAAGGAGTTTCTCTCTCTCTCTCTCTCTCTCTCTCTCTCTCTCTCTCCCTCCCTGAGTCCTTGTGAAGAACCACCACACGTCGGGTAAAGTCCCTGCTGATGAAGTGTTCAGGGCTTATCGCTGCGCCAAGACACCTTTTCCAACTGAGGGCCGCAGGCCTCACCGTTTCAAAATATCCCCTCAGGACTTAACTGTCTTGTGCTTCGAGTTAAACTTATAAAGGAGAAAAGATAAATAAGGCAAGGAACACTGGAAGTTCTGGGCAGATTTTCCTTGGACTTGGGCTTTGTCTAAATCACCTGTGGTAAAGCTCCAGACTTTGGAACCAGACCTTCTATTTCCAGAACAGTGTCCGTCAGCCCGAGGGCAGAGCCTTGCTTTGGCTCCTGGTTTATAGAAGCAAGGCAAGATTCCCAGCCTCAAAACAACCTCGTGTTAGAAAACACTGAAGCCTGAAGGACTGGGCTTCCTGAGAGTAAGATAAAGACAGACCAGAGAACTATGTCACCCAAGCAGCCCGCTTTATGCGAGAGGATGAGGGCTGGACAGTAGGAAAGTAGTCTTCTGCCTAATACTGATGTCAGCTGTGGCTAATTGGATATAATGCATTCCTCATAAGGAATTTTAATTTTTCTAAAAGCCCCATTTTAAAAAGCAAAAAGAAACAGAGAAATTAATTTTAATATTTTCACTGTATCCAAAAAATGATCATTTCAATATGTCGCCATGATAAAAACAGGGAGAGATTTTACATTCTATTTTGTCCTAAGTCTTCAAAATCTGGTGTGTATTTTACACTTGGAGCACATCTCATTTCAAACGAGCCACATTTCAAGGGATGAACAGCCACATGTGATTAATGGCCACTGTGTGGAACCCTTATAATCCAAGGACAGCAGTGTTCTGCAGAGGCTGCCTGCCTACTGAGGTAGGGGCAAAGGTTCGGTTCTCTGGGAAGATGCCACCTCACGGTCTCCACGGGGTTTGTTTCATCTTCTCCCTGACCCTGTGAACTGGAGATTACTCTCTCCTGATTAACAGTAAGGAAGCAGAATCAGTAGTCTAAAGGCTGGGCCAAAGTCACACGATGAAGGAGTGGATATGAGATTCAAGCCCAGGCCTCCTGACTCCTCATGCTGGCCATGCAGTGTTCTAGGAGAGCCCCACTTCCAGGAGACAGTTTTTTGAAGCTCCAGAGGACTCTCGGTGACATCATTCTGTCTGGTCCCACACAGATTTCACCCTCTTTTTAGAAGATCAATGACACGTCAACCCAACAGAGATGCACATCTTTGCATATTATCCAGGATGGTTTTTAGAAATGTGAGGTTAGTGGGGCACCTGGGAGGCTCAGTCAGTTAAGCACCTGCCTTTGGCGCAGGTCATGATCCCAAGGTTCTGGGATCAAGCCCCACATCGGGCTCCCTGCTCAGCGGGGAGCCTGCTTCTCCCTCTGCCTGCTGCTCCCCTTGCTTGTGCGCTCGCTCACTCACTCACTCTCTCTCTCTCTCAAATAGATAAAATCTTTAAAAAAAAATAGAAATGTGGGATTAGGTGGGAAGGTGGATTCAAGCAGGCTGGTTTTGGAGTCCCTCTGGAGCGCCTTCTCCCTTCACCCCTCTGCTGGGCTCTTGTCCTGGACTCACTCACTACAGACCTCTCCCAGCTCCTCACGTCCCCCTGGTACCTTTGGGCTGAGGGTCATTACTGCATGCACCGCTCTCTGCTTACGTGAGGAGGTGTGCTCATCTGTTAGACTCGGGGTCCCTGCAGCAGATGTAACAGCGGCCTTCTGGAGAGAACGCCTAGACCTGAAGAGGGCAAGTAAGTGGAGCAGCTGTTCAGAAGATAGAGAGGGACTTTCATATCATTTCCCTTCACGTCTACTGGTCCAGGTCAGTGGTGTTCTGGAAATGCATCCTGCATTCAAATCTAAACAACAGGGCATTTACCATTTCATCTAAATAGTGCCCAAGCCTCATGCCTGGGTAAGTCCTGTTTACCATAATCAGTTCTGCTGCAGCCTCAGAGATAGGATCCCCCAGGTGGCAGGGCCATGGGGCATGTGGCATGTGGCTGCAGATAGAGTAAGGCTCTGTCCACTTATTTCCTGTCTACCTCCCCGCTACTCCCCATCCCCTTCCCTCCCACAAACACTCTACAAATCAACACCTGGCCACATCCCCTACCTGCCAAGTCTTGCTCTGCCCTGAACACTGGGCTAAGATATCAGTTGGGGGACTCTCTCTCTGGGAGGTCCCAGTGTTCCTCCCTCTTCCCCATCACCCTCTGACTCTGCACGTGCACACAGCCTGGACCCAGCACAAACTCATCCCTTACTGAGGTCCTTTGCCTTCAAAGAGTTCTCTGAACAATGGCCAGCCTGCGCTCACCAGAGTGCAAACATCGCTTCCCTCTCTGCTCCCTGAAAGGCCATATGGAAACTCCCCCTCATTTGTTGGCCCACATCTGACGGAGCAAAGGGCTTTTATCTCAGAAGGAAAGAGCCCAGTTCTGAGCAGCAACCACGCCCCTAAGCACACACAAAGTCAAAAAGGCATTTGTCCAAAAGGCCTGTCACAGAGAAGTTTTGTGTGTGCGTGTGTGTTTTTAAAAGAATTTTCTCTTCCCGCCAAAATGTCTGTACCAGCAGCAGCAGGTCCGTGGAGAGCCTGCCATCTGACCTGCTCGGCAGGTCCCTAATTGCTTCCCATCTGGTGTCTGGCACAGACAAAGGCCACCGGCGCAGCTCCGCCCCCAGCCTTTCTCCTGGCCGTTTTGTGCGTTCATGCAGCTTGCGCTGGGCCGCACCCCCCCTCCGCCCCCGCCTCAGGCCCAACGGGGCGCACTGCTAGCGGGCACCAGGCCCACGGGCCTCCCAGGCACTCAGACCTGGCGCACAGCACAGCTCGGGGGAGGAGGACAAAGGCCTCGCCTGGTGCCCACGGCCTGCACTTCGAGACGGGCACTGTGCACATTTTGTGAGCCAAATTCTGACAGGTGACGGCGGGGGACTGGCTCTCAGCCAGAGAAAGTGGACGGACCAGCCCTAGGACCCCATCAAGCGTTGGCAGTATGCATTAAAATGCGCTTGCCTCTGACTCAGCAATTCCCAGCTCCTAGGAACATCCCAGACTGCAACTCAGAAGGGCCCAGAAACAAAGCTGCTAAAGGTTCCCAGCACCCCCTCCCCCCCGGCCTTTTGGCAAAACAGCAAAAGCTTGGAAGCAACTCTAACAATTAAGAATGGGCTGGGCTGCAGAAATTGTGGAATGTACACACTATAAAATACTGGGTAGTGATGAAAATTGATTCTGGAGGCCTGTGTGTGTTGGCATCAAAGGATAGCCACAAAAACATTCTTAAATGTAAAAAGCCAGTAACAAAATAATATATATAATATCATCCTCTTTCTTTATAAAATATTGTGTAAATTTATATATACATGCACGAATGTGTGTATCTCTGCACGTAGAAAAAAATATACGTACCTGTTAACCGCTTATTTCTGGATTTTGAGTTTATGGCTGATTTTTCTTCTTATTTTTGATTATCTGTATTTTCTGACTTTTACACATTTTCGGTAATTGTATAATAAAGAAATTTTTAAAATGAATGCCAGAGTCAGCTCTCTCATTTACTTAGAAGTATTATCTAAAGCCATGGACTCGATGAAGTCACCTGAAGGAAAACAGAGAAGGCTCCAGGGCAGAGGCCCAACGACACCAATATTTGGAAGTTGGGGGTAAAAGAAGGCGGACACAGGAAAGGAAACAGGGTCAGCGAGTAAGAAAGGAGAAAACCAGAAAGATCCCAGAGGCCAAGGGAACAAAGTGGCTCAGGCAAACAAGAGAGGCACTGTCACAGGTCCCTCAGAGGTCAGATAATAAGATGAGGACAGCAAATTGCGCAATGGTTGGCAAGATGGAATTTTATCAGGGTAAGAGGGGAGGTGAGGAAGTGGAGTTTTGCTGTGAAGAAAAGGCAGAAACATGGGAAATGGGGAGTGTTATCTGCTGAGGGAGGCTTTTTTTTTTTTTTTAAGGTGGGAGCTATTTCAACACTGTCATAAGGATGACAAGAACGGTCAAGTAGCGAGGGATGCTGGGGAGAGAAGGGAGGGTGGCGAGGGCAACAAGCTTGGCGGCGAGGGGCCTCCAGCTGTCCCTCCTCAAGGAGGAAAAAGCACCAAAAAGCACCGCAACAGGTGGGCCCGATGCAGGCAGCCTGGGAGGCGTGGCCGGGAAAAGCCGAGGTGTTTCCACACCCGTTCTAGACTTTTTTTTTAAATAAATGTATAAAAAGGAGCAAGCTGTGAGTGAAGGGAAGTCCGAGGAGAGAGATGAGCGTGACCTCCTCAGACGGGAGAGAGTCACCTGTCCAGGGCCGCAGGGAGGACTGCGCGGCAGCCCTGAGCACGGCTTGAGGCCTGTGGCATCCGAGTTACGTTTTACAGAAAGTCGGCTGCGTGCTTGCCTCCAGCCCCACTGCAGTGCTCTGACAGCGAGGGGCTTCCCAGGGTGAGAGGGCTGGGGCGCGGGTGAGTGCCGCCCTGCAGGGAGTCTCTCTCCTCCAAGCATCCTTTCCGGGGCCTGGCAAGGGCTCCTCCCAGCCCTGTCCAAAGCCTATTTAGCGACTGTAAGCCTTAATTTAGGGGTCTGCAGGCTTCAAAGGGCTGAGGGGGGTGCCGTCCCTAGGCACATGAATTGTCATTAGGTACTGTCCTAAAATTAAAGTAGGAGTTCCTTGAAGGCTAGGAGTGGGCTATCTTTACTTTATTTCCTGAATTCTTGGTACCGAACTTAAAAAGTAGGAGCTCAAATCATAGGTGTTGAAGGAAAGGAAGAAAGGAGGAGGGGGGGAAGGAGAGAGGAAGGCAAGGAGGAAAAAGTTTCCCTGTTTTAGAATTGAGGAAATCAAAACTCTGACTTCAAACCCTGCTTCTAAAACCCACCAAGAGTTACATATTAATATCGGTCATATTATCAAACACACGATTTGAGCTCCAGGGACCCTGCATACGATTTGCTCCTGCTCGTTGTCCTCGTGTAATTATTCATGGAGTCATCAGTGGACGCTGAGTTCAAACTGGGGCTGGTTACTTGAGTGAAAGCTCTCAGAACAATCTGCAAACCGAAAATTCATAATTTTTCATGGTTTTCATATGGATCAGCATCAGTTTCTCATTTTTGACCATTCCACGACCCCACTATGTATTACATGTAGGTGTGAACTGAGCTGTATGTGTTTAAAAACATTTTGCTATTTTTATATTTTGTTAATATTTTACTGATTACACATACCAAACAAAACTGAATTCATTTTTACAGCTTTTTTGAGGTATGATTTACCTACCACAAACTTTGCTCATTTTACTTGTCCAATTCAATAATTTTTGGTAAATTCTCAGCTGTGAAACCAAACTATAATAATTGGATTAATTTTATTTATCGGCAGGAAATCACGTATATCTTCAGCTTTCTACTAACATGAATTATTTAATGCACACAACTCTGTCCCCAAATATACACTCTGTAACTCTCTCTCTCTCTTTTGTTCAATTTTGTAATAATTTATATCTCTCAGGAAATGACTTCATCTCAACTCTTAATAGATGGGAATTGCAAACCAACAATCATATTCTTGAGCATGATAATACTTTGGTATTTTTTCCCAGGACACACTCCACCTTATGTTTTCACAAAAAGGGGGGGGGGATGTATCACAAATGAGAACATCTCTCTCTCCTCACATGGCAGGAGAAGGACCGTAGCTGACAACTGGTGATTCATTACACGGCCCAGAGACGTTCTTCCTCCGGGTTCCTCTGCTCCGGCTCTCCCAAACATTCCACCTTCTCAGCCAGCTGCTCGCACTTACGTTGTTACTAAATAGATATGCTGACTTGCCATTTAAGCCATTTTCTCTGGATTATCAAAGAAGAAAATCCATGTGGCTGCTGGGAGTGCAATGGGCCTTGTTTTTCCACGGACCCTTTGTTCTTTCCCACAGCTCACATCCATTCTGTGTGAGGTTTTGGTGTTGGAAACCACTGACCACCTGCTCCTTCATCACAGACCCTAAAAAGACACCAGCATGGGGCCCTGAAACCTACCACTACCATGTTCCTTCACATTTAATGTTGTAGAGTCAACGACCTGCCAGCTAATACGAGGGCAGTTTCTGGTATCAATGTGCCAAGAAAACAGCAACAAGAGCTAAATCCTAACTTCTCATCAAGCCATCCAAGAACATCGACAACAAAAGCAAGTGTCAAGGAGAGAGTAAAAGTCAGAGATCTTTTTAGAACGCTCCAGCAAAAAAGCTCTAGAGATGAATTTTTTGATCCAAGAGCCCCAGGAGTGGTTCCCAAACATTTAGATGTAAGATTTCAAAAATATTGGGTGTTTGGAGAAGTGATACATTTGGAATCTGGTATATTTTGCCAAATAAAGATTTCTTCATTGTTTTAAAAAGAAAGATTATTATTTGAATACCCCCAAATAAAAAGAACATGTTCACAGAATGATTATCCTATAAATTAATTAAATTTTGTTTTACCTAAAAAAGTCTTATGCCCACCTGCTTTTCTCAAATAAGTGTGTATCCTCATCCAAGATAGAATCATCTTTCATATAGACAATGGAACTAGAAGGACATTTTATAATTCTTTACTCAGATCAAAAAATTAATCAAAGCAATCCCAAACTGAATGCTAGAATTCAGGCAATATAAATGGTCTAATGAATTCCAAAGAATCTATGTCCTCATCCTGTTCCCGCTACCCCTTAATTTGTATTATGGCCCAGGGAAATTACTCCCTCTGCCACTCTTTCTCCATCAGCAAACCTGAGAAAACATGCATCTTTATAAGCACATTGTAAAAATCTCAGTGAGAGAAACCAGTTAAAGGACTCACACCACACAAATAAGCTGCCGCTAGATCTAAAGTGCTCAGTAATTACAGTAAGTTCAGATGCACTATCATACCTATTCTCCACATTCATTTATGACTCCCTGGTGACATCATATACTTGCTCCTTCAGAAAGTGACCAGTAAACCAAACATGAAAGTATAAATTAAATTCACTACTTCTAGCCAGTTAAGTGGGGGTTCTCAACCACCTACTGTCAAGTGCCTGCTCTCCCTTGGTCCTGTGAGGGGCAGAGACAAACCCCGCTGCAGTCCTCGAGGGGGATCAGACATGGACACAAAGCCCAGGCTCTCAACACCGAGGGTGCGGGATAGGCTTGGCGCAGTGTTTGGGAACAACAGGAGGAAAGTATTTGCTCCTACCTCTCCCACAATCCCAGCCTTCTTTCGCTTCCCCCAAACATTTTCTGTTTAACTTTTCCTTTTGAAATGATTTCACACTGAAAGAAAAGTAGCAAACATAGACTTTCATAAAGCTCTTCAAACCGAGCAGTTGGGTTCACCAACTGCTGCCATTTTAGCCACATTTGCTTTATCATTCTATCTCCTTCCCCCTCTTTCTGTATGCGTACACGCACACACACATTTTCCTTAAATTATCTGCGAGTTGCAGACATTATACTTCTTTATCCCTAAATACTTGAGTGAATATTGAGCTAGAACAAAAATATTCATTAATACAACACAGTACAATAATCAAAATTATGAAATTTAACACCAGTACAATACTGTTATTTAATCTATGAATTTTATTCAAGTGTTGCTAATTGTTATAGACTGAATGTATCTCCCCAAAATTTATACGTTGCAGTCCTAAACCCAATATGACCATATTGGAGATGGGGCCTCCTAGGAAGTAATTAGGGTTAAATGAGATCATAAGAGTGGGGCCCTGATCCTTATAAGAGCAGACACCAGAGAGCTCTCTCCCTCTCTTTATCTGAGCACAGAGGAAAGGTTATGTGAGGACACAGGAGAAAGTGGTCCTCTACAAGCCAGGAAGAAGACCCTCAGCAGAAAAATGAATTTGCAGGTACCTTGATCTTGGATTTTGCAGCATCAAAAACTATGAGAAAATAAACATTTGTTATTTAAGCCTCCCACCATACGGTGGTTTGTTACAGCAGCTGAAGCAGACTGATACGCTAATGGTTCCGATGTCCTTCGTAGCAATGTTTTTTCTTGCCCAGCAGTCAATCTTCCCAGAACTCTTAAGGCCGTTTATCTCGACCCCTTCCTTTACACAGGAAGCACTACCATTTGTTTTTGCTAAACTTTTCACATTATGTGTTGGTCTCTCTGGGGAAGCCTTAAGCAATGTGAATCTTCGCTTTTGTCTTGCACATCTGTGACTGCCACGGCCTCCACAGGGTCCTGCACGCAGGAGGTACTCATGAATATTTGTCGGTTAATTGAATGGAAATAACTTTTAATTACTAGCTGCATTATGGCTTAGCGCCAATGGTCATTAAATAAACCACACCTCAGTGGCCTCTCTCATTCTGTTGCCAGAACAAATTTCCCGATTGTTCCATGGGAATAATACAAACTATATCTTATTCACACAGAGGCTCTAGTTTATAAAAATCATTCTTTGGTGGGGCACCTGGGTGGCTCAGTCGGTTAACGTCTGCCTTCGGCTCAGGTCATGATTCCAGAGTCCTCGGATCGAGTCCTGCATCAGGCTCCCTGATCAGTGGGGAACCTGCTTCTCCCTCTGTCTGCCACTCCCCCTGCTTGTGCTCTCACTCTCTCTCTCTCTCTCTCTGACAACTAAATAAATAATCTAAAAAAAATTTTTTTCGATCATGCTCAGAGATGGATAAGCTCCCAAATTCCTTCAGATGAAGTTCAGCCTCTTTCCAGGATGTTAAACCCCCTTCAGGAGCTGAGCCTAATGTGCATTTTCATTGTATGATTACTTCCTCTGCACGCCACACTTACACCAAAGTGGGCCACTTGTCATTCCCTATGAATGTCCTTCGTTTTCCATTCTCCACCCTTTACTCATTCTTATTCTCTCTGCCTAAAATGCAATTCCTCAATCATCATTGACCGAAATTACCCTCTAGCATTGAACCAACGTTGGAGTAGAGCAAAATTGAATGTTCTTCCATATACGCATATGCGCATTTATTCCACAAAAATTTATTGCGCACTTACTATATGCCAAGTACTGCACTACGTGCTCAAACTACAGTCGTGAATGAGACAGATAGGATTTCCTGCCTTCTTCATCATCCTTGCCTCTGCTAGTTGGACAAAATATTCTGAGAATTTGAGCAAGTTTGCTATTTAGAATGACTTGTCTTCCTGATGTGATAATACAACAGTTGGTCATTTGGCCAACAAGAATGCGTTGTCTTTGGAGGCAATTCAGTGGGTGATAGGCATATACCCATCATTAGCTCATTTTATGCTGTCTCAGAGGTTCCCCTTTTAGGAAAAAGGACACTGAAATTCGGAAAGGTTAAGTTAACCGACCAAGACTGATGTCAGATATAGATGAGAATCCTGGCCTTCCAACCCCCTGTCCAGTTTCACCACCTCCAGAAACCAGATGTGGAGGAGGGATAAGCAATATTAGCTCTACTTCATAAGTGAGGAAACTCATTTAAGCACAGTGGATGTCAGAATTTGCTGCAAAAGAAATGCAACCTAGTGGTATTTGGAAATCAAATTCGATATTACTTCTTCCACCAAGATAACATAAATCATATACCAACATCTTGAGAAAAAATGAACTGCTTGCTGCAATTTATTTGAATTCATAACTTCAATTGTTGGTGAATTGGCCTTGCTTTATCAATACTTAAAATTTTAACAACTAACCCTGTAATTCATTAAGCCAGTAAAAAATTCAAATGCAAGTAATTCTTCCATAGTTCCAGTCTTATACTATTAAAGTAACTTAGCATTTCAGATAATTTGGGGGAAAAAAACCTCTCATAATCCACAAATTCTAACATATCCACTGTAGCTTGAAAGCGTTTCCTTCCAGTTTTTTACCAGACACAAAAATTGTACATTACTACGGTTGTAGTTCTCATACTCTGCTTTTATTTTTTCACCTGATATTCTATTCATACTTTGCTGTGTTTCTACATAGTCTAAAAATAGAACAGGGCTTGGGGGGCACCTGGGTGGCTCAGTCGTTAAGTGTCTGCCTTTGGCTCAGGGCGTGATCCCAGCGTTCTGGGATCGAGCCCCACATCGGGCTCCTCCGCTGGGAGCCTGCTTCTTCCTCTCCCACTCCCCCTGCTTGTGTTCCGCCTCTCATTGGCTGTCTCTCTGTCAAATAAATAAATAAAATCTTTAAAAAAAAAAAATAGGGGCGCCTGGGTGGCACAGCGGTTAAGCGTCTGCCTTCTGGCTCAGGGCGTGATCCCGGCGTTATGGGATCGAGCCCCACATCGGGCTCCTCCGCTATGAGCCTGCTTCTTCCTCTCCCACTCCCCCTGCTTGTGTTCCCTCTCTCGCTGGCTGTCTCTCTCTCTCTCTGTCAAATAGATAAATAAAATCTTAAAAAAAAAAAAAATAGAACAGGGCTTGGAATCAGAAGACCCAAATTCAAAATGCAGTTCTACCACATACCACTTACCTACAAGGGCACACGTAGATCTTATGGGGCTCAAAGCTTTTACAATTTGGGGGGGGGTTCTTAAAGAATACAAAATTCAGAGTAGAATTAACTAGTTTTGTGGGATGAAAAAGGAAATCGCAACACATTTCTGGAGATTTGGAGATTTCTATCTTTTCTTCTGAGCTCTCTTCAGACAATTTACCAGAAATGCTTGTACAGAAATGCTCTGATTATAATCTGGTTTCTCCTCCTACCCTCCACACCGTGTGACTCCTGAACTCTCAGGGGACCTGCAAGTGGGGGCCCTAAGGCTTAAGCTTCATTTGCTTTACAGTAAATCCACACCTGCCATTATGATCTTGGGCAGATTGCGTAACCTCTCTGGTCCTCAGTTTGCTCGTCTATAAAATGGATAATAGCTACCTGCAGAGATTGCTCTGAGAACCAAATGAAATAATGCAGAAATCAGTGCTGGAAGCCATGCGGCACCACACAGCCTGGTTATTACGCCCCTAAAGCCAGTGATCTGGAGGCGGAGGCTAATAATGGGACACCATACCTGCCCCCACTCTTCACAGACCCTATTTCCCTTCCCGTTAGATTATTGTCATTTTTCAGCAATCCATCCCTTTCTTATGTCAGTTGAATGGATTTTTAGACTAATAGGTTTTGTTAGTTTTTTACAAACCCTTCCCTAGCAATTTATAGCTCAAAATAGGAATTAAGTAAAGCAACTCTTTATCCAGGTCTTCTTAATTATTTCTTGTGAAAACAATGCCTAATAAAATCTGATTTGGGGTTTTGCTTTTTGGGGGTTTGTTTCATTTGTTTTTTGTTTGTTTGTTTTTGGTTGTTTGGGAATGTACTAAAGCAATTACAGAAAGTTAGAGGACGCAAGAGATGCAACGGCTCTGGCCTGTGAGCAGACGGGCCATTCATAACTTTGTAATTTCCAGTTTGGAGCGGCCTCAGATGAATTTCCTGCCCAAGCTGGTCTACTTAGGGAACAAAAGCTCGGAGATATGTCTGTTTCACGCCCCATTGGCAGTGCACACTGCTCAGGGCTGGCCTCTCTGGTGGCCTGTATTCATCGGAGGGACTCACCGCCCTCTCCGCGATCTGGCTTTTACAAATCACTACAGGGAAATCCAGTGTAGACAACACAGACACGCTTTCCTTCAAACCACCGGGACTCTGCCACAACCTTTTTTATCTTGTAAGTAACCCGTAAAGGTTTCAATTAACTATTTTCTGTTATTGCTTCCTCACCAGGAAAGGTCCCCTTTGCTGGGGCAACTTTCCCAAAATGCTACGAAAACTCTGAAAAGTTGTCCCTAAGTCATTTATACCACAGTTTACAACATAGATCCCTCTAAGGATCATTTTCATACGACTGCTTTTTACCTGACATCCTACAGGCTCTGGCAAACAGGGACTAATTAGGTACCTGTGAAATAATACACAACCTGGGGAAAGGCGCTAATACCCCAACAGGCAAGAGATGCCAAGTGTCTCGTTCCATTTTAAACAACTAACCTTGGGTTGTAGCCCTGCCTTTGTGAAAGAAATGCTTCTACAATTAGAGCTACTCCAACCTCAGTTCAGCCACCTTCTCTTACATGATAATGGAAGAAGGGTCGAGCAGGAAGAAGTGCAAGGTGGGGAAGAGAAACAAACCGGAAAAGGAGGCTTGGTACCATCTCACAAGCAGATCCGGGACAAAAGAGCGGGGAAATGGGCTGCATGCCACCTCTGAGTACTGGAGAGAGGAAACAAGCTCCCAACTAACTCATTTTGGTTTTTTGAAGATTTTATTTATTTATTTGAGAGAGAGCAAGAGCCAGGGGAGGGGCAGAGAAGCAGACTCCCCGCAGAGCAGGGAGCCCCGGGGGCAGGGGGGGGCGGGACACGGGATCATGACCTGAGCCCAAGGCAGGCACCTAACCCCTTAACTGACTGAGCCACCCAGGCGCCTGCAGATAGCTAACTTTAAAGAGAGGGTTGTGAGGTACAGCTGTTACTTCTCAAGATTTCTTTAACTAAAATTCTCTTTCGTATTTAGAAAAGAGTATAGGTTTAAAATATACTTGGAGGGGCGCCTGGGTGGCACAGCGGTTAAGCGTCTGCCTTCGGCTCAGGGCGTGATCCCGGTGTTATGGGATCGAGCCCCACATCAGGCTCCTCTGCTAGGAGCCTGCTTCTTCCTCTCCCACTCCCCCTGCTTGTGTTCCCTCTCTCACTGGCTGTCTCTATTTCTGTCAAATAAAGAAAGAAAATATTTATAAATAAATAAATAAATAAATAAATAAATAAAATATACTTGGAGAGGGCACCTGGGTGGCTCAGTCAGTTAAGCATCTGACTCTTGATCTCAGCTCAGGTCTGGATCTTGGGATCCTGAGTTCAAGCCTTGCATTGGGCTCCACGCTGAGTGTGAAGCCTACTTTAAAAAAAAAAAAAATATATATATATATATATATGCACACACACACACACACACACACACACACTTGGATATAATTGAATACTTACAAGGAAATTTCCTTAAACACTGAAAGTAAATGTCTAGTAATTGTGCATTCTTTAAAAGCTAGAATTGACCTCAATTTTTAAACTAAATTTATAAAAGTGGGAAAAAATATATCTGCTTAATCAACTTTTGATTCTATGGTAAACTTCATGCTTCCGCTGTTCTCAAGATCTTTGGCTCACCTATTTACACTCCAGCCCAAAGGCATGAGAAATTTGTACTAATTCCTACTACTGGCTCTTCCCAAAACTTCAGCAGAGGTTTATTCTCTATATCTTGAATTTTGGCTCCTATATTCTTCAAACATTAGGCTGAGCTGATTTGGCTTTTTTCTGTTAACATCAATGTAGCTTGATGAAGGGCGATTCCTAATAAGAAGAGTGTGCCCAACCCCGTGCCTAGGCAGAGTGCTTCCCACCCACACATACACTGATGTCTATTTACTGGATGAATGAATGAATGGTAGAGAAACCCTCTTCTGTGCTAAAAAAAAGTTTTGAAAAATTAGAATGAAACTAAAATAATGTAATGGGGGGGAAAGGAGTATTTAAGATGAAGTCCACCTTAAAAGGGGCTTTCTGGACAGCTTCTTTTCATCAACTACAATTTCTGAGCATGTTATGTTGAGCCCTTTAACCAAAATTTGCCCGTGGACAAACCTCTGCGAAACACTGCAATGGGAGCCTAATATGGGAGGCTGGATAATGACCTCCAAGAATATCAATGTGTGCATTCCCAAAACTCCTAAAGCATGTTGCCTTACGAGCTAAAAAGGAGTTGGCATACGTGATTAAATCGAGGCTCTTGACATGGGGAGATTAGCCTGGACTTTCCACGTGGGCCCAATGCAATCACAAAGGAGGCAGAGGGAGGTTTGACTAGAAAGAGGGACATCACAGGGATGTGTCATGAGGAAGACACCACCAACTCTTCCTGGCTTTGAAGATGGAGGAAGGGGCCATGAGACATGGAACACAGGTAGCCTCTAGGAGCAAGATAATGCAAGGAAATGGATTCTCCCCCAAAGCCAACTTAAGAAACTACCTAATGAAAATCCAGTAAATTCTTTATTTATTATTGCATTGCTTTTTAAGAATTTTCCCAATAACTTCCTTGATATGCCTTTAAGTCATTTCAAGGTTTTTTTTTTTTTAAATACTATTTCAATAAACTCCAGAGTCCTGTAGGACTTCATAGTAAGCACAATATCTAGTAGTAAGCACAATAATTACAATAACTGATAAGTCCCTAATCGTATATGTTGGGTTTGATTTTTCTAGAGTCAATACAGTTATATTAACAGATTATACACATTTGTAAAGGAAAATTCTGCCAGAAGTAGCGACAGTTGGTAATTGAGAACAAAGAGAGCAAAGGGTTTGTCCTAAGAGCTGCATTCCTTCTTCTAACACTTCCCAAAGAGGTGCCATAGTTCTTGAGTCCTCTTGAAACTTTGAAAGACACAGAGGTCAAGTCCAGGCATGCACCCTCACCCCCTGCAGCTGTGGCCTCTGATCTTGGAATGCGTTGTTTCAGCAGATGCAGAAGCCAAGAAAGCCTGCCCCATTGAAAGGTTGTGTAAAGCCTGGATAGCCAATGCCAACCAATAAATAATGTTAGCCTCATTCTGTTTGTATTCTTATATTTTCTCTCTCTTCCTGTTGACCCCTTCTGCAGCTGAGGATTCTACTCAAGCATCATTTCCTGAGGAAAACCTTTCCTGCCCAACCGCCCAACTAGCTGGAGCTCTTTGTTACAGACCTCCATAAATCATCGTATTCCTTTCCTTCAAGAATGCCTATCGTGGTTTGTAGTGACATATTCATTTGGCTGCTTATTTATTTAGTATGTCTCTCTCCCCACTATAGGGGCCAAGGGCAGGACACCACAAAATGTGCCCCGTTGACATCTTGATTATTTTAAATAAAAATTGCTTAAGGAAAAGCTAATGCAAGAATGTTCAGCCCCTCCTCTGTCCTCCTAAAAGCAGGAAAAGAATCTTCCATATAAAAAATACCCTCCCTGTACTAAGAAGTAAAAAGACATCTTTATCATCAGAGATAGGGACTTTAAAAGCCAAGGAAGCTATGGAAACAAACCTTGTTATTTTTTTCTAATCAACTACCTCAGCATTAATTCTGCTTAGAATTCCCTACTAATTAAACCTCCCAAACACCTGTTTTCTTTATCCTGTCTTTTCCTCACAGATTTATTGTCTCTTTGTCTGAAATGTATAAAAGCTGCCTGTCTTGATAATTTCTTTAGGTCTCAGAATTCATTATTGGGCCTCTGTGCACGCATAATAAAACTTCCGGTTTTTTCCTGTTAATCTGTCTCATGTAAATTTAATTCTTAGTCCAGCTGGAAGACCTTGAAAGGTAGAGGAAGAATTTTTCCTTCCCTGTACCACTAAACATTAAATCCCGTGATTAGAACCAGGTCTTACTAGCTTATGGTAGGACATGATCAATATTGGCTAAGCAAATGAATGAACGAGGAATCTAAGGCAGGGATCCAGGCTCCCTTCCTCCACCACTAGCAAATTCTTGGCTAAGCTATAAATCATCAATGTAGGTGAGCCAAAAACCAGAAGACAACTCTCCAGAACATTTAGAAAATATTTGTTGAGGGCCCACTGGGAGCTGGAGCTCTTCAGAAAGCCACAAATCTAGAAGGGGAGCCAAGCCATACACAAAATGCTCTAAAGAAGGACAGAAGTAATGACAACTACAAATGGCAGACAGATAAAGTACAATGGAAATTCAGAGGAGGCAAAGTGGCCTCCCATTGAGATTATCCTGCCTTATTCCATGAACCAACTTTCTTGATGATATTCCACACACCCTTGCTCCTCAGTCCTTTCGCTGCATCCATTTGGCAAAGGGAAATGCTGTCTGCTTCTTCCGCTGAGGCTCTGGGTCAACCAGCCCCAGCAGTGGATGCCAAGGGTGAGGCAGGTGTGTACCACTATTATTGGTGCCGGGCCCCTGCCTGTGGTCATGCTCCCCAGCTGAGGGGACAAGTAGGGGCTTAATTAACACCAAAGCATCATCATGGACCTAGCAGAGCGCCTGAACTCATGCTTGCCAAAACGAGTCCTCCGTGCTGCTTGGCATTCTACTGTGTTTCCCTGATCAAATTTCTTCCCTGTTTTTCTCAACAATCATTTAGAAATTCTTTATTCTCCTCAGATCTCAGACAGTGCCTCCCACACCGTCAGCTCCTCCTGTCTTTCTCAGCAGATGTCCCTGCCTCTCACTGCACGAAAGAAACTGAAGTCAATGAATTGCTCTCTGAGGAGAGTCCTCACCCAAGGGCAGGCTCCCCTCCTGGTGCGGCCCACTTCTAATAAGAGACTCACGGTTGGAAAGACCTGGTCTCCTCACCTGACTTGGGACATCGTGAGAGGCCACCTGAGCCTCAGAGCTCCCCGTGGAGTTGGCCAAGGTCTTCACTGAGACAGCACTGTGGCCAGCTTCTCCCTCTGCCCAATCCCGCTCCCCTTCCTTCCTCAGGTGCTGATTACCCGAGCACTCCCTAACACACATCCTGCAAGCTCATCTCCGTCAGACTCTCCCAGGGGATACATGGCCTACCAGGGCTCGCGCTCTTCTTCCGGAGCCTTGTTTCCACTGTCCTCCTCCACCCAAATCTCACCACTTCACTCTGGCTTCGGGGTCTTTTTTTTTTTTTTTTAAAGAGTTTATTTATTTATTTGACAGAGTTAGAGACAGCCAGCGAGAGAGGGAACACAAGCAGGGGAGTGGGAGAGGAAGAAGCAGGCTCATAGTGGAGGAGCCTGATGTGGGGCTCGATCCCATAATGCAGGGATCACGCCCTGAGCCGAAGGCAGACGCTTAACCGCTGTGCCACCCAGGCGCCCCAGGCTTCAGGGTCTTTGAATATGGAATGCCTGCTTCTTCCACAGGGCCTTACTCTCCTTACCTAGTTACCTCATTGCCTCTCCATCTGCCAGATCTCACTTCACACATAACTTTCTCCTGAGGAAAACAGATCAGTTTCCTTTGTCATAACCTCTCATGGGACTGTATTTCTCTCCTTTGTAGTATTTGGAGTTCTCCCTCCCCTCTCAAAATTTAAGCACACTAGCAGGGCTCCTTTGAGTTTTGCATAGTTCCATAGCTACATGCTGGACACATTCCCTTAGGGAACTTACGATCCACTTAAAGAGACAGTAATATACGGGCGCCTGGGTGGCTCAGTAGGTTAGGCGTCTGCCTTCAGCTCAGATCATGATCCCAGGGTCCTGGGACCGAGCCCCACATCAAGCTCCCTGCTCAGCGGGCAGCCTTCTTCTCCCTCTCCCTCTGCCCGCTCCCCCTCCTTGTGCTCTCTCCCTCTGTCAAATAAATAAATAAATAAAATCTCAAAAAAAAAAAAAAAAACTGAGACAGTAATATGGAGGTTAAGAAGGTAGTAGACCTCCATCTACTAATGAAAAAACTGAAGCTTGTGACAGGCAGGCATGGTCCCAAGGTCAGCAAGGAGAAGAATTGGAATTAAATTATTGAATTCCAAAAGACCCAGGGAAAAAGGGAGGTGGAGAGGAAGGATTCCAATGACTGTAATTTACTAAGTCAGTCAGTGGCCTGAAATAGGTAGTGTTTCTTCTGAATTACAAAACATTTTCTCCGTGAATTCCTAGTGATTTAAAACTGAGTTGCCCAGTGCACTAGTCACTTGCCACATGTGGCTATTGAGCCCTTCAAATGTGGCTGGTCTGAATGGAGATGTGCTGTAAGTATAAAATGCACTTTGGATTTCAAGACTTAGAATGGGGGGGAAGAATTTAAATTCCTTATTAAAAATGTATATTAAATGTTAAAATAATATTTTGGACATACTGAGTAAAATATATTAAACTTAAAAAAATGTAGAAGCTCTCTCATCTATCATTATTTGCACTCATTGTTGAGCAAAAAGTGTTCAGTTAACTAGAGGAGGTCTACTAGCCTACTAGCCCCCAGTGACAGGGAACATGGAAACTTGGGAAATGAGGAATATGGGTTAATCAGCCGAGTGAATTAAGTGAATGTTGGTTAAGAGAACACCAACATTGAAAAGACAATAACACATTGTGCTACAAAGAAATGCAGTTGATAAGGTGCAAAGTACCTAGTGGACCACATGAGATAGATGAATATTTGGTTACGAGTAACTTGATGAATGTGGATATTCCAATGGGGTGGGAGTGAAAGCAGGAGGCTGAGCAGAGGTTGAGAGATGTAATTGTGGAGTATTTATGGGGAACGGTGACTGTTTAGTTTGGCTTGAGTAAAGAGTTCGCGCAATGGAGTGGAGTAAGCTCTTACAAATAAAACTTTGATATGTTTGGCACATACAGCCCAAGGAAATACTTATTTCAAGTAGAAATCTTGTATAAATTTACTTTACCAGAGGAAATGGGTTCAACATACGCTAGAGAAGAACAGTGAGAAGCTCATGACTGAGAGCATAGTTCTTGTAGACTCTTGTAAGCATGCGAATGGAACCCTGCAAGGAACATTTGTTACATTTTGCTCTGGCAGAGCACATTTATTTCCCTTTACTATCCAACCTAAGCTTAATTTAAAAAACTTTGTTATTGAAGCGTAATGTACATACATACAGAAAAGTGCACTTAATAGTAGAGCTTGGATTTATACACATTTAAACACATCCATAAAACTAGCACCCGCGGCAAGAAATGGAGCATTGTAGTACCCCGGAAGCCCCCTTCCTCAAGGCTCCTTTCAACAACCCTCCCACCCAGGGTAACCACTACCTTCTAATAGCATACACTATTTTTGCCTGTCTTTATACTTTAATAGAAATGAAATCATGTACTCTGTACTCCTCTGTGCCTTATGCTTAATTTTAAAGAATCGATCCAAATCTCAGATGATTAAATGAATCCCAGCTCAGCATTGTACTGTGTGTTCCGACAAGTCTCTTAACCTAAGTCTGTTTCCAAATCCACAAAAGTGGGTTATAACAATGTTTACCTAATAGAGTTGTCAGGAGGATTAAATGACATGTTTGTGACTGGCATAGGCCCCAGCTGCTACACTGTACTCAAGCTTTTACTGCTGTGAACTTCTGGGTGGTGCAAGATCCCTGGGTGCTAGCCCAACCAATTTGCCATAGTGTACGGGGAAAAGAAATCCACACTATCTAGGCAGTGACCAAATTCTCAAATGAGCATCTACAAATACAAGGAAACCTGGTTATTTGATCCATCTCATTTTTCAGCCTACGGAAAATAGATGCCATTTCTGTTACATACTTATTCATGTTCCCTTCTAGAATATCATCCTCCTTAAGGGAAGGGTCATGTCCTGTTTACCATAGTGTCCCCAATACCTAGCACCAGGTACTGTAAGCACTTGGTTAAGTGTTAGTTGCTAGTTGGACGAATAAATAAGTGCCAACTGTATTAGGGCTTAGGAAATTGTGTCAGAATTTGAGCCAATCTTTTGGGGTATGGTTAGCAAAATTACAGTAGTAAAATCACAGCAAAGTCGATCTACCTCCCTCTTTCCCTGTGCTGGACAGAAAAATCCACTCAAACCTAGCACATTCCGTACTTGGAACTTGAATAAGCACATCAGATCTGATGTGCACACCTTCAGAAACAAGGGCAGTATAGTACCCTGCTTTTAATACTGAGTTTGGTCAAATACAACAGCTTTTAACATACTAATGCCAACACACTAAAAAATAAAAAGTTTTCAGAAACATTCTCTTGACAACACATGTCAGCCATGAGTTATTTTTTTCTGGTACACTTTATCTTGGTTTTCTGATAATATTTCACATATTCTTGACCATATCTATTCACTTAAAAAAAAGAAAAAAGCCAGGGAAGGGGAAAGTATAATGTTCCGATGGAATTTCACTGGATTCATTTTGCCCTCCACTACTTAATTAAAAATAAATTTTCACTTCTCACAGAGTAGGAAGCACCTCTTCAAAAACTACCATCTGTTTTACATTATAATTAAAGGTCTGATTGGCTGGCAAGTCTATCACTCTATAGCTGCATAAACCAAGCAGGAAATTACATGGTTATAAAATGAGCTAAAAGAGTGTAACAGAGTAATAGTTGATGGACTATAAAGTAAAATTAATTTCATATAGATAACTAAGAAGCCAAAGCTATTTCTAATCAATCTGTTCTGTAAAGTATGGCTATTATTTCCTGATAGTCGTGACTAAGTTTTAAAAATTCTTTCAACACTGACTGAGATTTTCTAAGCACCATGCTAGACAAGGAGCTATAAATAGCAATCCCCACTCTTCAAAACAAAGTCTAGTGGGAAAGTTTTATGGAAGCACTAGGATAATCAGGAAATGATTCACAGATCTGTGCCATCAAGGATGAGTAAAATTTTAACAGGCTAAGGAGACAAAGCAAAACAATCATGCAGAGAAAACGTTACAAACACAGGCATGGAGACAGAAGCATGCACATCCATGTACTTAGAAGATCCAAGTCACCAGGCCTAGGTTAGGAAGTGAAGAATTATTTTTATTTAGGTAACAGACAACTATGGAAGATCTTTTAACAGAAGAGATGTGATCAGATCCGTGCGATTTTTATGTGTTGCCTTATGCTTTCACAGAAGAGAATGAACCTCGTCTCCTTAGCAGTTGTATTTCACACTGTAAATTAATAGATTGTTAGTTTCATGTATCAGTCTTGCACATTTGAGGTAAGCATTCTATTGAAGGGTAAACTCACTTCTGGTGGGTTAATTCATCAGATTTCTAAGCCTAGAAAGCTAAAGGTAAATTCTAGATGGTCACAAATTCACTGAGGCAATATACTACTGCACAGACTTGAATGGGTGACCATTTGGCCTTGCAGGTGACCCCCTGATGTCACTGGCACAATCTCTTCATATTTCTATAGAATGGAAATCAGAGTAATTAGTGCAACAACCCGAGTAAGAGATGAAGGAATAGAATTAGAGCAATGGCCTTAGGCAGGCTGAGAATTTTGTTTTTGAAGATTTTATTTACTTTTAGAGAGAGAGCAGGGAGGGGCAGACTGAGACTCTCGAGCAGACTCTGTGCTGAGCGTGGAGCCCAACACAGGGCTCCATCTCGTGACCCTGAGGTCATGACCTGAGCCAAGATCAAGAACAGGATGCTTAACCCACTGAGCCACCCAGGGACCCCTAGGCAGAGAATTTACAACGGATTTCAATGTGGGGAGGCGAGGGATGCAGGTTTCTCAGTGGGTGATGGAAGGGTAGGCAACACCACTAAGAGAGAGAAAAAAAGGAAGGGTAGGTCCAAGTTGGGGAAAAGAGAACATGTTTCATTTAAGGTGTTAACAGAAGAGTCATACAGAAATATCTAAAAGCAGTTGAAAATATGGCTCTGAAAGAGACTGTGTAAATATTTCCACTTTTTTTTTTTTTAAGATTTTATTTATTTATTTGACAGAGATAGAGAAGCCAGCGAGAGAGGGAACACAAGCAGGAGGAGTGGGAGAGGAAGAAGCAGGCTCATAGCAGAGGAGTCCGATGTGGGGCTCGATCCCATAACGCCAGGATCACGCCCTGAGCCGAAGGCAGACGCTTAACCGCTGTGCCACCCAGGCGCCCCAATATTTCCACTTCTTGATAAGGGGTCAAGTTGTGTTAACAGATAAATCACCTGTATAGGTAGTACTAAAGGAGAAAAAAAAGTCTAAGAACAGAATGTTGGGTTAAGTCCTTAAGGGTTCAATCAATACCATAAAACACAAAACCAAAGTGAAATGAGGAATGCCAAGTCAGCTTGTACACAGATGCTTTATTATGGATGTTAAGAGTCAAAATTGTATGCAAGATTCTCTTACAATGGAAAGTTTTCCCATACATCAAAAAACTCAATTTAGTCAGGGTAATGGCTGTATTAATGTGAAAACCTTACAACAAAATGCAGTATTATATATGTGTAGTCAGTTTCCATGCAAGTATGGCTGCTACATGTATGTCTGGCATTTTTATAATATACTGAAAGAAATTCAACTGAACACAACAGTATAAAGGTGACTTAAGATGCCTGACATGTTTAAGATTAAAAATCTTCTTGCAAAAAGCAACAAAGCAGTTAACTAAAGGATTCAACCAATACCAACCCAAATATGTACTATGTCCAATAAGCGAAGGCTTATCTGCAATATATTACACTTGGGATAATTTAATGCTCAAGAAAAATTATGCTTTAAAAAAATATAGCTCTTCCAAGATATACTTTGGTGACTGGAAACTATGTACATCAAAACCAGCTAAGGGCTATGGGCTACATTAAAACAAACAAACAAACAAAAACCATTATGTGCTATTAGTTCAAAGTAACTGAAATTGAAATGATCCAGTATGATTTTGCTACAATCATTGGTTTTATAAAGTGATATTTCTGTGAGAAGTTCACTAATTACGAAGCAATCAACAGACTTAACAAACACTCTAAGAAGATTCAAATTGGTTCATCTATTTGTTATCAACAAGGCATAATCTTGGTACCATACATTTTCTTCACTTCTCACTACATATCATATGCAAAAATGAGCAAGTGGATTTAAATAGCTTAAAACCCTTTTAGGTCTACTGTTCAAGAGCTAGGCATTAAAATACTTAGTATTACCATTTCTAGTAACATAAAAACATCAGAAAATCTTAAGCTGTCTTTGTTTTAAGGCATAGTATTTTGGCATTTGCAAGGATTTGCCTGGTAATGGTTGATTCCATTAAGTTAACTTGAGAACTTGCCATCATTTGCTTTTTACCTTTTCACACAGTGCAAGTGGTGGTGGCTCTTTCCTTCTCTCATAGCAGCAAGCCGATTCTGCTATTTTCTATAGCAGCATACTTCAGGAGTGGAGAGGGAGAGAGTGTGTCAATTATAAATAATTACAACTACAGTGTACAATTCTATTTGCCTGTCAGTGTTTAAGTTGACAGCACACCATTATATGTCTCAAAAAAAAGTACATAAAATCTCTACACAAAAGCAAATAAAGACATTCTTTCAAAAAGAAATAAAATAAGTGCAAACACCTAAAACAGGCAACTGAAGCAACTGTTGTAACCTGTAGAGAAACACAAAACATTTATAAAAGGACAGAATATTTTTATAAATAAAAGATAATGTTCTCTACTTCTGAAACACTGAGTAAATACAATAAACTTCTAAGTGCAGACTGTTTTTAGGGACCAAAGTACCATATTATTTGTTTAAACAAAATGCAAAAATTCCAAACACATATACAAATCACCAGATTAATTTATATGACCCCCCATATAATTTAAAAAGAAAATATTAAATTATTATTTAGTACATTTTTAGAACTACTTTATAACCAACATGATTTAAAGGGCATAGTGCAATATTTAGGTAGATGTGACACACAGTATAGATACTGTATTCTTTGCAGCTATAACTTACTACTGTTTCATATTTCATACTTAAACATCGAAATTGTTCTTCATGTTAGCTGTAAATAACAGGAAACAACACTGGCTTCTAGACACCCTGTATAGGTATAAATATCTACATTTAAGCTTTAAAAATGAAAATAAATTATAAAAAGACTTCTTTCCAATTTACAAAGTCTTCCTGCTCCTCCTACATACTGTACAATACATTCAACAAAACTCTCAGCTCTTCTGAGATTTATGAAGAAAATACTGACTCTTTACTAATAAGGAAAAAAACCTTTTTCAATGCTTTTTGTTTTTAGTACTATGCTCAAATAAATACATTTAACACTGTAGTTAATTTTATTGTTTTTGAAAAATACCAAAAATTAGTAGTGCAACTTTCTCTCCTTCTTTTCAATTTCTTTCCACTGTATTTCTTTGTAAATGGTAGCCTAAGTAAATCAGCACGTAGGCAAAAGTACTTCATAAAACCATGTGTGCTTCCCATACATAGACTAATTACAGAAATAATACATACTCATAAACCTATCTGTAACAAAACTGCAGCATCAAGAGAGTAGCAACATATATCTTCTGAAGAAAATAAGTGAGAATTTACTTTTAGGATATCCATAACATTCTAATACGGTTTTCCCCTCTTGTTCTTTAAAAACAATTTTTAAAAATCTCATCTCTTAAAAAATTAACTATGAAATTACCGACCCCTTACTTAAATGGCTGGCCTTCCTGCCTGCCCAATATGAAAAAAGATGCAAACCGTCTTAGGGCTGTATTAAAACTTTAAAAAACAATTAATTGACAAAAATTTCATTGCAACCTAATTTAGTATAGATTACAGTAAGAGTGGGGCATTTCATCAATTTTAATAACAATTACAGTATGAGAGCTCTTGAAGTGCTGCTGGTAGCTGTGTAAGTGCTCAAATATCTTCTTGCTTGTTCAGTCATGATAAGTTGGTCTTCCGTCTTCCCATAAACCACTGTTTCCCATTCACAATTTGACTATGAAGGAAATATTAATAGTGATGTGAAGATTACTAAAATAACTATCCATTTCACTTTACAATTAACTACACTTTTAAAAGTCAATTATTTCAACCGATTGGATATTTAATGATAATCACTGTAAACATGTCTTGATAATGGCATTGAGATTCTTTTTATTAAACAATGTTTTAAAAATACATACTGAAATATTTATGGTCAATTTTTTTAAGTCCATCTTTTTTTAATTTTTAATTTTAATTAATTAATTTACTTTTTAAGGTTCATCTTTTTTAACTATCTATATTGTGTATAGACCTGTGAAGTTTAAAAGTTTTCTACCCAGAACCCCCCCCCATTCAAATCAGTCTTAACACAGAAAGAAATGTCAGTCTTTATTGCTTCAAAATTTTGCAAAAAATTTAAAGAGAGGATGTAATGTCAAAAAATGAGCCAAGAATGCTTTATGTTTTGCAAATTAGGAAATATATTCATAACACAAGGTCAAGCTTGTGTTTGCTTCATTGGTTTTCTTCCCTTATTATAAAGATTACTACATTATAGGTATGACCTGCTATGTAATATATTTTCCTGAAAAGTTCTGTGTTAAACACTGGGAAATCAAACCATTTAAAGCGGATTAAGAGAATGTGCTACATGGCTCTTTGAAGGGCAGCAGCTAAGGACAGAGATGAGGTGGCCATATCTGACTGCCAAAGATGTTTTCAAGGACTGCTTAAATGTCAGGAATGCTAGTGCTGCAGTCGCTGTGGTATAAAGAAGAAAACTTCTTCCTCAATGAACTCTCAAACTAGCTGGGTTGAATTCTTAAGATAACATAGTAAAAAATTTTCCAGCCTTCATTTACAGGGACATAGTGGCTGCATAGCAACAGAAAAAAGAATTTTGTTTTAAAACTTCTGAGCCAAAAAGTTCACTGGAAACAATTATACCAACAAAATCAAGCTGAAACTGCTTCCAACCACTTACCCTTTCAAGACAGCAATTAGGGCTACACATATTTGTTATAGAAGAGATACCAGAAGGAGACTTAGATATCTTTCGTTTAAAAAATGAAATCGTGCTTAAGAAATTGCCAGAAGAGACTCTGGCTACAACTTCAATTGTTTAATTTATATGTGCCCTGATGAATGAGTCTCTCAAAAACCCAAATTTAGTTTGAGTGACAAAATAATGGTGAATGTTGTTTAGTTACTGTTATAGTCAGTTTTGAATCTAAAAAGAAAAGGTATAATTTGTGATCAGTAAGTCCAAAGTGATAACTGAGTAAACAACAACAAAAATCACTAAAAGAAACTTATAAATTCATACCTGAAGGTTCTTTTCCAATGTGACAACTTTAGGAGTGTTAGGGTTTGGTTTCTTTTTATTAAGTGTATATGTTTTGTTGGTTGAATTTATATCTTGTTTTTCAGGAGTCAAGTTGCACCTATTGTCATGTATTTCCAATAATGGTATCATTAATAAAGATGTTGTAAATATATTTTCTGACTAAGAGAGAAAAAAGAAAGAGGAAAATAACTAATTCAAAAATGGAGACAAATAGAGGGACTACTGAGTAAGTGGTGGTGGAAGCCCTGTTCATTTCCCTCCAAGAAAGCTTTTGGCTCCAACGAAATTTCTAGTAATGTAGTAAAATTAAATATTTCAGAAATTAACCAAAGATTAATATTGAAATTTAAAGTTTTGAGAACTACCATTTTTTGACATCATACATAAGAGAGCAAACTCCTCTCAAAACAAAACAAATATAAAAAGCAAGGAAGAAAATAAAATATTCTCTACTGTTAATAGTTTCTTTCTGAAGTAAGCAAAATAAATACTAAAGGAAACTCTCTATGAATCTCTAATGAACTAACCACACAATGAGTCAGAAACAAGAACCAGGACTTAAAGCAACCATCTTAACAACAATAATAACAAAATTCTTTACAAACCTGCATGTCTGAAATGTCTTCAGTCAATAGTTGAGTACCTGGCTCTTCTTTTTCCCAATTATCTAGGACTAGTGATTTTCTGACTTTCTTTACAGAAGCTGTATGCTAGAATGAATAATTTACAATAGAAACATCAGGGTAAAGTCACTTTTATTTTTAAAATGAAGACTTTTATTAACAATACTACTAAAAGATTACCTCCTGTTTGCAGCTTTTGTAAGCAGGTTCATCTTCCTCTTTGAGGAATATATCTGTTCCAGTTTCTTCTTTTAAAACTTCCCGAATATCTTCTTCCAAGAAGGCAAGTGGCTGTGACTAAATTGTTTTTAAAAGGGTTACTGAAGAGTCTTTTATAGCAATTCCCTTTCTCCCCCATATATAGAAACCCATCTTTTACACTTTTTTCATTATTGGCATAATTTTCTCCCAGTTCCTATAGATACCTAAGTTGAATGAATTAACTAATCAGTTTTATGGCAAAAATAATACTGCACATTGCAAGCACTGAATGAAGTGTGGCACTTTGTTCATTCTAGGCTTCCCACTAGGCTTCCTCCTTCTGGGGAACCTACTGTAGCTCCCACTTCAATCAGGAGCCTCAGAATTATACAGATAACAGATTATTTCCCAAATATTTTTATATAAAATTGGAAAAATAAGAAATACAGAACAAATTGGTACTACACTAGTTCTCCTTATTCTACTTTTATTGTAGTTATTATATAGTATGTAATTATTGGTTAACACGTTTCTCTTGCCACTAAATGTGCGAACTACTTAAGAGCAGTGAGCACATCTTTTTCATCTTTGTGTATTATCTCTGTACAACAAGCCTCAAACTTAGAGCTGAGACAGTGTTTGAGAAGTGGTGTGTGTATGTGTCTATATGTGTATTGGAAAGAAACTTGAGTGTGGGCTGAATAGTGAAATAATCTCAAAATATTATTTACCTAGCTTCCTATCAAATAGCTAAAGCCTACCATGTAAGTCAGAAAAAAATGGTCTGTTTGTTTTAGAAAGAGCATAGGGAGCATAGGGAGTGGGAGAGAGAACCTTAAGCAGGCTTCATGCCCAGTGCAGACCCCACTTGGGGTTCAATCTCATGATCCTGAAATTATGACCTGAGCTGAAATCAAGAGTTGGATGCCCAAATGACTCAGCTATCCAGGCACCCCCAGGAAAAATGTTTTTAATTATATCAAACACCACCTACCATAACCAAGATCTGCTTTAAAAAAAAAAAAGAAAGTAATCAAAGCACCACTAAATAAAGAACTAACTGACAGCACAGAATGACCACAGCTTATATTCCCAGTCAACAAAACTAGGGAGAATAACATTCATATATAAATGAGATTTCACAGCACTTAGAAAAACTTTAAGAATGGAAATAGAATTTTAAAAGTGCTCTCATCTACAGCCTGAGACATGCAGGAATTATGTCAGTATTTCTGTGTAATGCTCCAAGAGCTTTTGTTTTAAGGATTATATTTCACAAAGAACATAGATTAGGTACTCTTTTTTAAAATATCTATGATTTGTTTTTCCCTCATGAGAATACAAATGTCCTAGAGAAGTGCCTAAGACACAGATGAATTCATTCACTACCAAGAATTATTCTCTTAATTGTCCTAATGTGACAAAGAACTACTATATTTAATACTTTTCAGTTTGGTACTACCAAAATTTAGATTTATATTTAAAGGACTTCCAGAGTTTTTAGTCTTTTGAGTGATTTTCAGCAAATATTAGAAGAATCAATGTTTATTAAGAAAGCAACAGATACTTAAGGTATACCAGATTAAAATTCCAGAACTGCCTCTAAGAAGTGCATGTGACTCATAGTAGGACACATTAGAAAACTAAATGATTAGCATATAGTAGGTACTCAGTAAATAATAACTAGAGAAGGAACAGAAGGAACGAAAAGTCAGCTTGCTGCAAACAAATGTATGAGCATATGGATATTTTTGAAATTATATGAGCATATGGATATTTTAGAAATTGTAATTACTAAATCATTATGTTCTTTTCATCTTAAATTGCTGTTGAAAATTATCTGTTTTGGGGCGCCTGGGTAGCGCAGTCGTTAAGCGTCTGCCTTCGGCTCAGGACGTGATCCCAGCGTTCCGGGATCGAGTCCCACATCGGGCTCCTCCGCTGGGAGCCTGCTTCTTCCTCTCCCACTCCCCTGCTGTGTTCCCTCTCTCGCTGGCTGTCTCTCTGTCACATAAATAAATAAAATCTTTAAAAAAAAAAAAAAAAGAAAATGATCTGTTTTGGCAATGGATAAATTCTTCCCAAATGAGAACAAACTGACAGGGACTTCAGGTCACTTAAAACCTAATTTCTCAGGGCGCCTGGGTGGCTCAGTTGTTAAGCGTCTGCCTTCGGCTCAGGGCGTGATCCCGGTGTTCTGGGACCGAGCCCCACATCAGGCTCCTCTGCTGGGAGCCTGCCTCTTCCTCTCCCACTCCCCCTGCTTGTGTTCCCTCTCTCGCTGGCTGTCTCCCTCTCTGTCAAGTTAAAAAACAAAACAACAAAAAAACCTAATTTCTCAAGCACTATTATTAAGGTAACAATTTTTATTCAATTTATATGCTGAACAAGTGACCCTGCGGCACTGTAGAATTCTCAAATGCCTTCAAATCATTGTTTATTTGTCTAACTTCCAATTAGGCTACACACTCCTATGAAGGCAGACAACATACCTGACAGGTTCATCCCCAAAGCCTAGCCCAGTGCCTGGCATCTATTAGACACTCAATCAATACTTGTTGAATTAATGATGCATTTTAAAATGAATAGTAAAACATTGAAACAGATTAATCTAATCAGTTAATTCCATTCAATGGAATATTACACAAATATTAAAAATTATGAGATACATATATACACATTAAATTTTTAAAAAGGTTACAAGATAGTACATAAAGTATGATCTCACTTTTGTTATGTGTCTATGCACAAATAAAAGTCCAGACAGCTAAATAGAATATAATTGTTCACAGCAGTCTAAGGAGCTAGAGGACAAAAAAATTTCATCAATCCTACTATGTAACCTCTAAACCAATATTTTAAAAAGAGGAAAAAGAGAAGATCTAAGGGTGTGACATTCCTTTTAGTAGAAAACTGATTAAATCAAGTAAACTAGAATTAATGGATCTACTCAAAATATGACTAAAAATGGAACATAACTAAACTCCCCTAGAAGTGACCAATATTTTAAAAATATATTATTTCTAATGAACCTAACTTGTCAGAAATCTGTATCTGCCTAGCATTAGAATGCCCATAGTTCATCTAACATATTTCAAAGTTGACTGTATATCTGAAAGCACAGGTAACACTCCCCACCTCCATTTATGAACTACTATTGCTACCACGATTAATCATAGCAGCAACTAAGAACACACTACTTGAAACTTAGCACCAACCCCTTTATTTCTACTATTGTTTTTATCTCCAGAAATAACCCTCTGGGATGTGTTTTACAATCTCCATTGAATAGAAGAGTAAACTGAACCTTAAAAAGGTATCCTGATAAGCACTTTTCTAATAATACTTATGACCGATTATGTGTATCAAAATATTAAAATTACTTTATTCTAATGCAGGTATCTGCCACAGAAACTACTAAAAGGTGGATTTTAATATTAAGAAAAGGGTTCAACTGATGCTTTATCTGCTTTCTCTACATGACATAATATAAAAAAAGTATGAATTCAAAACAACCCAAGAAAAGGTTTATTTACAAGTAAGGAAAAGGATTCACATAACAAATTCAAATTTATAAATCAAGAAATAAAATTTTATCAATTTCAGTGAACATCTTTTCAAAATATAAAAAATCAAAGATAAAAATCAAAAAACTTTTTTATTAAAATTAGGATATTTCTTAAAAATAGAGAGTATACATACCACTATTTTAAGAGGTCCGTATTTTTTCTCCTGAGCAGCAAGCGCATTCTTAAAAGGTGTAGGAGTTCTTGGTGTGGTACCCAATATAGATCTTCTAATAGTAGGTGTTCTAAACCTAACCAATCATTTAGATATTTGTATTATAGTCAAAATCTAATTCATAAGTTAAGGAAGGCAAACCCATGATAAAAGCATACATTAAATTTTTCTTGCTTACACATGTGTTAAACATTCCACGACTATTTTAAAGTATGCCTGCCTAAACTAATTCTTATCCAATTAATCATCTTAAAATAGAAAAAGACAAATGTAGAAAAAAGCACTGAAAATGTTATTTTGCTTCATATCAAAGTTTTCCATTACACTTAGCTGGTTTTTAGTCAGTAGGAATGAAACATGAGGTTATGATTTTTTTTTTTTCAATTCTAAGTCCTCTATGAATAGGGATTAGAGTAAATGGACAAAAAGCTATTTTTTTTAAAACAAGATCATTTTTATTACTATTTTTTAAAGTAAGCTCTATGCCCAACGTGGGTCTCTTAGTGACAACCCCGAGATCAAAAGTCTCATGTTCCACTGACTGAGCCAGTCAAGCACCCCATTAATCTATTTTTAAAATTGTGCTTTCCACTTTCTCTCACACAATTATTTAATACCTACTTACCCTACATTTTCCTTTTGATCTTTGGGGGTTGTTTCCTTGTGAAGAGGAGTTGTAATGAGAACTTTCTGCCCACAAATAGGGGTTGATGTAAATGAAGGATTTTCTATATTAATTTGTTCATTTCCAGGGCATGTGTTGAAAAACTAAAAAAGAGCATTTAAAGACAATTTCTAGAATGTTAAAATCCTTACACAAATATTAAATGGATAGGATTTTCAAAGATATTTTCAAATGTAAAATATTTCTCCATTCCTTTTAGAAAAGAATTATCAATATTTCATTTACACTTCATTCCATGAAAATTAAGCTCCATGAGGGCAGGAATTTTAATGTTGTTCATCATTGCCTCCCCAGCTCTTTTAAGTGTTTAGCATGTAACAGGCATTGAAGAAATAGTTGTTTAACAAATATCTGAAAGTTACAAAACACAGTAAAACAATTTTATAACAGTATATTATCAAATAGAAATCTATGGAAACCATTAATAGCTGCTATGTTAAGTTTAACAGTTTCATACAACACTGTAACTGGAAAAAAAGTTTTATTATTTTATTAATACACAATCTTAGATACCCTTTTCTATGAGAATTCTTTGAATTCTGAAAATAATAATAATGCTTTGCTGATAATACAGCTGTCTAAAAAATTTGCCTACCTAGAATACAGCTCAGAACCTTGGAGCAGCCAGCATTGGTATCAAGAATCCATTTTCCAAACAACACAATTTACTCACTGAATCTTAACTTACATATAGTCATGAAATACTGATTGGTTTTTGTAGCCAACAGAATAGAAGTGATAGGAAGAAGTGGAAATTACTTTAAGGCTACTTATAACTGGAATGAATTCTAGCTCTATCACTCCCAACTCCTAATATCTGCCATACACTTAACCCTAAGATTAGTAGTCAAACCCTCTCAAAACCCTGCAGGGGTGCCCATCAATTATAGGATAAAATTCAAGCTCTTTACTATGGGATACAAGGTCTTTATTATCATGCCTCAACCTTCTCAGCCACTTTCCACCTTAGGATTTATATTTCGACAAAAATTGCTAGTGTTCAAAACTCCAAAAATAGAAAGTTGCTAGTGTGCCCAACCCAGTTTCACCTTCCTCAGGATGTTCTGCAACTCTGAGAGCTGGGGTGGTACTGGAAAACGCAACTACTCAAACTGTAGTGTAAATGGCACCCCCTGAAGCACAGGGGGAGTAATTTCCAGAGAACACAGTGCTTATATACTGTCAGATTCTCCTAACTTCCCAGCATCAAAATACGACTCCAATAATATCCCAGCATCTTCCAAGTTTATTTGACCATTAAATTTCTTCTTTCATGAAACTTTTTAACCTCTACCAAGACACTTTCAGCAAACATCAGCTCCATTCTCTTACTAACTGACTGTGGACAAATTGCTTAACTTCTGAATTTGTTCCACCTAATTCCTAAGGTTTTTTGGAAGACGATTAACTGAGATGCTGTAAGAACAGTGTTTAGCATACAGCCTGGAACACAGTATTCATTAAGAAAGACAGTATCATAAAATAACAGATACAGTTTGTCCTGTATCTCTTGTAAATATCTGCTGCCCCGGGATATAACTCCATAAGAAAGTGGGTATCTATTCCTGACATCCTTAGAAAACCTTCAGACACATGAAATTCTTACAGTGAGCAGTTGTCTGTGGATATAAACATAGTATCTTTTGAATGGTTAATCAGGAAACTGGATCTCAGTCTCAACTCTGCCATTAGATAACTGTGGGCAAACCATTTTACCTTTATGGGTCTATTTCCTGATGAGTCCTATAAAGATGTAGAACTACTCACCTAAACATCCCGTTTAGCTCTAAATATTTTAAGATACTATAACGCAACTACTACACATCATGAGATAGCTTCTGATCGACCAGAGCTTAGCACTCTCACGTATACATTTAAATACTTTATTCATTTTTATGTGTTATCAAAGCAACAAACAATAGTAAGGATATTAAGGATCTAATGTAATTGAGCTCACCAACATTTGGAAACAAACAAAACAATCCTCCTACCTGTGAAGGAGAAAATGGTAGTGTTTTCACCGGTGTGTGTTTTAGTGCTGTATTACCGCCATCATTGAAAGAGCCATCGCTATGTTCGCTGCTGGGAGACTGACCCACTCGCATTCTTCTCTTCTTTCTGAGTATGGTTGGTGGAGTGCTAAACTTGGCCACATTTGGGGATGTTACAGGAACAGCCTCACTGTCTGTACCATTACAACTGTTTTTTTTCCCTTCAAGTACAAGGCTGACATTAAATTGACATTCCATGGCTCCTTCATTGTGTTGAATTCTCATTAGTTTGACTGGGGTGGACTTGACAGGAGAAGCAGCAGCATCAGAAAGATCAAAACTGGTAACATCACTCCATGCTACAGGATCCTGCAATAAAATAAATCCTTAACTAAAGCTAATGCTTTAAACTAGTTAAATGTGATATCGAACACACAAAGATGACTTTCACAAATTTACTCATTTTTCTTAGGAGAAATAGGCTTTTCTTGTTCATCTTTTTCTTTTTTTTTCTTTCTTTTTTTTTTTAAGAAAGACCATTTGAGAGGAACAGATTACAGTTTTACTACAACTCCAATTTGGAACATTCTGAAATAATATTTCATCTAATTCAGTAGCTGAAGCTTACTGTCAAAGTATTTTAAGTAAAAAGGACAAATTATTTTAAGTTATTATCAAAGAATACAATTCTTCATAAAACTTCACGCTCTATTCCACATTAGAAAAATACTATCAAATTCTACATAATTTGATAATGTGTGTGGAACATCTTCAAAATGGTCATACACTTTGATCCAGAAACTCAATCTAACCTAAGGAAATAATCATAATTTTACACAAGGGTTTACAAAATATATTCTGTCATTTGTAATACTGAAAAACTGGATACCGCCTAAATGTTCAATAATAGTCACTGGGTAAATAAATTTTGTTACATTCATATGATACAGTATATGAAGTCATTAAAATTGAAGTTTTAAAAAACAGCTAAGAACAAAAACATACTCATGATATAATGTAGAAAAAAATCCACAAACATAATACATAAGAGTATCATTCAGTTTAAAAATATATGCACGTATATATGTATAGAACAGCCTGAAAGAAAATACTTCAAATTATTAACTCTGGCCTCTGGTGGATTTTTCCTCTTTACAGTTTCGTCTAGTTTCCAACTCTTTCTAATATACTTGTACAACTTGTATAATAAAAAACAAATTGTTAAATTTTATTTCTTAAAAATTTCAGACAAAGAACATACTGAGATAGATATAGATACAAGTTTTTTGTTTATTTTTCCCAAAAGCCACTGCAAAAAATAAGAATAAAATTAAGCATGACATACAAAGGAATGCATAAAATAAAACTGGTCAGTGTTCCTTAAACTAAGCTTCTGAACATGAAACCATGTAACTAAAATTGAGCTTTTGATAATCTCACAATTTCAAACTTACAGATTCAATAAGTTCTAGAGTCTCTGCAAATTCTGGGATGGTCTGTAGAGAGGACAGCACAGCATTTGCCTCTACGGCCAGGAACTTTGTGGGTGAATTCTGCTGAGCAGACAGAGTCTGATTTTCATCCATACTGTAAAACTCACTAGTGTGCTCCTCGAGGCTATTTAGAGTATTAGACATGCTATCATCCATGAGGAAACTACCAGACCAGCTAGAAAAGCTTCCAGGTTGCTAAAAGTACAAAAGAAACGTATTATTTGTCATTCTCAACCTAGGCATAAATCTGGATTTTAAGTAAGAGTTTTTTGTAGGATAACATACTTCACAACATTTCAGCTAAAAAATATAGTAGCAAATATATTGTCTTTCCTCAAAATGGATGTAAACATTTTTTTCATTAAACCTCTTGTCTCTATTTCTTTTTTCTAACTAAATTTTTTTTTTGGAAATTTATAAAGTCATGGTGAGAGAAATCTAGCACATGTATACAACATAAAGTTCAAGCTCCCAGAATCCGGTCTCTTTCTACCTTTTACTCTTCACCTCCCAACACTTTCGCTCGTAAGTCCTCCTTCCAGGGAATACCAAATACCCAACTATAGTTGTTGCAATTCCCACACAAGTTAGTCTTTTACCCTAGAGTGCCTTTGCACATACTACTGCTCCCTTTAGCTAGAATGCTCTCCAACACAGACCAGGGAAAACTTTTACTCTTCATTTAAGATACACTTCAAATATTGGAAAGTGCTCCATCTGATCATCCACTTTTACCTGTTCCACTTACAATAATGTCCTGGTTCATCCACTTTGAGAGAATATAATCATTGCCTTTCAAGACTGAGCTCAAACAGGATTTCTTCTAGGAACGCTTGTCTGACCACCTAAACCTCAGACACCTCTCTTATATGCCCCCATAAAACTTGGTGACTTATTTTATCACACTACTTCCTATTTCTTATCTGTGTCCTCATTGCAGAGTAAATCCTTTGAAGTTAGGGACTGTCATTTTTATCTCTCTGAAGAGGTACAGTGGGCAATTTACTTATCTTTTGAGCTTAGCTTCCTAGTATCTCATAATAAAAAGCAAGAAAGGAGACCTTGAAGAGTCATGGTTAACAAACAAAATGTAATTCAGAAGTTGTTAAGAGTGGATCCTGAGTTCTCATTACAAGAAAAAAAGTATTTTTTTTCCCTTTTTCTTTTCTTTTTCTGTTTTGTACCTATATTAGATGACAGATGTTAACTAAACTTATTGTGGTAATCATTTCACAATATATGTAAGTCAATTCATTATGCTGTACACCTTAAACATACAGTGCTGTATGTCCTATCTCAATAAAACTTGGGGAAAATATGTAAAGTATATAGCTCTGTCCAACAGAACTCTCAGAGGTGATGAAAATGTTCTTACATCTGATACTGCTCACTATGAGAGCCACTAGCCATATGAGCAACCAAAATGTGATTAGCATAACTGAGGAACTGAATTTTTAAATTTCACTTAAAATTAAATGGGGCTAGTAGCTACCATATTTTAGAAAGCACATTGTACTGTTTATAGGAAGTACTCAATAAATGGTACCTATTATTTAAAAAAAATGTGCTAGAGAGTCACAATAACAAAAATGTTAAGTTTCAAGTAAGCTGAAAAAAATTTCCAACATTGTTGTAAAATAAGTTCCACCTATTTTAAAGTTCCTCCAAAATAAAAGAAATTAAAGCACTTTTATTTTATTAGCATAGCCAGCTTCTGAGGTTACAATCACTTTCTGGAGATAGGTTCCAAACCATATGCATTTCAATTAAATTTGGAGGTGGGAAAAAGATTCAAAAAGGTGACTTGGCCCAGAGGAAAAGCCGCAGGGCTGCATTCAGACTCACCTGAATATAAATTTCTAACAACAAACCACCTACTTCAGGGTTAATATAAGGATTATTAAGAATACATAAAACACATCTGTAATGGTCAAACATAATGGATACTCAGTCAAATGACAATAATTATTATGAAATAATTTTTAAGAATAAATATTTTATACGTGTATGGACTCTACTCCACTGGGTGTAGCAACTTCCCCCTAGAATCTAGAATCTCCAACCAGATCTTTACGAGAGTGGATTTTAGATTAATAAGTTCTAAAAAAAAATTAATAGCTTTCTTCATTTTCATGCAAAATGCCATTTCTTTTAGAAGCTAGTTATAGCTTCCTTTTAAATTAAAAATGATAGACACTATCAAAAAAATCAAAAATGGTTTAAACATGATATAATTATCTAGAAATGTGGACTCTCTGTGACTATTTATTTCTTAATAAAACCAAAACTAATTTTAAAATAAATGCCCTTCAGGTTTTCCTATTTGGCCATGGTTTTTGCAGTTTCAAAACAAAAACTATGCTTCCTATGGCATGCATCTTGTCTGTTACAGTTAACAAATGTTGTTTTTATTAACACTGTTTTAAATGGTATAAAGACATCACCAGTTGCCTCATAACACTATTTCAAGAACTCACATTATTCTATTAAGTAATTTTGTACATTCCCAATCGCCCTAAATGGACAGTCCCCTCATTAAGCCACAAACCAAGAATAACCCTTTCCTAAATGCAAAAAAATCTCAGGATATTAAACTTAAAATTGCCATTTAAGTATAAGCTTTTCTTCTTTTAATCCACTTAACATAGCCCATCTAACTTAGCCAGAATGAATACCATTTATCATAATTTAATACTCCTAATTGTTCCCATCGACCAAATTCCAGACAGTAGTTTTTACATGTGGCAACCAAACCCAATATTCATATAAAAATTTCTTCAAAGAACATAAAATTTAAATGTTCCCTTTCCCTATATTTTTTAAGTTATTATTTTTTTCCGATTTACCAAATTTGTATTCATAATAAATAGGAAAAAATGCTCAAGGACAGAATAAAAGTAATTTTGAAACACATAAATCACTACACATCTATTAAATTCTTTATTTTTCAAACTTTTTTCTATTAAAGCCCTCATTACAAGGAATGCCTAAAATAAAAGCAGAGCCAAAAATCATAATAAAAGCAAAGCCTAATCTAAACCACACATCATTTTCACAAATACATATATATTGAAGATCATACCTTAAGTCTGCTTGACATTTACAACTCAAGACGCATCTTAATACAGAACATTGTAAAATATATTCAAAGAGTTGTATATCAAAATCAGGCAACCTGAACATTGCAAATTAGAAAATACATTTTTAGGCCACATTAAAATCTGAAGTCATCCTGAATATATTTTCCATGTATTAGTATATGAAAGTCAATGCTAATGAAAACTATAAAAGCACATAAAGGATTCTAATAAAATCTAAACACTTAAGCTTATTTCTCACCGATGAAATTCGCTTTCTTCTAACTTCATTCTCAGCTGACATAAGAAGCAACTCAAGTTCCTTTATTTTTTTTTCCTTATCAGGATCTTCATCAATGAAGGGTGGCTAAAGTAAGTTAAATAAAAGAGAAAGACACACTACTTAAACAATTGTTTTATTATACATAGTAGTGTTCTAATTTTTATCTTCTATGCAACATAAAATCTATTTTCTCCAATAAAGCTTAATACAACTAAATTCCAAATGCTCAATATCAATCTCTCCGGTGTCTAAATATTTTCAATTTAACAGAAAAGATTTGGGAAATTTGTTTTATTATTTTATTTTTTGAAGTAAGCTCTACCCCCAACGTGGGGCTCAAACTCATGACCCAGAGATCAAGTCACATGCTCTATCGACTGAGCCAGCCAGATGCCCCTAGAATTAGGAAATTCAAATGCATTAAAAAAAACTAAAAAAAATAAACAAACAAATGCATTAAAAAACTTACACTGTATCATCTATATTAATTTAGAAATTTATGTCTGGAGTCTGTTTTACTAAATCATATGTATGCACATACTATCCAATTTAAGAAAAATATGTCCAGGGGCGCCTGGGTGGCACAGCGGTTAATCGTCTGCCTTCGGCTCAGGGCGTGATCCCGGTGTTACCGGATCGAGTCCCCACATCAGGCTCTTCCGCTATGAGCCTGCTTCTTCCTCTCCCACTCCCCCTGCTTGTGTTCCCTCTCTCGCTGGCTGTCTCTCTCTGTCGAATAAATAAATAAAATCTTTAAAAAAAAAAAAAAAAAAGAAAAATATGTCCATTCACAACCTGAATTCTTTAAGTTGGAGAAATGAAAGGACCACCCTACTGGTGTTGTCAACCACCTTACATTTGTACAGATTATATTTCTCAAACCCATTTATAACCTTTCTCCTTTAGTGTTATAATACTCAGAGTAAATGAAACAGATAGTAGTGTTTTTGTCCTAGTTTTATGAATGAGGAAATACAACTATTAGACTTTCAAATATATGTTTGAAAGTGACTTTCAAATATATGTTTCCTTTGTTTTCCTATAAATAAAAAGTTACCTGAATAAATGCAGAAGAAGTCTGAACATGTTCTACACAATTGCCTTCAGGTGATACATACTGATAGCCCGGGATCTAAAAAGTAATTAAAATATTAGTATCATACATATAGCACTATATAAATTTTTAAAATCTGAGGCAAAGCATAAAAACTCTTGACAAAATATCAGCATTAAAAACTCATAAAGTATCTCTGTTAACTTTGAAAATTCATTTATATAATAGTTTCTAATAACTACATCTTGTTCTTAGAATCTACTAATGAAAAGTAACTCATAGGAAAGACCTATCTTCTCCTGGATGAAATACAAGAATTACTTAGCAAATACTTTTCAGCCAATCAGTCTAGTATCTACAATATCCACCAAATTATTTTTTTAATCTGCTGTTAGAAGGACTGCTCTATCTCTGGGAGAAGACAAAGTAATTGTGTTCTTATCTTTCAGACGAAGGGGTTGGTCCATATGAAGCACTCACAAAGACAGAGACTAAAGCAAGTTTTTCAAAATTCATACCTCCTGCTCCTACCACCACCCCATGCCAATCTCTGTGTAAAAAGATATGAAAACAGAGGCTTCTTCTATTATTTGTCTTAGAGAAAGTCAGAATCACTCATGTGCTTTTTAATACTCTGACAACAGAGTAAGAATTATTTTCTTTTTTAAAGCATCTGTAATAAGAATTGCAACTTTAGTGTGCAATGGTGGAAAGACACATGAGAAGATATTTTTAAAAACCTAAAAATATAATAAATATAAATAAGAAATTGTTTATTTTCCATGATGGCCTACCTAAATCACTATCTGATGCAGAATCACCATACATAACTACTAACATAGAACTTAACTTTCACAATACTTGATTTGTATGTTATCACTAAACTTTCAATGAATTAGAACCTTATCTTTCTCAAATTTTGCATTTAAATCTGTGACAGTACTTCAATTCATTTTTTTCTTTCAAGTCAAAATTAGAATGATTTTTTTAGTAGTTTAAGTGAGTTGAATTATGAATGCATAAATCTTTCAAGTATTATTAAAAGTGTAATAAACAATTCTTAAAGTACAAGAAATATCCTTATTTTCCAATATATTTTGATTGAGACTATTAAATACTCCCTTGACCCCAAATAATTTTTAAAACTATGTTTCTATGAGTTAAAAAAATAAATTTAAATGATAACCTTTCTAAGACAGAAGAATGTTTCAGTTTATGCTGCTGAAATCTAGGACTCTAAAGAAAAATGTAAAGAAACAGACAATAAAAACCTTAAGGTATTTGCGTATCAGCAGAAAACTATACCGTCTTCACATGTTTTCCTATTTGTAAATTAAGAGGTCATTACTTTTTTAAAATGGTTCTTTTAAATTATGTCCAAAAAATAATGTTTATTTAATGAGGTAAATTCAAATCAAATCTGTGCATACTTACCACAGATTTTTAACACCCAGACAAATTTTATCTTTTGGTAGACACTGTTATTAAGTCCTGACTTAATCTTTACATTTTATGTGACAGGAACCAAGAACTGCTCAACATGAAAAATGGTATGACAGACAGGCAGACAGAAAAATATAAAACAAACCTTATGAAAACTCCTAAACTAATTTCTTGCAGAGAAGAAAATGCACTGTAAGGAAAATAGAGCTTGCCCTATCATGAGCTTGGGGAATCTCTAATGAACCTGTCTAAACAAAGACTAACATCACTTAGTTGGTTACTATGGAGAAAAGCAAAGTTGAGTGCCATCAAAGAACCAAGTTGAGTGCCATCAAAGAACCAATTAATTATCTACCACACCTCCCAAAATGATGAATGGATTTTGACTATTTTCTTCTTAAAACCATTTTATACACACTTACCTCTTAGAGATAAGCACTACTACAATTACACAAAATATTTTTAAAAGGAAACTACAATGGATGTTAAAGCACAGATGACCATAAGCTTTGAATCATAAATGAAGATTCAAAGAATGATAGCATTAGGAAACGTACATACTAAGTTTCTTAACTAGATAATATAAAAATTACATATAAAAGGAAACATTTTAATGAGTTTGTTTCCAAAATATTTATCAATCAAAATAAGTAGAGATAAACTTCCACTAATGGTTTAACAGCTAGTTATGGCAATTTTTTTTTCAGTTTGGAAATTTAAATGTCTATTCCCCTTAATATATGTTGTATCTGTCGTATTAAGAAACCAAACATCCTCCCGTATAACAACTAAAGAAATCTTTTAAATAATAAAGGTATTAAAAATATGTGCCTGAACAGGTATGTAAAACTGATTCTGGGTTTGCAAATGGTCCATAGTCGCACAAGGTTTGTGTTGAAGTTTAGATGAGGATCGTTCTGATTTTATTCCATCTTGTAAGTAGCCCTCCTGTTCCACTTTTCTTCTCATGGTAGAATTCCAGTGATTTTTGATAGAATTATCAGTCCTAAGAAATGAAAGTGTATAATTTAAAAAGAAAAAGAGGATTCCACAAATTTAACACTGTATAAAGTGTATAAAGTGCTCAAAAAATTTTTTACAAATAATGATACTAGATACTTTCTCAATTCAAAGATAAACTGTCTGTCAGTCCGACACAGTTCTAAACAGTGGAGATATAGCAGTGATGAGAAAGTCCCTGCTGTCATGAGGCTTACATTCTCATTGAAAGTGTGGCAAAATGGAAGGAGGGAATAGAAAAACAAAAAATTAAATAAGAAAAAAACACATCAGCACAAACTGAATTCAACAATACATAAAAAGATCATATACCATGATCAATTGGGATTTATTCTTAGGATACAAGGATGGTTCAATATCTACAAAATCAATCAACACCATATTATCAAAATAAAGGATAAAAATTATATCATCTCAATACATGCAGAAAAAGTATTTGATAAAATTCAACATCCATTTATGATAAAAACTCTCAACAAAGTGGGTACGGAGGAAACATATCTCAACATAATAAAGGCCATACATGACAAACCCACAGCTAACATCATACTCTATGGTGAAAAGCTGAAAGCTCTTCCTCTAAGGTCAGGAACAAGACAAGGATGCCCATTCTTGCCACTTTTATTCAACATAGTTTTGGAAGTCCTGGCCACAGCAATCAGACAAGAAAAATAAATAAAAGGCATCCAAATTTGAAAAGAAGTAAAACTGTCACTATTTGCTGATGACATAACTATATATAAAAAAACCCCTAAAGAATCTACCAAAACCATTAGAATAAGTGAATTCAGTGAAGTTGCAGGATACAAAATCAGTATACAGAAATCTGTTGTGTTTCTAATACCCTAATAACAAACTATCAAAAAGAAATTAAGAAAACAATACCATTCACAATTGCATCAAATAGAATATAACACCTAGGAATAAATTTATCAAGGAGGTGAAAGACCTGTACTCTGAAAACTGTAAGACACTGATGAAAGAAACTTAAGACGGCACAAATAAATGGAAAGATATACTATGCTTATAGACTGGAAGAATTATTAAAATGTTCATACTACAAAAAGCAATCTACAGATTCAATACAATCTCTACCAAATACCAATGGTATTTTTCATAGAGCTAGAACAAATAATCCTAAAATTTGTACAGACCCACAAAAGGCCCCGATTAACCAAAGCAATCTTGGGAGAGAAGAACAAAGCTGGAAGTATCACACTCCCAGATTTCAAGCTATACAACAAAATGATAGTAATCGAAACCGTATGGTAATGACACAAAACAGAAACATAGATCAAAGGATTGGAATAGAGTCCAGAAATAAACCCATGCTTATACAGTCAATTAATCTTCAACAAATGAGGCAAGAACATGCAATGAGGAAAAGACAGTCTTATCAATAAATGGTGCTGGGAAAACAGGACAGCTACATGGAAGGATGAAACTGGACCACTTTCTTATACAATATACAAAAATAAATTCAAAATAGATTAAAGACTTAAATATAAGACTAGAAACCACAAAACTACTCAAAGAAAACACGCAGTTAGGTCTTGGACATTGGTCTAAGCAGTATTTTCCTGACTCTGTCAGATGAGGGCAACAAAAACAAAAAGCACTCTATCAAACTAAAAAGCTTTTACACAGTGAAGAAAACCATCCATAAAACAAAAAGGCAACCTACTGAATGGGAGGAGATATTTGCAAATGATATAACTAACAGGGGGTTAACATCTATATAAAGAACTCCTACAACTCAATATAAAAAAAATTTTTTAAATGGGGAGAGAACATGAAGAGACATTTCTCCAAAGAAGGCATACAAATGGCTAATAGACTTAAAAAGATGCTCACTAATCATCAGGGAAATGCAAATCAAAACCACAATGCCCTATCACCTCATGCAGGTCAGAACGGCTTCTATCAAAAAAGACAAGAAAAAACAAGCGTTGGCAGGGATGTAGAGAAAAAAGAACCCTCATGAACTTTCGGTGGGAATGCAAAAAGTTACAGCCACCATGGAAAACGGTATGAAGTTTCCTCAAAAAATTAAAACTACCGGGGCGCCTGGGTGGCACAGTGGTTAAGCGTCTGCCTTCGGCTCAGGGCGTGATGCCGGCGTTATGGGATCGAGCCCCACATCAGGCTCCTCTGCTATGAACCTGCTTCTTCCTCTCCCACTCCCCCCTGCTTGTGTTCCGTCTCTCGCTGGCTGTCTCTATCCTGTCGAATAAATAAATAAAATCTTAAAAAAAAAAAAAAATTAAAACTACCATATGATCCAGTAATTCCATTTCTGGGAATTTATCTAAAAAGAAAACCTCAAAAACGCTAATACAAAGATATACGCACACCCATGTTCACTGCAGCATTATTTACAGCCAAATATGGAACCAACCCAAGTGGCCACTGATAGATGAATAGAAAAAGATGTGGTATATGCATACAATTGAACATTACTCAGCCATAAAAAAGAATGAAATCTTGTCATTTACAACAACATAGATGGACCTAGATGGTATCATGCTAAGTGAAAAAAGTCAGACAAAGATATATACCATAGGATTTCACTTATCTGTGGAATCTAAAAAACAAAACAGAATAGAATGACTCATGGATACCAAGAACAATGTGGTGGTTGCCAGAGGGGAGGGAGGTTGAGGGGTGGGCAAAATAGAGGAAGGAGATTAAAAGTACAAACTCCCAGCTATAAAATAAATAAGACGTGGGGATACAATGTACAGCACAGGGAATATAGTTAATAATATGTAATAATTTTGTATGGTAACAGACAGTAGCGAGATTAAGCTTGGTGATCACTTAAAAATTTATATGTTAAATCGCCATGTTGTATACCTGAAAATAATATAGTATTACATATCAAAAACACTTTGATTGGAAAAAAGCAAAGAAAAGCATCAGTGCTATGCAGATCATTAAAGTAGGATAAGAAAAATAAGTAACTAGGGTAATTTGATAGGTGGTGCAGGAAGGCCTCTGTAGGTAACAGTAAGCTAAGACTGAATGGCAACAATGAACCTGCCATACAAGAAGACAGAAAAAGAGCATTCCAGATAAAGAGAATAGAAAGGGCAAAGGCCTAAAAGCCAGGAACAAACATGGTCAAGAAAAGCAAATCACAAGTTAGAGAATCCCAATATTTTTTCACTAATTAGAATACCTATGTTGGAAAGAGTTCACTGGCTCCCTTTTTACCTAAAGTTCCCTTTATAAAAATGGAAACCTTCCACCCACAGTTAGTTGTAGTATAAATTCCATCCTTCATAAAATATACAAACATTTACTGAGAACTGACTACCTACATAAAATGTTACAGCACTTTATATTAAGGCTAGCTTCAATGGACAGTAAAAAGATATATAAAAGACCTAAAACATGAGAAGTTCCTAAACCTGGTTCAGTAACCTGCATAAAAAAACACAAAGCTTTAACTTCCTTACCTTTATAAAAAAAGATAGCATTGTTTGCTTTGCATATTTCATTAGTATATGAAAATTAAGTATATAGGTAAAAGCATTTTATAAACTATGAAATACCATACAGAGACTACAGAAATAAAAAAACATGCATACTTTCTGAGTGAGGTATGGATTTTCCCAAGGTTGCTGGTCTACTGTACTACAATCAGGAAAAATTTGAACCAGTGCAAGGTATAGTATACTTATAGTATACTTATAGTATGCAGGAGCATAACACTTCCCCTGAGGGAAATTCTGTATTTTAGCCACCTGGATATATACACTACTCCCATGATTTGAATCATACCATAATTAAGAACTGAATTTTCTCTAATGAACTTCCGTAGTTTATTTCAGCCAATGTATTTGCTATTCTCTGGTCTTGTGGATAGAATCCAAGATGAAAGAAATCTCTTCAATTTTGATTCCATTCCAACCAGGTTTGTACAAAGAAGGTCTGTCTGACTGGCATTGACATGTAAACAATCTGGGGAGTATATTAACCATTCACGTAATCTAAAGGCCTATCATTTTACTGCACAAATTACTGCTATAAAATATTTCATTAAAAAGTAATTCTATCCCTTACACAAAATTTATTACAAATAGGCCCAAAGGATTGTCTGTCTAAATTTCAATTATAAATAGAAATCATGGGGATACTTGCAAACATATTTAATAGCAACTTCATAAAGATCAAGTTTAAGTACAGGAAAATGTATATATGTTTATATAGGCACCTTCCAGGAAGTAGTTTGGCAATTTCTGCCCAACGATTTCCCAACCGCTTATGTGCTTCATAGATGATCCTGTCCTCCTCTTCTGTCCAGGAAGATTTCTTTACCTCAGGATTCAGATGATTATGCCATCTTTCTCTACACTGCTTGCCTATTCTTCCTTTCAAATGTTTTGCAATTAAAGACCATCTTTTTGGCCCATATTTCTGAACTAATTCAATAACCTAAGAAACAGAAAAACAAAGTTTAAAAAAGCATTATCTTTTTAAAAATAAGTAACTCATGGGGATGTAATGTACAACATGGCGACTATAGTTGACAATACTGTAATGCACATCTGAAAGCTGCTAGAGAGATCTTAAAAATTCTCATCACAGGAAAAAAAAGTTTTTGCACCTATATATGGTGACAGATGTTAACCAGACTCATTGTGATCATTTAGCAATATATACAAATAGCAAGTCATTATGTGGTACACCTGAAACTAATAGTGTTACATGTCAATTATACCTCAATTAAAAAAAGCATTACCTTGACAGAATTTTAAAACATAACTCAAGAATACTATTTTTAATGCATTAAATCCAAACCACAACAATTTTACTAGTACTCATTCATCATTTGCCAAGTACAAAAGTACAAACTTATCTAAAATACAAGGTGCTAATTAAAGTGAATTGTAAATTAAATTGTTTTCGTTGAAAATTAATTTAAAATAACAGTAAAGATATTGAGACTTAGAGATTTTCTACTCTTGTATCCTTTAAAAAAAAAAGCTTCAGCTGAAAGCCAAATAAATCAGTTTGAAAGCAGGAAAGATCTACAAATTTATTTTCTCATTTCTTCCTTTCTCACATTAAAACCTATCACTGGTCATCAGGTAAACCAGATCAGTTCTGAGCCTAGTGAACTTTTTTTTTTTTTTTTTTTTTGGCATGGGAAGAAACATGCTCTAATTCCCCAGCTACATTAACGTTTCTGCCATAAAGAACATGAAATAAAGGGCAATTCCTAGTGGAGGGCAGCAATATTCCTATTCTCCTCAGACTTTAATAACACAAAGAATTACCTTAGCTTTTAAATTATCCAATCCTTTAGAAACACGATGCTCTGGTATCTATCTAATTTTAGGGCTCATTATAGGTCAAGAGGGATGGTTAAGAATGACTTTCTTACACATCATGTTATCAGATAAAATAAAAATAAAAATTAAATTGTTTTTAAAATGTTAACTCAATTTTCAACAAGAAGCTATCCCCTAAATGTTGCTAACTTAAGCTCTAAATAAGATGACTAAGCTGATGGCATTTTTCCTTCTGTAAACCAAACTCTCAGAAAGAAAAAGCTATATATATTTAGACTTGATTTGACTCAATTCAGAAAAACTACATTTCAAGACACTCAACTTTCAATTCTGCTAAAAGCAGCACCCAAAGGACAAAATCAACGTGACTTAAACATATTCTTTGTGACAAAACAATACATTAGGAAGAAAAAAAACCAGTCCACCTACATAGTCAGAATAAAGAATATGAACACGTTACCCTCTGATCTTCTTCTTTAGTCCAGGGACCCTTTATCAGTTCTGGATTTAAAACTTTCTGCCATCGATGCTGGCACTGAAAATCCGAACGATTCTGAAAGAATTAATGATTTTATTATTGAACAATTGTCTTCCAGGAAGCAAGTCAACCTAAACTCAAAAAGAAAGTCTTCAAGAATAATGTATTCAATAACATTCTTTAACCTGGGGGTGCTGGGTGACTCAGTCGGTTAAGCATCTGCCTTCGGCTCAGGTCATAATCCCAGGGTCCTGGGATCAAGCCTCACATTGGGCTCCCTGTTCATCGGGGAGTCTTCTTCTGTTTCTCCCTCTCCCTCTGCCCCTCCCCCTGCTTGTTCTCTCCCTCTCTCTTAAATAAATAAACAAAATCTTTAAAAAAAAAAATAGAAATGTGGGGTTAGGTGGGAAGGTGGATTCAAACAGGCTGGCCATGGGCAAACATGTCAGAAGTGGCTTTTGGAGTCCCTCTGGAGTGCCTTCTCCCTTCACCCCTCTTTTGGGCTCTTATCCTGGACTCACTCACTAGAGATCTCTCCCAGCTCCTCACGTAGCCCTGAGGCTGAATGCCATTACCTGCGTGCACTCTCCCTCTGTGCTCTGTCTCAAAAAAATAAAATCTTAAAAAAAATTCTTTAAACTGTAATATTTATTGGGGCACCTCTGTGGCTCAGTCAAGTTAAGCATCTACCCTTGGCTCAGGTAGTGGTCTCAGAGTGCTGGGATCAGCCCCTGTCCTAGGGCTCCCTGCTCAGCAAGGAGCCTGCTTTTCCCTCTCCCTCTGGCCCTCTCTCCAACTCGTGCCTGCTCTCACTCTCAAATTAAAAAAAAAAAAACACCAAAAAAAAAACCCACCTTAAACTGTAATATTTACCTTACATGCCTGTGTCTCGATTCCTTTTTAAATTAAAGCCTTTGGCAGAGCTTAGACTACATATATTATTTTAATTTATAAGTATGTATCTTTACAGTGTGCCTTATAACATTGCAAGATGCAAAGCTATTTAACACAGATACTGTCATAAAGAAATGTAGCTAAGATTGAGGAATAAAAGGGAGTAAACAGAAAACTAAACAAAGCAGACATGTGAACTCAAATAGCATAGCAATCTAAATTCATATAATACACCAGTACTTAATCTAACTTTATACAATTTAAAAACCCCTAAAGGCAGTCCTAGACCACTGCACAGTATTTATAGGATTTTTATAAATGATGACCTCCAAGTTATCAAGAAAAAACTAAATACATCTATATGAAAGATGTGCATTACATATCAGTTAAATTATTTAAGTGTTGAAGCTTAAAAGGAAAATGAATTTACCAGGATAAGAAAACCTAATGATAGAAACATCTCCAATTCCAAAAATCATTAACAAATGAAGCCTTAGTCAATTCATGACCTAGTAACTCTTACATATAATAATAATATATAATAATAACAAAACACTTAACTTCATGACTGATTCAGAGTTTACAAAAATATTAGTTCATATACAGGATTATGGATAATGCTGTATACCAATGGCTGTCTCTGTGCCTGATGGACTTCAAATTATGTTTATTTAAGCTGATTTTCTTCATTTATGGCTTCTAAACATCAACACTGATCCATTTTAAGGCTTTCATTTTCTTCAAAATAATCAGGCAGTTCCTGTATGTCCTTGTAGCATTTCTCTGTTCCCTTCATTTGCGACTAGATCATTGAAGTTAAACTGAGAAAGCTAATATAAATAACTTTTCTAATTTAGCTTCCATTTATTGAATACCTGCTAAATGTCAGGAAATGTGCCAAAATCCTATATATGTTATTTCTAATTCTCACAATAATACTACAAAAACAGTACTATTACTTACATGTTATAGATAAGGAAGCTGAAAATCAAAGAGATTAAGTAATTTTTCTAAGACCAAACAGCTAATAGAGCTGACAGTTGAATATAATTTAGACTGAATCCAAACCTTATGCTCTTTCCATTATCTGGTCTCAATTTTCAGGTTATGTCGAAAAGCATCATAACAATATAGAAAGAGCATAGGTAACCTGGTTTCTGAAACCCATCAGAGTCAAAACAGAAATTCCAATATGAATATTTTGTCTTGCTACCTTTAATGTAGTAAGGAACAAAAGAACATACACAAAAACACTTTGTAAATTATAAAATTACATACTAATGAATAGTATGTGAATAGTATGATGAACAATTAAGTATAATTCCTTTAAAAATCAATAACACCTTAAAATGCAAACATTAGATGACAAACTTTTCAAAAGATCTTTTTCTGATTTTATTGATCAGCTGCCAAAAGATATCAATGTATTTAACTCCTTTCAAATGTTTTTAACATTTATCAACAAATATTTATAAAACCCTAACTAAACTTAGCATCATTTTCATTTTAGATTAGTAATCTTTTTAGGCCCCTGTATAAACTAATTATTAGAAAATCAGACTTTCTGACCTTTGGCCACTACAGAAAGATCAGAACAACAGAGATGTTTTTTAGAACAGAAACCTAAGTCTAAAGTAACGAAGACACATTTTTGAAAAACAACAAATTTAATCCAATGACCTTTATCATCTATGTTAGAAATATAATAGTTCACTTACTTGAAGATGACTAGCAATTAGAGTCCAATCATCAGTTCCATGTTGTTCAACCAACTTCTTTAACTTATCATCCTATTAAAACAGGAATGAAAATTAGAAAGCTTTCTTCCCCCACCTATTCCTCTATTCCTAAATATAAATAACTCTCCAATTCTTTCATGTCATATCTGACAGCCATCTGTAGAAGGACCAGCCACTATAATACAAGCTCTCCCATTTACTCTACTGTTTCTGTCAGTCTCAACATCACACCGCTATTCACACCTCTGGGTGGAAGAAAAATATGTGCACATTAGCTGATGAATAACTTTTCTCATGTTTTGCTTTTCAATATCTTTATTAAATATTCTTATTAACAAGTAAATGCAAGTATGAAGTTAGTAAACCTTATCACATAATTACCTCATCTCTTGTCCATTTTACTCTGTTCCAGAGTTTTTTCAATCCTTTTTGTTGCGGTACTTCATAATCATGATCAGCATACTGAAGGTCATCATCCTCATCCTCGCTAAAAAAAAAAAAACAAAAACCCCACAATTGTGAAATCAAGAATTTTATGTAAATTTGTGAATTCAATCTTTGAAACTGTGTACAGGTATGACTGAAGAAGCCACTCAGACTAACAGACATACATCCAATTAGATTATTCAAAATACAAAAAATTAAGAGTCATACAATTGAGAATAGCTATCATTCTTATTGACACCAGAGAAATGATATGCCACCAGGGGTCAAGTGATAACCTCTATGTCATGCTAAAGAGTTTGACTTTTATTCTTTATTTGACCTTTATCCTAAAGAGTTAAAGGATTTTAACTAAGGGAAAGACAAATATCTCGTGTTTCAGAAAAATCACTGGCAGGAATGTGGAGAAATGTAGGAAGGAAGATCAATTACTAATCTTTTACAATAACCCAAGTAAGAAATTATTAGAGCCTGACAATGTTAACGGTAAAATACAAAACACAGTCACATCCAGTTAAAAGAAACAATGGAAGAAATGATTCATCAGCATTACCAACAACAACAAAATTAAAATATGTAAAAATAATCTGAATATAAAAGATCAAGGTAAACAATGAAACACTATTGTAAGATACATTAGACTTGAACAAATGGAAAAACATTCAGACCCCATTCATTCCTGGATAGGAAAACAATATTACAGATGTTCATTCTCCCTAAATTTATTCATAATTTTTTAATTTTTTTTAAAGTAGGTTCCACACCCAATGTGGAGTCCAATGCAGAATTCAAACTCATGTCCGTGGGATCAAGACCTGAGCTGAGATCAAGAGTGGAACACTTAACTGACTGAGCCACCCACATGCCCCTAATTCATAAATTTAATGAATAAAAATACCATTAGATTTTCAGAGGGAGGGGAGACTGGGTGGCTCAGTCAGTTAAGCATCTGCCTTCGGCTCAGGTCATGATCCAGGGTCCTGGTATCCAGCCCAGCATCGGGCTCCCTGTTCAGCAGGGAGCCTGCTTTGCCCTCTCCCTCTGCCTGCCACTACCCCTGCTTGTGTGCTCTTCCTCTCTCCCCGCCTCTCTGTCAAATAAATAAATAAAATTAAAAAAAAAAAAAAGATTTTCAGGGTGACTTAGATATGCTGATTCTATAGTCCATATGGAAAAATAAACAATTAGGACTACCCAGTATGAAAACATACTGTAGAGAAACAAAACAGAATAGTACTGGCATATGAACAGATACACAGGTCAATGGATGAGAACAGAACATTCAGAAAAAAAAAATCAGGGGCACCTGGGTGGCACAGCGGTTGAGCGTCTGCCTTTGGCTCAGGGCATGATCCCGGCGTTATGGGATCGAGCCCCACGTCGGGCTCCTCCGCTAGGAGCCTGCTTCTTCCTCTCCCCCTCCCCCTGCTTGTGTTCCCTCTCTCGCTGGCTGTCTCTATCTCTGTCGAATAAATAAATAAAATCTTTAAAAAAAAAAAAAAAAGAAAGAAAAAAAATCAAACCCAAATGGGAATGTGGCAAATTGTAACAGTAACATACTAAATCAGTGGGGTAAAAAAGGACTTTTCAATAAATGGTAAGACACAGGGTAGCTATTTTTAAAAATAAAGCTTGAGTCCTACTTTAAAATAAAAAACTTCAGATAAAGCAACTATTTTACATTTTAAAAACCGAAACTGTAATAGTACTATTTAAAAAATAGGACAGAATTCCATCTTTCTATATCCTTAAAGTAGAAGAGATCTAAATGTAACAAAAATCAAAAAACCATAAAAGAATAAACCAACTAAGGTAATAAGAGTGGCAAAGGAAAGAAGCATGTTGAAACAGAGATATTAAAAAGGTGGAGGGGCGCCTGGGTGGTGCAGTCGTTAAGCTTCTGCCTTCGGCTCAGGGCGTGATCCCGGTGCTCTGGGATCGAGCCCCACATCAGGCTCCTCCGCTAGGAGCCTGCTTCTTCCTCTCCCACTCCCCCTGCTTGTGTTCCCTCTCTCGCTGGCTGTCTCTCTGTCAAATAAATAAATAAAATCTTTAAAATAAATAAATAAATAAATAAATAAATAAATAAATAATAAAAAGGTAGAAACAAGAGGATTTTGCAAGGAATCAAAGATGCCTCCAAAACTTCTGACTTTGGGAGCATAAACAGAGCTATCTGCTGAGATAAAGAATAGAAGGAAAAACAGACCTTTGAGAGGGAGGAGAGAATGGGGAGAGTAGGCAGTTTTGGACTAGCTTGTTTCAAGGCACTTGAGAAATATACAAGTGAATATATCTTGAACAGCACTGTCCGATAGAAATATAACACAGCCACATATGTAATTTCCTAGTAGCCACATTTAAAAAATAGAAACAGGTCAAAATAATGTTAATTATTTAACCCAATATATTAAAAAATTACCACTTCAACACATACTCAACATAATCATGTACTAGTTTACTTTCCTTTTTTACTTACTAAAGTCTTCAAAATCTAGTGTGTATTTTATAGTTAGAGTACATTGCAATTCAGACTAACCACATTTCAAGAGCTCAGTAGCAACATGTGGGGATGGGCTATTCTATTGGGCAGAGCAGATCTTGGAAGATAAGAGGGCTAGGGTAGACACACAGTTTTGGCAATCACCAGCATACAGAAAACAATTAAAGCCATGAGAACATGAAGTCTCAGAGAAGAGGGCAGGTCTTTATGATAAACTGAATTAGAGGATTTTGAGTAGTTAAAGGACTGAATACAGTCATGAGCATCTGAAAATAAAAAGAGCTAATATTTATTTAAACTTTCTAAGTACCAGACATTAGGTAGTCTCTGAAATTTCTGTCTTAAAACTCCACAACAACCCCAAGAGGGAAATATTACTATTCCCACTTTACAGAAAAGGGAGACTTTGACTTAGAAAAGTAACTTCTTGCCTACAATTATGCCAAATGTAGCATGACTGAACTCCAAAATTCACTATTTAACCAGTATACTACCACATACTAGAAAAATAGGGAAGAGGATATCAAGAAGCTGGAAGATACCAAAGACAAACCTGAAGTACATTTTGAAATCAGAACAAGGTTCTAGTTATAACTTAACTACTTGCATCCATGGACATATTAACCTCTTAGGGCTTTAGTTTCCCTGTTTGCGAAATAAGGGTAATAAGTGTAATACCACCCACTTTATAGTGTTTAAGGATAAAATTAAATGAAAAAACATATAAAACACCTCATACAGCACATGGCACAGAAGGGTAGCTCAATATTGGTATTACGTGCATAGGCTGACTGCCCAACAATATTCAAGATTATTTCTGCTTTACTAGATTCAACTCTTTTCCAAAAATCCACTCTGATTTCAAACAGCTAAAGTTTGATGATTTAACTTTAATGTAATATATTTAAGAACATGTGGGTAGTTCCCAATATCTACATATAGTTTAATTATTACAAAACTGAAACATGAAGGCCCAGATTTAATATGTACTGTCTACAGATCCTTTGCAGGAACTTCTGATTTCCCTTGATTTGTCAATCCTATAGGACCAATTATTACTTTTTTTTTAAGAAGGCTCCATGCCCAATATGGGAGTTGAACTCGTAACCCTGAGATCAAGAGTCACATGTTCAACCAACTGAGCAAGCCTGCCCCACCCCCGCACCCGCCACAGGACCAAAGTTCTTCATATCTAACCAAGCAACACACTAAGATCCCCAACTCTCCTACCTATATCTCCTTCAGCTCAATGCATTTCAACACTCCAATGCTCTCTCCCTAAAGCCAGTATCTATTTGTAACAATAATCTGCCAGTCCTATGCTTGTTTTGTTGAACTAATCTGAAAATACACAAGTTTAAATAAAGAAATACCTGTTATTTGCTGCCATCTTCAGCTATCAGAAATATCCACCTGATTAGCCAAGATTAAATAGTTAAAATGGAGATGGTTCAGGATCCAATGACTTAATAAATTTCTAAGAAGGCTACCAAATCAGAAAAAATACCATATTGAGGCTTTCTGTTCAACTTGTATGTGCTCGTGGCATCTACCTTTCCTTTTTAATGCTTATCACATATGCCAACCTTCCCAAACAAGTAGTAAGTTCAGGAATGCAAAGACCATATCTGGTACATTCACCTATCGGCACCAAGCACAGTACCTGTAATATTTGTAAAATTAATGATCAGTGAATGATCTTCTTCCTTACTCTTTTACCTCCTCCAAGTACTCTGTATTCCAAAATTACCTCACCCTCTTCCAACCCAATGAAAACTTCCACCTCCCTCAATATAGCTGATCTCAAGTGGGTATGAGAGAGAAAACGTTTTTTTAACAGATGAAAATACCTCTAGAAGGGAGGCATTCCCATTTATTAAAAAGGACTTTCAAAATCCAAATGCACCTCCAAATGGTAGAATTTTAAGAAGCATAACCTGCTGAAACAAACAAAATATTCAGTGCAGAACGGGTTCTTTGGGGTGTCTACTAATATTGCTTAACCTTTCCTAGAACTGTCCCCAGCAACATTACCACTTCCTGCCATCCCAAACAGCCCTCAGTTGTGCTTTTCACAGGCTCCCCTCTTTCTCCCTCCCCTCAGATCCCAACAGCTTTCAAATAGCATATTTGAGACGGCTTTTAAAAATTAGGTTATTTCTAGATCAAAACAATGTTTAATTTGGGGACTTGACTATATAAATCTTGAGTGTTCAAAAAAAAAATCTACATCACATCTAATCTGTACAAAATTCACTGTAGGTTCTTATCAAATTATTTTAAAAGTTAAGGACATGAATCCAAAGATGTTACTTTGGTCAAAAGACTAGTTTCCAAGGAGTAATTTTCCTGAAAACTTGTTCAACTTTAAAATTCGGCCTTATTTTTTAACCACATGCTTGATTTGTGAGAAATTTCTATTTCTACATGAGGTTTCATTCTCTGTTTTGCATCAGCATGGTCATCAGTTTCAGAGAGTTATACACCCCAGTCAATGTTCAGGAAGCTGGGTTTTTTGAGTGGGTGAGCATGAGGGAAGATTAAAGTAGAATTCTTAGAATCAGCTCTCCACCACTGGGACTTTCCTGGAGTCTATCCACCTAGCTACTTCTTAGTTTTAGCATACTTGGTTAAGTAATTGTTGAAAGAATGATGTAACTTTTAAATAAGTGTGACAGAATAAGATCCTAGAAAATTATCAATATCATTATCTACAATAGAAAGATGCCTGAGAATGTGTACAATTTGCTAAGAAGAAAGAGAAGGGATAAAACCCCACAGATAATCTCACCAATATTCCACTTTCACCACCAAAACAAATCTGTTCTATTTTTCTGCCTTTTAATATCATCTTTTAGCATTTTTATATTATAGCAATGATGATAATATATAATAACTAAATAAATCAGCTCCTTACTACATAAATAAGTCATTTTTAGCCTACGATGACTGATCTAGAAGACAGCAAAAATAGGTGAGATTATTTCTCCAGTCACAAAGCAAAAATAGAAAAGGAATTTGGTTTCTGAATCTTCATCCAGGACTTGGTAACCAGAATTACTCTGCCAGTTTTATTTTTTAAGTCAAAGAAAATATTTATTCTATAACTGCCTAATATATAAACTAAGCACTACATTCAAATGAAAAGTGTTTTTTTAGATTATGAATGAACAAAGTGATTAGGGTGATTATGAAACAGCAAAATGAAGCGCGTACACACACACACACACACACACACACACACACACTATGACTCATTAGGCCAGGAAAATGGTTAAGAGAAACTTTACACTGGGTGTAAGTTAATAGGATGGTACAGTCATAACTTACCCTGTGAAATAATACACAAACTATTCATACTTGACTATATTAAGATAAAACATTTAGGGAGAAGTTCAATTTTAAAGGATATTAATTATTCCACCTAAAAAGAGTAAAATGAGTTATTGAAAGGAAGAATCTGAGAATTTTTTAGGATTTGCTTTTATTTGAAAAGAATCACTGTTTCAAAATTAAAGAAATATCAATAGTTCTATCAAATTTGCTCTAATAAAATCACTTCAACTTGATCGTATTTTAAGGCACAAACTGCATCAAATCTGAAATTTTTATCAAAATCCAAAATTACATCTTTATTTTAAACTGTCTTGACAAGAGTAATTGTACATTTTTTTTTAAGTCCAATTGAATTCAAGGTATGAAAATTTACCAGGTTGATTTAAAAAAGTGAAATCAGGCCACCCGGTGGTTAATATTATGTACTGCATACATGAATATTTTATTTCCAAACCTGGACTGCAAACTAGCATCATCATGGTAAGACAAATTTGACTTCATTTGACCAGTATTAATAGCAATACTGAAAGAAATTCTACGTACCTACTAATAAAAATAATGACTGAACTTTTCTATTTTATTCCATTAGTGTGTATATTTTTAAATGAGCAAAGATGATTACAAAGGGGTTCAAAACAGGATATATATTAAATCTAGAAGTTACCTTGCAGATCCTAAAATCCAAATCCCTAGATTAACAGACTTAAAAACTGGGATATAGAGTTTACTGGCTTTTCTAAAACAATATTGCTAGTTAATGACAAAGCTAATTAAAAAATGAGTTCTCATTTTCAGTATTCTTTCACCCATAACACTCATTTTGCTGGAAATAACACAGTAAAATTGCTTCCCATACACACACATAACCCACTGAAAAACATTTTCCAACGCAAAAGCTGCTTTTACCTTTCTAGTTTAGTGCAGTCACCAGTCTCCAAGTGTAAATACCTGAATCTGTTACTACTTAAATAGGTCTGCTAGCTTCTAAATGACATTTTTAAATTTTTATTTTTAAGGGTAGATCTAGCTTTTAAAAACTAAAATTAATTACTCAATACATAAATATGCTTAAAAATCAAATACATGTTAATAACATATACCAATTTTGGTATTGCCTGTAAATTATATCATTAAAACCCCCAGTGAGATCTAAAACTATTTAAAGTCACAACACTAAATGAGCCTTTTCCTTTATGTAAATCTAGATCAGAGATACTACAGCTATCTTAAACAAAAATCAAAAGAGCCAACATCCTCCAGTTGTTTCAACCTGAGGTAACAGTTTAACTTTTTTTTCCATATCATACAGAAAAAAGTATATTACAGGATTTATGCCCATAGTCTTATGCAAAACTTGTATGCAGCAAACTATAGTAGTTTTCACTCAAATACTTAGTTGTATAGCAGAGATCTTAAATTGACTAAATTATTTCCTTTCTCAACTATAAATTAGGTTCATATTTATTAAGACATTTAGCCAAGAGGCATGTGACCAGACTTTGTCCAATAATTTCTTCTTCAAAACATTTCACATTCTGTTATCTTCTAAGATAAATAAGACATATTTCATATACAAGAAATATAATTTAGAGCATGAAGCACATTTTAAGTATAGAAATACCCTAAGAAATACACCATTTAGAGATGATAATTTCTCACCACATCCTCTACCTCTATACTCCCATAGGGAGCATAGCTTCACCCCACCACATTTAAATACTCCGGCCTTATGACTTTTTAAATTATTCTATAATATACCTTAATTCATACAGCTGACAAGGAACAAAAGTGAACAGTAAAATTAGATTTCAATGCTCATAGTATTGTGAATAAAAGAAAGTAACGTACACAGGCAAATTAGTCATTAAATCACTTCTCCTTTCTTAGTCTATTATTATGAAACATACCAAAACTATGAAATGAACAGACAAAATCAATTAGAAGACACGGTTCTGACATTCAAGCATCCATGTCTAACCATAACAAAATGATGGTAGCATTAGCTAAG
>NW_024427107.1:17431617-17514517 GCF_017311325.1 Ursus maritimus
CTCTTTCAAATAAGATTAACATCAGTACTGATAGGTAGATAATGCCACACAATGAATATAAACAAACTTCTGTTTTTGAGTTGACATAGTCACCCGTCACTTTGCTTAATGAAGTTATTTTATTTTAAAAATTTTGTATATTTAAAACTCCACAAGAAAAGACCTAAACCAGTACCTCAGTAATTATAACTATAGGAGTTTCTAATATCTATCTTTTCTGAAGATTAGGAAGTTAATTAGAGCAGTGATTCTCACCTGGGTGATTCTGTCCCGCCTCAACCACATTTGGTAATGTCTGGAAACATTTGATTGTCACAACTCAGGGAAATGATGTTACTGGCATCTACTGGACAGAGGCCAGGGATGCTGTTGAACATACTACAAAGCATAGGGCAGCCCCCAACTACAAAGAATTATCTAATCCAATATATCAGTAGTGACAAGGTTGAAAACCCTGTTCTAGAGAGCTGGGTTTATGTGAGTGTATGTGTATATTTGTTCCACTTGAAGAGTTTACCTACACTGTAGATGCCACAAAACAAGTCTCAAAAGGACTTATTTTATGCTGATTTCTGCAAAAATACCTTACATACAGATGATTAATAATAAAGCAACAAATATTGTGTGCAGTTATTGCCAATTTTTAACAGAAATCAGCAAAGAATGAATCCTAGTACTAAATTTCAACTTAGGAAATACATCTCTAGTTAAGGCTTTGAGCCTGTGAACCTAGATAAACAAAACCACTTGGAAATCCTGCCAAACAGATTTTCAGGTTTATTTAATACTACTGACAAAAGACAACCACGTTTTTTGTCATCTAAGTGGTTACTACGTACAATTTAGGTGTAGCTACTATAGTAACGTATAAATAAAAATTAGATGAGTAAATTCTTCCTAGCAAGTTTTCCAACAAAAATTATGCCCTACCTCTCTGGGCAACACTTAGTTACAGACAGAGCCAAACACGGGCACTAAAAATATCAGTGAATCAAACAGTGTTTTAAGAACAAGCTACTGGTAGTAACAGTGTAACAACTTCCCAGCAGAAGATACTGAAAATATATACATAAAGCTGTGAACATGGGAATGGTAATTACAGAAAACATCAAAAAGGTCCTCTCTCCTCAGCTATTCCTCAAAGGGCTTTCCATACCTGTCAAGGTAGCAAAGATGGCAGAGGGGCCCCAGAGCAGGTTTATCAGAGTTCCTACTTTAACTGATACAATAATTCAGAAAAAAAGGAATCTCTCTGAACACTACTTTCAAGTCGTCCGGGCTGCACATGAGCACTATTACGTGCGTAGGGTACTCCCTGAAAGCGCAGACTTACCTGGCAAGAAACTCCGACCAAGAAGTGGCCGTGAGAGACTGAAGTTTGGACGTGCATTGTGGGGAGGATCAACTCCTTAGAGCAATCTGGGCATTTGTTACTCACTTTCTGCGCCTTAAACACAGTGGTCCCCCACTCTCCACACGTCACGGCTGCGATCGGGCCAGCCGGGCTGAAAAGGCTGTGGGGCAGCGGGAAGGAAAACCTCTACCCCAGCTGGGTAGGGCCTGATGGGGAAGCATTGGGAAAGCGAAAAGAATCTGAGCCGAGACACTGCCAACAGGCCTGAGTGAAAGGGATGTCACCCACCTGCGCGACCTCTTCGCCATCCTTCAAGTACCGCATAGGCGCGGGCTGGGCGGGGACGCAGTTCAGCCTCCTCCAGCCTCAAGCGAACGCTCCTTGTCCCCGACCCTCCAGCCGCTTCCCTCGCTCCCTCTCCGAGCGACCGAGAGTGGAACGCACGTCCCCGGCAGGGCAGGACGGAGGGGCGGACCGCGACCCGCCCCCGGCCCGCAGTGCCGCTCCTAGCCCCGGCCCGGCCCGGTCAGGGATGCCCCCAACATGTCAGCAGGCGCGCTCCCGCACTCCGCCGGCCCCTCCCGCCGCCTCTCAGTCTCTACGCAGTGGTCCCAGCTCAGCTCCGCGGCGGGCGTCGACCCCCGCCCTCACCCCGCAGCGAGCAGCTCTGCAGGGCTCGCAGCCTCCTGCAGGGTTTTGTCCGCACCGCCGAATCTCGCGCCCAGCCTCCCTCAAGAGCCGCCGTTTGAATCTGCGCACGCGGCCCCGAACCTCATTGGCTGTAGCGGCCGCACGCGGGGGGACGGGGGCGGGGCGGGGAGAGCGCGCGCGACTGAGGGCGGGGCTGGGGAGCTGGAAGTCGGGACTGGAACTCGCGGGAGTCGGGGAAGGAGCTGGGAGTCAGGGGGTGGGGCCGCAGGGCGGGCTCGCGGGTCTTGCCTTGACAGGACCCGGAGCGCGCCGAGCGCCGCACCGCGCGGGGCTTGCTGGGAAAGCGAGTTCCGGCGCTCGCCTAGAGGCGGGTCCGGAAGCTGCGGCGCGAGTCCAAACTTCCCGGGGTTCGCGGACACGGTCCTTGGGGGTTGGGCGGCTTCGCCAAGGCACGTCGCTGCAGCCTCCTTTCGGCCACAGCTCCTCCGCGCCTAACTCCTCGTGTGTATCCCGCCTCATTAGTTAGGAGGCGCGGTCTTCCGACTTGAGACAAATCTAACCATAAAATTTGCGCGGCCGTTATTGTTTAAGCAAAAATGTAAGCTATTTTTTGCCCAGGCATCAGAGCTACTGGAGTAGCGAAGACTGTGGTAGGAAACCGAATATCAAGAATGAGCAGGAGTGACAGGTGAAAAATGTTTTTAGCTGGAGTGCTTGGCACAGAAAAAGGAAATAAGCCAAGTCTGCTTTCGGTCTTCGCCGTGCTTAATCCCTTAGTTCGCTCTACGGGAAATAATTGAACCCCGATCCAGGAGAACAATGCAGGAAGACAGGGACAGACTGGCAATTTTGCCCAGATAAATCAGTATGGTAGTATAGAAGGTGACCTTCCTTCGCAGGAGAGACGGGAGGCGGGGAGAATTTGCACGGAAGGAGCTTCCAGCAGCTGTAACTACTCTAGAAGTTTCGAGTGTAAAACTAGGAACTGCTGGGCTCAAATAACATTAAAGTAGATTACAGTAACAATTAGAAATGGTAAAGGATCCAAATTTGCAAGGTAACATGCTCCACTGCATAGAGCACTAAGCCACATTTTAATATGACAAACTTACATGTTGCTATTTTGAAATTTTACGCATCAGTTTTTGCAAATCAGAGATGCAGGTGCAAATGTGAATTGAAGAGGAGCTTGCATGCGCTACTTTCAAAACTTAAAACGCCTTTTTATAGTTCCTTTTTCTCAAGATCTGGGTTCTGGGAAGGTAAAACACCTTTTATATCATTCCTTATTGTGTTGCTCATTCACTTTTTTTTTAACCTAATTGAGAAAGTAATGTCATTTGAAAACTGATTTTTTATTTACTCCTGGGTCATACATTAGTCAACTTATTTATATTCTAACAGGAAAAAGCAGAGTTTCTCCTATATATTAGGCTTCTTATACAGAATACTTTTTTAGAGCTTGAAGGCAGGTATTTTAGATTTTGACCGTAAACTAAATACCCCTCATTTTAGAGACAGAGAAAAACGTAATTCCTCAGAAAGGCCACATTGCAAATTCATTTAAATCACTCATTAAAAAAAAAAGTGTGCAATGAAAGTGGTTCATAGTCATTTGAATACACACTCGAATGTAATTGAGAGCTGGGCTTTTTTTTTTTTAGTGAAAAATCTTTATTCAGAGTATTATAAAGAGCTTTCAAAACAACTATGAGGGGGGCGGAAAGCAATGAAAAAATGGGCAAAAGATTAGAGCAGATACTTCACCAAAAAAGATAGACAAATGGCAAATAAGCCACATGAAAAGACGCTCCACATCATTGATCATTAGAGAAATGCAAATCAAAACCGCAGTGAGATACTACCACACAGCTATTAGGATGAGGTGGGGAGGAAAGACTGACTATACAGTGTTGGTAAAGGTGGAGATGCTGAGCAAATACAACTTTCATGCATTGCTGGTAGAAATGCAAATGGAACCGACACTTTGGAAAATAAATGTTTAGAGTGGCTTTATTTGTAATCATCCAAAACTGAGAACACTCTAAGGGATGTTCTCATTATCACACTTCTCAATCCTCAAGAGTTGGTTTGGGATAGTCTGTTAAATCTCAGGTTTTTCCACTGAGGTATAGGGGATTGAATACCAAGGGAAAAATGATTGGGGACAGGTGTTGGAAATTTCTTTAAAAACTATTTTATCTTTAAAAACTCATGTAAAGTTTTCTTTCTGCTCCATGACAAATATATTTCTATTTTTAATTATAAAAATGATTTTTTAAATATTTTATTTAAAAAAAATTTTTTTAAGTAATCTCTACACCCAGCGTGGGGCACAAACTCACAACTCTGAGATCAAGAGTCGCATACTCTTCCAACTGAGCCAGCCGGTACCCCTATAAAAATGATTTTAAAAGTATGTACTAATTTACTTTCTTACTCCAAATCTGTAAATAAATTGTTTCATTATTATTAAATAAATGAGCAGTAAATTGCACCATGCTCATTGTTCCCTTGGCTATACCAACTTATTCTCCCACAAAGGCCAAATACTCCCAAGGGTTGCTTATGTTGTTTGAAAAGCTTTTGCTGGCTTTATATAGTACCTGAGAGACTATACTCTTAATAGAGCCGTATCTATCATTCCCATAGATTTTTATCTGTTCTATTTATTGCTAGAATCCCAGTCCCTAGAATAGTAATACATCAATATGCTCAAATACAATCACTATATAATGAATAAACAAAGGCAAATAATAAGCACATAAATAAATATGTTCACAAAAAGTATAAGTTAGGGGCGCCTGGGTGGCTCAATCAGTTGGGCGTCTGCCTTCGGCTCGGGTCGTGATCCCAGGGTCCTGGGATTGAGGCCCCTCACCCTCTCTCTCTCTCTGTAGGGAGCCTGCTTCTCCCTCTCCCTCTGCCTGCAGCTCCCCCTGCTTGTGCTCACTCTCTCTCTCTGTGTCAAATAAATAAATAATCTTTTTTAAAAAGTGTAAATTAAATTTGAAATACCATTTTGTGACTACTAAGGTAGCAAAAGATTTCCAAATTCTGTCAACAAAGTTTGAATAATTCCTTGATGTTAGTACTGAAACTGGTATAATCCTTTTGGAAAGCAAAACTAAGCAAAAGCCATAACGATGTTCATAGCCTATGACAGACATTTTATCTTAATATACTGTAATTCAGGGCGCCTGGGTGGCACAGTCGTTTGAGTGTCCGATTCTTGGTTTGGGCTTGGGTCATGATCTCGGGGTCCTCGGATTGAGCCCGGTGTGAGGCTCCACACTTGGGGGGGAGTCTGCTTGAGATTCTCTCTCCCTCTGCCTCTCCCACTTGTGCTGTCTCTCTCTCTCTCTAAAATAAATAAAAATCTTTTTTAAAAATACTGTAATTCAATGCAAGCAAAAAAGATGTACTTCAATGCTTATAGTAGTATATTTCATTAAAACCCCAATTTGGAAGTATTCACCTTATGAAACTGTTTAAATGGTTCTCATCAGGAACAATTATACAGCCAGTAAAAATAATGTAATATTAAGACAATGCCATTAAACAGCTGTTACACTACTGGGCCCTTCTAGGTGTTTCACAGGCATTCATCTTAGGTACTAAGCACAATTTATATAATTGTAACAATCCTATGAGGTAGGTACTATTATTTTCATCCACTTTATAAGTGAGAAAAATAGGGCACCAAAAGGTTAATTTGTTCAAGGGCATATAGTGGCAGAACCAAGATTTGAATTAGAAACCAAGTTCCCAATCACTTTACTACCCTAATATCCATGAGCATTCAACTATCAGTGTAGTATAGATTACTATAGGATGGTGTAGAGAAAAGAGCTAGTAGCAGAACTGTATGATTAGTATGTCATTTATGTATGTAAGGTCTCAGGTTGTATGTGTATGTGGGAATGTGTCTAACATTATAAAAAATGGTCTATGGACTGCACACCAAACTGTTTAGCAATGTTTTACTTTGGAGGGAAGGATGAGATGGGAGCAGGGCAGGCTTTAACTTTTTACCCTATGTGTTTTTGTATTATTTGCCTTTTTTAAAGCATAAATTGTTTATTTTATTTTTTAATTTAAAAAAATGAGCTGGAGGGGCACCTGGGTGGCTCAGTCAGTTAAGCGTCTACCTTTAGCTCAGGTCATGATCTCAGGGTCCTGGGATGGAGTCCCGTATTGTGCTCCCTGCTCAGCGGGGAGTCTGCGTCTCCCTGTCCCTTTGCCCCTCCCTTCCCATTTGTGCTCATGCTCTCTCTCAAATAAATAAATAAAATCCTTTAAAAAATAAAATAAAAATTTAAAAATGAGCTGGAAATAGAAAGAAATCGCATATATATATAACTTGCCCCAGTATTGATAATGCTAAATAAGTATGCTTTGGCAGAAATTATGAAACCATATATTATGTGCTCAATCTGAGAACAAAAACCAGGTTTAGAATTATATCTTGGATACATAAATATCTGTTTCAACCTCTCCCCAGCACCAATATATTTTGGTAATCTCCACATTTAGGATACTATTTTAAGTTTGTTGGAAATTACAAATAGAAATCATACTGTCATAAGCAGCTATAGAATTCTTAGTTTGGCTTTTAAACGTAAAAATGAGTGGTTGATCTGCAAGGAAAAAAAAACTGTAAGAGAAAAGAATGTTTTAAAGTGTCCCTATTTCAGGAGGTGGGTAGGGGGATGGGGATTAAGGAGTGCACTTGTGATGAGCACCAGGTGTTGTATGGAGATGTTGAATCACTGTATTATACACCTGAAACTGTATTACACTGTATGTCGTCTACTAACTGGAATTTAAATAAAAACTTCAAAAAAAAAAAATAAAGTGTCCCTATTTCAAACCAATATTCTTTGCTCTACTGTTTTGTAGTAGATAGAATAATGGCCCACCCCAAAGATATGCATGTCCTAGTTCCCGAACCTATGAATATAATACCTTAATGGCAAAAGGGACTTTGCAGTTGTGATTAAATTAAGGATCTTGACATGGGGATATGAGTTTGGATTATCCAGGAGGACTAAATGTAATCACAAAGTTCCTTAAGAATGAGAGAGGGTAGCAGGAGAGGCTGACAGATCTGGAGATGCTGTATTGTTAGCTTTGAAATGGAGAAAGGGGTCATGATACAAGGAATGCAGGCGGCCTCTAGAAGCTTTTAAATAAATCAAGAAAATGGATTCTCCTCTCAGATTTTAGCTCAGGGAGATTCTCTTTGAACTTCTGACTTCCAGAAGTTTAGGATGTTAAGTTTGAATTGTTTTAAGTCAAAGTTTGCGGTAATTTGTTACAGCAACAATAGGAAACTACACCTTCTCTGAAATTTTCAACACTTTTGGCCTGTGATGATGAAAATAGTGCTTTCTCTTCAAAAGGAGATATTTTATAGAGAGTTTAAATTTTAGCACTCATTTACAACGAATGAGCTTACTAGCTGAGGGTTCAAAATGAAGGATAGGAACTCCAGATTAAGAGAGAGGGTACTCAGGGCATTAAACAAGAGAAATAATTTACCAGAACACCACAAAATCCTTAAAGCAGGACTTGCTCATCTGTGGGAAACATGACGTGTGCCAAGATATGAAGGTCTGTGCTTTCTAATTCTAAGCTTTCTACCTCTACTTTCAATTTTATCACCTTCCACATTATCAGGGATAATATCTTGTCTTTTTTTTTTCCCCCAGCCTCCCCTTCTCTCCTGGCCTAGTACATCCAGGCACTCCCAAAGGAAACGATGAATTTGCAAGATTTTAGGGGAATTTGTGGTTATTGAAGGTCATTACTGGCATTTAGAGTGCCAGTTCTAGGAACAGAAGACTCTTGTAATGTTTGAAACAGTCCTGCACAAGGAAGAATTATCCTGAGTTTCATTCAACATTCAACCAGACAGTAATGTGAAAAAACTGATATTTAAGCCTAGAATCAACTTTTTTTTTTATAAACACAAGTGTACAAGTGTTGGGGTTCTTTTTTGCAGTTTTAAAATACACTATTTCCAGTCCGCCTGGGGGGCTCAGTCAGTTAAGCATCTGCGTTGGGCTCAGGGCATGATCCCAGAGTCCTGGGACTGAGCTCCACATTAAGCCCCCGAACTGGGCTTCCTGTTCGGTGGGAAGTCGGCTTCTCCCTCTACCCTTCCCCCATGCTTGTGATCTCTCTCTCCCTCTCAAATAAGTAATAAAATCTTTTAAAAATATACACTATCTCCAGAGAGATGGTATGTAAACCAGGGGAAGATTGTATTTTATTTTGTTCAGACTTAACCAAGAGTTGTTTCCCCATTTTAGAAAATCACATCACTGAGGGTAACTCAGCTCAAGATTTTAAGACAGAAATATAACCCACTATTATTGTGTTTCTAGCTATCGAGTTCATAGTGATTCTACATATATATCAGTTGGATTTGTTTTTCTGATGGGCTTTATTATAAATCTCTGTTTCTCCTCCATATTATAGGGAGAGCATTAAATTGATTTTTTAAAAATTTGTAAGTTATCTATGAATATCACTTCAATAGGGTATAGGGAGTAGAATATATTGTTATAAAAAGAGGACACTGGCCCAGTAGGTTTGAAAATATTGATCTAAATATATTCATCCCTCCCCCCCATTACCCTGTATCTGCTATCTTCCCTTCTTTCCTTTCAGCTAAACTCCAAAGGTGTCGACTTCACGACCCCATCTGTCTTCAGTCCCTCATAATCTAACCTTTACCATCACCATCCATTGAAATTTGTAGCTGCAAAATTGTGGCTGTTAAATCCAATGGACACTTGAAAAAAGAAATTCATTTTACCTGAACTTTCTACCGCATTTGACTTTATTACTTCCTTTTATTTGAAACTTTCATCCCTTGTTTTCTGTGACCTCACCTCCATAATTTCCATACCTCAAAGTATTTTGGAAGTCTCTGTTCTTCTGCCAGCTGCTTAAATGTTGGCATTCTCCCAAATTGCACGTAGCTGTCTTCTCACTATACACTCTCTTCCTAGACCATCTCATCCACTTCTATGATTTCAGTCACATCCTAGGATTCACAGATCTTCACTTGCAACCCCAATCCCTCTCCTGAATTCCATCTCTCTCCCAAAATTCAATATGCCCCCAAATGGAATTCACTCCCTTTCTACCAATTTGTAAAGACTCCTGTATCCTATTGCAAATTAGCAGCACCACCATCCAGCCTCTCAACTCATAACCTGAGAGTCTGGATTGGCCTTTTTACTGTCTCTCCAACATCTTCTCCTTGACATCCCCACTGCCAGTGGGCCAGTTCAGGCTCTCATCTCTCACCGATTACAGCAAGTCTTTTAACTGATCTCTCATCCTCTAGTCTTATCCAATCCACTCTATCCTCCACTTGGCTACCTGAAGGATCTTTTAAAACACGAATATGTTTAAATTATATCTGCGTTGGGAAAGTTCCAACTTCTAATAGGAGTCTCAGAACACCCTCCTCATTTTGACATTTGGGATCACCTCACCTGTTTTCAAACTATAGATTACTTTTAAAGCAATTATGGCTACAGGCCGTTATTTTGAATGCCATAAACCTTAACAACATAACAGTAATAGTATAGCTAATAAAAGTTAGGAAGCAAAATGAGAGGATAAGGGATATTAGTGTAGAAATGGTCATTTCTTCATTTTACATACTAGAAAGTTGAGGTAATGTCTAAAACTGATGGCTCAATAAACAGACTTAAGTATGTTATATGACGTTAGAAAGATGATCTAAAGATAGCAAAGGCACTCATCTTTCATTAATGGAGGAATAAAATACTGTCTAAAGTTGATAAACTAAGAGATTAGACCTGTCAGGGAGGTAACCACCAAAACAGAAATAGTTGATTTAGCAATTGAGATGGAGGAACTAGGTGTCTTTCTATATAGGTTTGAATTTTTTTTAACCAAGTACATTCATTGCTTTGAGAATAACTTTTTAAAAAGAAAAAGAAATAAGGCCATTTCAATGAAAACTTTTATAGGTTACTTCTTTTTCAGCTATTGATTTTTTTAATCACTTCACTGTACGAAAAATAAATTTAATAACATTGTAAAGTTTATTATACTAAAGAGAAAGCCAAATCACTTGCCATAAGAAAGATCACAAAATGAAATAACCTTGAGACACAATATTTAAGCACAACTTTGTACGTTGGTTACAAGTCACTTAGGTAGTACTACTGCTAAATGGAAACAGATGACAAATATCAGGATAGAGCCATGAGAAGCTAAAGATAGAAATGGAACTAATCTTCCTATAATCTTGGTAACAGTGAAATAAAGCAAATAATTGAGGGTTTCTAGCTCCTAATTTGATTCTCACTTTACTATTTTGCTAAAATTTTTGTTATACATCTATGCATCTAATTTATACTGGTCATATTCAGTAGCAGAGATGCCTTTTAGTTTCAAAGGATAAGCTCATATTCTGAAGATGGCTTTTTGCACTGAATTTAGAATCTCATTCTTTTACAGTTTGCCTTTCTTTAGCAACCCTATTTGCACAAGTTTTCTCAAACTTTGTCATCCCTATCCATTCAACTGGATCACCACCCTTTTACAGGAAAGATTTGGGGTCTAAAGTGTGGCAGACATAAGCATCGCACTTAATTTTGCTTGATGGACCTGATATTTTTTGGTAGTATGTAATCTTGCCAATTTGATTTTAAACATCATAGTAATTCTTTTGGTCTTGGCTTGTAACATCACCTCTTGGGAAGCCTTCTCTAAGCCACTAGCAAGTCAGGTTAGTTCCTCCTGTAGTGTGACTCCCACCACCCAGTATTCCCCCTATATTTGCACTTGCTTGTTAAAGTGACTCTCTTGTTCACTAAAAATATAATGGCAGGAAGTATGTCTTTCTTGCCATTTTATTATTCCTCATTTGTAGCAAAGTACCTGGCACATGATAGATTTCATAGAAATGTTTTCTAGATGAGTACAAGCAGCCCATGAACTGTCCTTTGAGAAATAACACCTTTGGAGAGCCTTCCCACTAAAGCAACAGACCTGCCTAGTAAATGACAATCATTCCAGGTTCTTGAAAGGAGGGAGTTGGACTTTTATCTAACCAATGATTCTCAAATTTACACAGATCAACCATCTAAGAAATTCTGAAATCCTTCGTTAAATCGCCTCCAAATTTGGAGGAAGAAAACAAACCCAAGGAGGGAAGAACTTGGGGTAGAGGATTGGGGTTCAGGTAGGGAACTTGTAGGAAGTGAAATTAAAGTGTAGTACACATTGAAATCATTTCAAAGCAGATTGGTGTACCTGAAAACAAGCTAGATTTAACAATAGATGTTTATTAAAATAAAAAAACAATAGATGTTTATAAAGACTTATGTGACCACCAAATTTTACTCCTTTGCTAAATTACAAATGTAGCACTCAGGTTAAGAACGGAGGCTATGGAGTCATAAATATCTAGGTTTAAATTCAGCTCTACCACCTATCAAGTCCAGGATTTGGGTAAATTACCAACCAACCTGAGCCTGTTTCCTGAAAGATGAAAACAATGATGTTACCCAACCCCAAAGAATTGTTTTGAGGGTTAAACTCATTATTGCATGTTGTGTTTCGCCTACTGTCTGGATATAAAGAAATGGTCACTACATGATAGTTATTATGAATGTGTTTATTAGTCCTCATTATTGGGATGTAGCTCTGAAAGCTACATGGAATTTGTCTCATCTAGAACTGTTTCCCCAGTTCCTAGAACAGGGGATGTGTTGAATTTTGGGAGAGGGTTTTTTTTTTTTTTTTTTTTTCAGGAGAGGAGCTGGGGTTACAAGTGAAGATCTGTGAATCCTAGGATGACTAAATCAACATTATACTTGAATCATTCATTCATTTAGTCTGTTTGCTAGGCACTGATCAAAAGCCAACCTTCTGTTCTATGTGGTATGACAAATGGACCAAAGACAGGTTTAGTTCCAACAAGGAAAGAGTACAAGTTTGAAGAGCCTGTAAGTTTTTCACCTCAATGTACCATATATAGTTTAGAAAATCAATTAAAGACTTCGATTTTTCTGTATACATTTTTAATGATTAGAAACAATCAACTATGCAGTCATAATTGCAGTTACTGGGGTCTGAAAAAGCCAGTCAATAAAAATAAAATCCATACTGAACTGTCGTAAGTAGAATGTTTATCTTATTTTATTCACTGAAGTTTTTGAGAGTTCCAAACTATATGGTATGTGACCAGTGGGACACATGTACAAGACCTCAAGTCCAATTTTGGGACAAGTGTAGCTAGCCAAAGTGTAAAGCAAAGCTAATTATGTTTCGTTTACTTGGAACCCACACCAATGTCACTTGTCCCATCAGCACTATGCCAACAGTGAGTGAGCCCATGATGACATGATTAGCAGAACAAGGGGTAAAAACTAAAGAACCAAAAGGTTATAGTAGAAACAGACGCCTTGAAAGGCTCTATGACTTGCCTTAGGTCACAGAACAAGTTAGTCACAGAGCACAGACGTCAGTTCTCCAGATTTTCAGTATTGCATGTGGTCATAAAAGCTCTTGCATATATATTTGAACATAGAAACCATTGTTTTAGCTCATTGATTACATATCACAAAGTGGGTTTTAACCTAATAAAACAAATTATTTAAATAATGTGTGCCCTATATATGAGGATTTATCTGTTTTAATGTCAACTGAACTCTACTGAATTATTTTTATATGTAAAGAATAGTAATAGTAAACATTTAAGTGTTTATTGTATATCAGGCACTGTTCTAATCACTGAATATGTTAACTCATTTAATCCTCACAACCACCCCAGGAGTAGATGTCATCATCCTACTAGAGAAGAAACTGAAGCACAGACAGATCACACAGTAAGCAGTGTGCCAAGACTCAGTTCTTGGAGTCCAGTGTCTGAGGCTCTGCTCTAAGTTAAGTCTACTCTAACAGAATGGATATTAAGCATATGTATTAAAACTTAAAAGTTAATGTAAGTCATGTTGATTGCTAAGCCACAGAAATGTTAAATTATTACTATTTTCTGTATTTCCCTTCATCCCATTATCTCTAACCAGTATTTTTGAAAAACCAGCACAAAACTAAGTTCTCTATTAGAACATGTCTGTTTTGTCTTTAAATATTCAGTAAGCATTACATAACCCAATTATGTAAAATGTCTAAAGGAATTTTACTTATTCTTTTCTAATTGAGTCCATTTCATTTACATTGAGACCACAGTAAAGGGGAGCACATTCCTGTTGCTATATGATGTCCCACTAAAGGAAGTTTAAAAAAGACCTTTATTACATTAAGAATTCCTTTATAAAACTAAACTATATTTTCATGCATTATATTATTAAAGTATAATTCCAGAAAACTCAAGAATAAAAGTTATTTTAAAAAGCTAATGTGGAGAAGTCGAGGGGAAAATCAGTATGTATTAACTTATAGTTTTTATTAATATAAAAGAAAACTTCAAATACTGTACAGTGAGGTGTGCTGTAGAACACTATATAGTTATAATACACTATTACCAATTATTTATTACTCAAATGTAATATATACAGCAACGACAAAATCAGAAAATAATGGGTAACAGCCAGTGCCTTAGGGATGATAGAACATTTATACTATTTAATTGAGCAGTTAAAGCACTTGCTATATAATTTTTCTAAATATTTACATTACCACTTATTTTTACATTTTCTAAAGAGTATTTCCCTCCAAAAAAGTAGACTCTCCAGCTCTTGGCACTAATTCTTAAAGTCCAATAAACCTGAAAATATTGATAACCTTTTCAGTCTTTTATTGCCCCACCATAGGCATAAAGGCTCAGGAAGGGACTTGTGCATTCTAAAGAAAAGTATGCAATACCTTCAAATTTTAATACTAAGTAACTGATACTCACAAGCAGATAACATCAACTAAAACTTTTTTTTTACTAGTTTTCCTTTTCTTTTACAAGAGAATAATCATTGTATTAATATTATACTACAAAAGCATGTAGACTCCATAATTTAAAAAATTAAATGTCAGATATACAAGTAATGGCATTTTCTCCAATAATTCACAATTTTTACAATTTCTGCTATTTTGGAACAAATGTTAAAATTCCCACGATTTAATTATCATTAAATATGAATTGAAACACTTAGCATCTCGAAGAATTATTAAGAATGGCAGAACTTACAGTTAACTATATATCTTACAGTAACTCCTCTTTGTTATTTAAGTAAACATTCTACTATGGTATGTTTTCAAGTGAATAGTTCTGGTTTGAAAATTAATTTCTTATATTAATTATGAAGAGCTTTGAGGATGTACAATTTTGTTAAATTATATAATAACCTTGAACTGTAGGATATATCTACCCAACTTACATAGAGTATGTATCTCACTACTGCTGTGATAAAAGATCATTTAAAATTCATACTGAGCGGAGTTTAATTCAATTTTGCAAAGGCTTTTATGAAAATCTTAATATGGAAACCTTGTTTTGGGAACCATGAAACTCTCAAAATCTACTCTGCAATATTTTAAGCATGAGCCAATTGAAATTCCTGTTGAAAAATAAAAACAAAACTGTATTGATATTCTAAAATAAACATAGTATGATATTGTGACTATATTGGCCAAAGCATAATTAATGACAGAAGTTATGAGTTTACCTCACACCTAAAGATTAGTTATTAGGGAGTTCTAAATTTTTAAAGAAATGTTCACTAGCAGCCAGTATTAGTAGGCAACTACATAAAATAATACTGTTATAAATTTTGCATTTAGTAGCTAACATGTGATGTCAGTACAATTCTCAAAAACCTGTCATTAGTAATAGATGAGTTGCTAGCAAGTGATCTTCCCTGAGGTAAGAGACCATATGCAAAAGTCTGCTCAATTTAAATCAAGTTAGATACTTAAAAATAATGGCAATAAGGACCTGTGGCTGGGATTCACAGATGCATTTCAGATCTGTATCTTAATTGCAAGCAGTAGGCTTGATTGTAAAAACCAAACTAAAAATCATCAGAGGATATAAAGGAAATTTCACAGTCAGTAGCATTGGCTAAATTTCTCAGGTCTTTATCCTTACATTTTCCAATAAAATACTTGAAACATAGTGAAAGGGGAAAAAATAGGCCATGGGCTTGCTCTTTAACTAGTTCCTGAGTTAACCATTCCCTTGGAGTTCATTATATTCTAGATCATAATATTTGGCAGTGTCTTGTGTTCTTCAGTTTCAACCAGTTTCTCATTACCAATATTCTAGACATACATCACCTTCAACTCTACCTGGACTTTGGGTCATCAGTTCAAACTTGGTATGATTACCTATAAAATGGATTACTGAAGAAAAAAATTTAGAATTTTATTTCAAGTTTCAGTGAAACATCACAAATAGAATTATAAGACTGAGCTATAGTTATGTTACATCTGGGGCTAAAAAAATATTTTAACTGATTTATGATCGCTAGCTTGAACTCAAAGTTGTGGTAATCACAAATGGCAGTAGTACAAAATAAGAATTCTATAGTCATGTATTTGCTTATGATAACCATATGGAAGGACAAAGGATGAAAATTAAGAACTTAAACTGTTTCTAAAAATTCTTTGTGAAGATGATACCTGGCCCACTTTTCAAAAACTACTATTACCCCAACCAAATTTCAGCAAATCTAAAATAATTTCATGAAATCTGACCATTCTCAAAATCAAGCCTTTTATTCTGTATCAAGGGAGAACCCAAACTATTATTATAATATTCATACCTAACCGGCTTCTAAATAGCATTGCTGTGGCAAGAGAAATTAATAGTGTTATCAGAGATTAAAGCACGTCTCCTAATGTTCACAAGTGCACTCTACTTTGACTAAAGGCAAGTATTTAATAGGAAGATAAAATTTATTTGGTATATTTACTATATGCTATGAGAGTATATTTGTCAGTTATTAACGAAACATGCCAAGCCACAGGTGAAGAAAATATTTGTTAAAGAAAAGGTAATTATATAATTTACCTGGAAGCAGTGCATTTGCTTGTTAAACAGTATTCCTGTATTTGAATTAGTAAGAAAAAGCCAGTTTCAGTGGCTGAAAAAGCCAAAAATAATTATAGTGGTTAGTGGTATTTGTAATTTTTAGTTAAATACACAGAAGCCACCTACGCTAACTAAATGAGAAATATTATTTGGTAGCTGCAGTTCTTTATGCAAAACTAGTGCACAATATAAAAGTCCTAAGTTTTCCTGCTCTTTAGATATTAAGATAATTGAAAGTAAATTTAGAAGAATTGAGATAAAATATGGTTTAAAATGTGATAATGTGATAAAACTAACCCAAATATATATCTTGCTCAGATATCACCTGCAAAATGTCTAAATTCTCCATTCTTTCCTTATTCAAATGGAGTAGTTCATTTAGTAAGTGGATTAAGTCAGAGATACTTTCATAGAAAGAAATCCAAAACCTCCCTCCTTTGGAAACACAAGTCAAAGTACTGTCTATATTCGTTATGAATCAACAGATTGAAATTTTGAAACACTTGATAATATACTTTCTGAAGTACATTTTCTTAGACTGCAAACACAGTTCTGCATCTGTTACATGTGCAAACAGAGACAGCCAGGCTTTGAATGCTCTAGATAAGAGATTGTATTAACATACATTTTGTCTTTCATCCATTCAACTTAATTTCAGTGAACAAAGGAAAAAGATGGATTGAAATGTACATTTCAGAATACAGATTTGCAGAACAGGATAAAATAGTGCAATACCAATCTCAGGATAAACATTCTTTGTCTTTAAGATAATAAGCATGAAAGCTGCTTTTTGAGGAAACTGGCACTAAAGATTTGATGAATACACTATTTAAGCAAATGCCCAGTTGATTAGGGTCTGATGCAGTAAAATTTGCATCCAAATCCAAGTGAAGCCAACAGATAAAGAAAGTCTTATGGATGCTAAGGAAAAAGGAAACATTTTTGGTTCAAAGGGGCTCAAAGACACTTAGCATATACAAGCTTAAATACCATTGATCAAAATCGTAGAACAATGTAACTCATTCATAAAGATAAATTCTTATATATAAATTCTCTGTGAATCTGACAGACTCTGAAAATTAGAGATTAACTACTGCTACCATTATTTTTATATTTTCTACCACACTTTGCAATCAACTTTTCTGCGAGATTAAAGAAAAAAAATTCAGTGGTACTTGACCAGGCCAGGATTAAAAAAATAATGGTAACATATTATTAACAACAGAGCACACAATTGGCTGTGTTGGCTCAGACAGCAACATTACTGAATCACATTGACTTTATCATTCTAGAATAGATATTTTCCCCCAGCCTTGCTCAAATCAGCAAAATGTTATTACACTCTATTCTCAAGATATTTTCACCAAGAATACATATCTCTATGAATGTGTTTACGTTCACGGAAATGTCAGGATCCCAGTATCTAATAAATCCTTCTATGAATTTTACGATACAATTTAGTTCTGATAACCTTCAAATTTACATAAATCTTTTGACACTCTAATAAATATGTGGAATGGTTACCTTGATGACATCAATATTAGCAAAATCTCATCCCCCCCCCCCCCCCCCAGTTCTAGCCTTTTCAGAAAATCAAACATTAGCAAGAGAATTTTCATGTTTGAAACATTAAGACTTTCATGGAATTAAAATTACAAAAAACTTCCAATGAACCACATATATGGAAGAAACTCATCTCAGCAGATCTAATAACTAATTTATAGGAATTCAGAGCCAGCCTGGGCAGCAGTATATTAAAAGCTATTGCCAATCACACACTTGCTGTCATGCACTGAATAACAAGATATAATCTTTGAATTATATACGTACAAGATTTTTTATGACTAATCAAGTTATGTGGCCCAGCCAACAAATGTTACATATTCACAATAAACATTCTGCCTTTATTAGCCTCTAATTAAATCAAGAGTGATCCATTGGCTCAGTTGTGTTTGTCATCTCAGCATCTTGACTATCCATCTCTTCAGGCTCCTCCACTGAATTTCCCTTTTGTGCTTTTGACCTTGTGGCAAATGTTGCTCCCAGTGCCTCTGCCACACAGCTATCAGTTGTTTCTGTATTCAAATTTTCAGTGCCACCAGTTAAAGAAAAAGATTCAGGTAAGCCAGTCTGAAGACTCCCGGACTTCACAGAAGAACTCACAACTTCTACTTTCCTTTGAGGAAGATCAGACGGTGACTGCTCTGTACTTTGATCCCGCAAATGCTTGTCCATCGAAGCCTGGATAGAAGAAACCATTTCCTGCAATTTTTTTCGCTGGGCCTCAACCAAATCAGGATCAAGCTGCCTGCTGTCTCTCATTGTAACTACTCCAGGAGCTATTCGAATAAGCTCACTATTACTAGGAGCAGTTGTGAATACAGAAGGCTCTATTTTAATGGAACTATTACTAAAGTCTGTCCCTGTGTTATGCTTCCTTACAACTGGGGCTTCCCTAGCTCTTGAATCAAGGTGTGGGTTACTAGATGCAGTTCCTAGAGAATGCCCTTTTCCCTGAAAGGCAGTTACATTATGAAGCTGCTCAGATTTCTTTTTCACTACTCCACCACTACCTAGTTTTAATAGCCCATGTGAGGGACTTGATTCTCTGCTTCTTGTAGTAGCCTCTGCTCGAACCTGACTTACAGCCTCTTTAACTAAATCTTCAACATCAGGACCGATGGGGAAATGTCCTGCAGCATCCACACACAATTCCAGTCTATCTTCAGAAGCATTATAGACAAAGGTTTTGCCAGGCAGATGTGGAAAAGTACAATGCTTGCCATCAGCCATACCTAAGAAGGGGAAAAAAAGTATTTAATATATTAAAATCTTACTTAAAAAGTATAAAGACAATTATAGTTGAAATAGTGAATTTTCAACAATATCCAGATCACAGTTCTGAAAACAAAACTAATTAACAAAAATAATTTATGATATTTATTAATAGAATTTAATACTATTTAAAAAATATCACGACAGACCTTACTGAAGTTCCCCAGGAAATTTTTTTTTTCTTTTTACAAATATCATTAACCTTTTACAAAGTTAGGGAAAGGGCTTCAAACAAACAGCTAAGCTATGAGAAAACACTAGCAACAGTGTTAGAAAAACAACTGCTTGCAGTAAAGCAATAAGAAAATATACTTTCATTTACTAAGTCAAATTTAAAACTTTGCAAAAATACCCGTAAGGGCAAAATGTTGCACAGATATGCTGCACAGTGTGAATTAAAATTAAAAATCATAAATAATTCTACTGAATTACAGAATACAATAAAAGTGGTTTTCTCAGTGTACCTTAGGTAGATATCTTTCACAAATATAAAGGATAGTGAACTTTCAAAATAAGATATCCCATAGTTAAAGAAGTAATTATGAGGGCATATTTAGGAAAGCTAAAGATGCACTGTCTTTGGTATAACTGTAAGAAAGGACGCTTGGTCACAATAAATGAAAAAGATCTTGTTTAATTCAATTCCTCTGAAGAAGTTGTATTTCATGTTACACCTTTTATTCTTCTCTGGTAAATCACAACCACCAAAATAAGCCTGGCTTATTTTGATGCTCCTCAAGTGGTCCCTGCAATTTAATTTACTTCTCATAGTCAACTAATGTAGCAATGGAAGAACTTGAAAGCAGGCTTCTCTCTATTTTCTAGTTGAGGAGCTTGGTCTCACTATCTGGTATTCCAAAATTTTATACTTTTTCTAGCTTGGGTGTAAGTAAATTTTGTGTTTTAAACTATCCAATATCTTTACATTTTAAATTTGTTTCTTGAAGTATACTCCAAGTATGCAAAAATAGGGGTTTTCAAATTTTATAAAACCAAAGATTTTCTATGCTAACAACAAAAGAAAGATGAAGTAGAGAACTCTTATTTTTATTTTTTGTAAGTAGGGTCAATGCCTAGCATAGAACCTATGAAGTAGAGAACTCTTAATAATACATGGTGCAAATGGGTTTGTTTATGGCAAAATATAAAGGCAAAAGCAAACTGGTTAAAAATGTTAAAAAGTTAAAAATGAATGAAATTGTTAGTGCTATACAAATACAGAGGTGGAGGATGAGTGAACTTTGGAATGCTTAGTGGGCATTAAGGTAGTGTCCAGTTTTGTAGGTTATTAACAATAGTTCTTCCGCCCTCTTCTAAAAAAAGCTACAGAGTGGTTCTAGTGTATCTCACGGTGAATATTCCAAATAATCAGATAAAGAACTAAACTGCAAATGAATAAATAACATACGGTAATTTTAAATTAACATTCATTTCAGCGGTAAGTACCCATTAATACAAATCCACCCAGAATTTCCTCTTGGTAGAATATTTTTGGCATAGGTAACTGACAAAAAAGAGACAGACAAAACTTAAAATCAGAGATGTGGTCTCAATAGTGTCTTTAGGCCACAACCCTGGAATCGTCTTATTACCAATCCCCTACCTCGGAGATCTGTAAATAGCCCATGTGAGGGACTTGATTCTCTACTTCTTGTAGTAGCCTCTGCTTGAACCTGACTTACAGCCTCTTTAAACCTTCAACATCAGGACCGATGGGGAAATGTCCTGCAGCATCCACACACAATTCCAGTCTATCTTCAGAAGCATTATAGACAAAAGGTTTTGCCAGGCAGATGTGGAAAAATAAAACTTGGCTCAAGAAACAAAGGTAGCAAGGAAGAGAATTTTGACTGATTAAGTCCAGGGATGACTAGGCAAAACTCTCAAACATTCATTTCAATAGATAACACCTATGGAGTCTCACTATGTGCCAGGAACTAAAATAAACCCTGAAGATTCAAATAAAATGTAATTCTTAGGAGACAAGTACAAACAGATCATTATAATACAATCAGGTAAGTATAATGATGAGTATACTACTCACTTCACTGATTATTTGAGGATTAAATGAGAAAACACACAAAGCATGCCACAGAGTGCCTAATATAAATCCGACAGTCAATAGTTTTAGTTCCTATATTAGATCAAAAAGTTTTGTAATTGTTTCCAGACTGCTACTGTGATGCTTTCCCTTGGTCATCCCTGGACAGAATCATAGTCCCACACATCACAGTATTATTCACAATGAAACACTGGAAACAATCTAAGTAAGCTTTCAACAAGAAGAAAATGGCTAAGAAAATTATGGTCTATCCACCTGATGGAAGTAATATGCAGCTATTAAGAATTGATATAAATAAGAAATGTATGATGCTTCATATATATATAGTAAAATGTGCATGAATAGCAGGAAACATCTAAGCACTGTAATTACAATCAGGCCAAAACATGTATGTAAAGACCAATATTTAAAAAATTATAGGTGATGTTTCCCATTTCTATAGTTTCTAGACCTTTTACATTATTAAAAACATTTTAGTATTAAAAAACCAATGCAAATACTTTACGGGTGTGCTCCCTTTAAGCATAATCATTTAGGTTTTATATAACTTATATAATCTTTTGAATTTTACGAATCAAAGTGTATTAAAATTCCTGTATCACATATCAACAGTTCCATCACACATATACACCAAAAAATAAGTATACTAATATTTAGAGCTACACTCTTCCTTACATCAAAAAAACCCCAGAAATGCATCAGGAGAACAATGGATGAATAATATTAAAATGATAAAACAGAATACTATGCAGTAGTGAAAATGAATGGTAGTTGAACCCATCAACATGAATGAATCTGAAAAAGTGCTGCATAAAAGAAGCAAATCACAGAGAATATATATAGCATAATTTTCAATTCCCATTTTCATAAAGTTCAAACACAAGCAAAACTCTACATTACAAATTAAAGATAGCTATACGAGTTTTAAAACTAAATTTGTCATTCATGTCTGCATTTATCTCTGTATAAAGACCTGCAAGGAAACTTATATTTTAAGCAACAGAACTTTAAAATATCTTTCCAAATATAAAGAATAGGAATATTAATAGTCTAGTTATATTGGGAAATATTTCTGTTCTAATGTAGATATAATCATCTGTTTGTTGGGTGGATTTGAAAAAAGAGATGTTCCAAGTTTTGGAGGATATGGGTATATGTGTTTTGGGGTGATATATTTTGATTCTTTGACCACAGGATAATAATAATAATGATTTGCCTCATGAATCTGTCCTAAACAAAAGAGGTGAGGGGCACCTGGCTGGCTAAGTCAGAGGAACATGGGACTCAATCTCAGGATCAAGAGTTTGAGCCCCACATCGGGTGTAGAGATTACTTGAATAGATGAAATTTAAAAAAGATAAAACTTTGCCAGAAATATTAGAAGAAACTGTGTTTTGAAAAGTAAAATAATTTTCTGACAATGACCCATTTCAAATGGTTGTTATAGTCAAAAGAATTTCAATTATTCTGCAAATAACAGCTGAAATTCTAATAATAGTAACAAACATTAGATAATTACTTATTAGGTACCAGGCCTTTTGCTAACTGCTTTATGTGCATGGTCTTATTTGATGCTAACAACCCTGAGATTATAATACCCACTTTACAAATGAAGAAACTAAGACTTAGAAGTCACACAGGGAGTAAGTGGTAGAACGAAAATTTGATCTCAAATGTTCTTACTTCAGAGCTCTAAACTACTTCTTAATAAGGATAATTAACACAGTAACATTTAAAAAACTATAATGGTTCTACTGAGAGATAATTCACATAAAATTCATGTTAAGTGTACAGCTGAATGGTTTTCAGTATATTCACAATGTTGTGCAACCATTACCACAATCACTTTTAGAACATTTTCATCACCCCAAAAAGAAACCCAAAACCATTAGCAGTCACTCTCATTTCCTCCCCCTACCCTAACTCCCAGCCCTAGGCAATACTGATTTACTCTCTGTCTCTCTAGGTATGCCTATCTGTGACATTTCATATAAAAGTAATAATACATGGTCTACTGTGACTGGTTTGTTTCATGCAGCATAGTTTTTCAAGGTTCATGCATGATATAGTATGTACCAGTATTTCAGTCCTTTTTATTGCCAAATAATACTCCATTGTATGGATATACTAAATCTTACTTACCCAATCACCAGTTGATGAAAATTTTGGGTTGTTTCGACTTTTGACTATTATGAATAATGCTACTATGACACATTTGTGTACAAGTTTTGTGTCGACAGGTTTCATTTCTCTTGGGTATACATCTCAGAGGAGAATTGTTGGGTTGTACCTGTGTTAAATCTTTTGAGGAACTACCAGACTGTTTTCCCAAGTGCCTGCACCATTTCACATTCCTACCAGCAGTATGAGGGTTCCAATTTCTCTATATCTCCTTGCCAACAGTTCTTATTACCTGCCTTTTTGATTACAGCCATTCTAGTGAGTGTGAAGAACTATGTCATTGTGATTCTGATTTGCATTTCTCTGATGGTTAATGATGCTGAGCATCTAAACAGCAGTTTATGTACTTAACAGCTGTTTGTATATTTTCTTTGGAGAAATGTCTATTCAGATCTTTTGCCCATTTTTTTAATTGGGTTATTTGCCTTTTTATTGATGAGTTCTTTATATTTTATTTTTTTTTAACATTTTATTTATTTATTTATTTGAGAGAGTGAGAGTACACAGCAGTGGAGAGGAGCAGAGGGAGAAGGAAAAGCAGACTCCCCACTGAGCAGGGAGCCTGATACAGGGTTCGATCATGCCCTGGGATCATGACCAGAGCCAGGGGGCAGACACTTAACTGACTGAGCCACCCAGGTGCCCTGAGTTCTTTATATTTTAGATACAAATCTATTATCAGATACATAATTTGCAAAAATTTTCTCTCATTCTGTGGGCAGTCTTTTCACTTTTTTTTTTTTAAGAGAAAAAGAAAGAGAGAGCATGAGAGAGAGCAGGGGAGAGACAGAGAATCTTAAGCAGGCTCCTTGTCCAGTGCAGAGCCTGATGTGGGGCTCAAACACACAACCCTGAGATCATGACCCAAGCTGAAATCAAGAGTTAGATGCTTACCCAACTGAGCCACCCACGTGCCCATCTTTTCACTTTTTTGATGGTGTACTTTACAGCACAAAAATTTGGTTTTTATCTACTTTTTTCTTTTGTTGCTTGTACTTTTGGTGTTATATCTAAGAAGGATTTGCCAAAGCCAAAGTCAAGAAGTTTTATGCCTATGTCTTTTTCTACAAGTTTTCTAATATTAACTCCTATATTTAGGTGCTGGATACATTTTGAGCTGATTTTTAATTTGGTGTGAGGCAGAAGTAAAAACCTCATTCTTTTGTATGTAAATATCCAGTTGTTCCAAAACCATTTGTTGAAAAAAATCAATTCTTTCCCCATTAAACTGTCTTAGCATTACAGCTAACATTTTAAAAATAATTTCAAATCAAAAACATGAAACTATTTAGTAAATAATCAAGTCATCTCCACAACCACCCACCAACTACCCCTCCCACACAAAAAATAAACAAGGGAAGTTCATTCAGTTGCATGAAAGACAGTGCATATTTACCCTAATTGCTGAGAATGCTATTAATCGATTAATCCTAATTAAATACTAACTTTTAAAAAATCATTAACTGATATCAAAATAATTCAGGATGTAGAATAAAGTGAAAATGGAAAGTAAAAAGAAAGGGATGCAAAAATAAGAGGGGGGAGGATGCTCAAAGAGAAATTTATAGCTTTAAATACTTTTATTAGAAAATAAAAATTTATTTATTTACTTATTTATGTATTTATTTATTTAAAGATTTTATTTATTTATTTGACAGAGAGACAGCCAGCGAGAAGGGGAACACAAGCAGGGGGAATGGGAGAGGAAGAAGCAGGCTCCCAGCGGAGCAGGGAGCCCGATGCAGGGCTCGATCCCAAGATTCTGGGATCACGCTCTGGGCTGAAGGCAGACACTTAACGACTGAGCCACCCAGGCGCGCCTAGAAAACAAAAATTTATAAATAATAATCAAAGCTTCTACATAAAGAAACTAGAAAGGAAAGGGCAAATTAAACCCAAAGCAAGCATAAAGAAGGAAAAAATAAATGTAAAAGCAAAATCAATGAAACTGAAATCAGAAAACAACAGAGAAAACCTGTGAATATAAATGCTGTTTCTTTGAAAAGATCAATAAAACTGATAAACCATTAGCTGGATTGGTCAGCAAAACAAGAGAGGCACAAGTTGCCCCTATCAGAAATGAAAGAGCTACAGACTTTACAGATATTACATGGACAGGAAGGGAATATTATGAACAATTTTATGCCAATAAAATTATTAACTTGGATGAAATGGACAGATTTCTTGAAAGACAAAACTAACAAGGCTTAGTCAAGAAAAAAGACATAAACCTTAAGAAGATTCTATTAAAGAAATTAAATTCATAGCTAAAAACTGTCCAGCAAAGATAACTCCAAGCACAGATGGCTTCACTGGTGGATTCTACCAGTTAAGAAAGAAATAACTGGGGCGCCTGGGTGGCTCAGTCCTTAAGCCTCTGCCTTCGGCTCAGGGTGTAATCCCAGAGTCCTGGGATCAAGCCCCGCATCAGGCTCCTCTGCTGGGAGCCTGCTTCTTCCTCTCCCACTCCCCCTGCTTGTGTTCCCTCTCTCACTGGCTGTCTCTATCTCTGTCGAATAAATAAATAAAATCTTAAAAAGAAAGAAAGAAAGAAAGAAATAACTGTATCAAACTATTACAAAATCTACCAGAAATCAGAAGAGGAGCAAACACTTCCCAACTCTATTTTATGAAGCCAACATTACCCTGATTAAGTAGTCATTATAAGAAAACTACATACCATTATGCCCCAGGAACACAGCTGCAAAACACTCAACAAAATATTAGCGATTTGAATCCAGCATGCAAAGTTGGTTCAATATCCAAAAATCAGTCAATGTAATTCACCCTACCAATAAACTAAATAGAAAAGCCATAAGATCATTTCAATAGATGCAGAAGAGAGCACCTGATAAAATTCAACATCCATGCAAAATATAAACTCTCAGTAAACTATCAATAGAAGGGAGGCATATACTCAACCTGATAAAGGGCATTTCTGAAAAACCTACAGGCTGAATTGCTTTCAGGAACAAGGCAAGGATGTCTGCTCTCACCATACCTATTCAGCAATGAACTTAGAGCCACTGCAATAAGGCAAGAGAAAGAACTACGAGGCATACTGACTGAAAAGGAAGAAATAAAACTTTTATTTGCAAAAGACAGGATGACCTACTTAGACAATCCCACAGAATCTGCTAAAAAGCTACTGGAATATGTACATTTAGCAAGGTCACAGGATACAAAGTCAACTTATAAAAACCAATCTTGGGGCATCTGCATGACTCAGTCAGTTGAGCGTCTGCGTTCAGCTCAGGTCATGGTCTCAGGATCCTGGGATCGAGCCCTGCATTGGGCTCTCCACTCAGCTGCGAGTTTGCTTCTCCCTCTCCCTCTGTGAACTCTCTTGCTCTCAATCTCTCTCAAATGAATAAATAAAATCTTTAAAAAAAATTTTTTTTTAACATTTAAAAAACAATCTTATTTTCTAAGCACTAGCAAAGAACAAAAGAAGTTGGAATTTTTTAAAAAACATTTATTTATTTGAGAGAGAGAAAAGCTAGGGGGAGAGACAGTGTGGGGATGGGGAGGGGCAGAGAAAGAGAGAGAAAAAGTCCTAAGCAGACTTAGTGCTGAGTGCAGGGGCCGACATGGGGCTCGATCTCACTACCCTGAGCTGAGATCATGACCTGAGCCAAAGCTAAGAGTCCAGTGCTTAACCAACTACAGCACCCAGGTGCCCCAGGAAATTGGAATTTTAAAAAAGCATCTTTTACAACAGCATTCCCAAAACATGAAATATTTAGGTATGAATCTAACAAAGGATATGTTAAGAATTATATGCTGAAAATTACAAAATTTTGATGAGAAATTAAAGAACACTTAAATGGAGAAATACAATATTTTCATGAATCTGAAGATTCAATGTTGTAAAAATATCATTTATCCTCAATTTGATCTACAGAGTCAATACATCACAATAAAAATCCCAGCAGACTCTTTTGTAGAAACTGACAAGCGGATTCTAAAATTTATATGGATAAGCAAAGCACCTAGAATACCCAAAAAAAATTTTTGGAAAAGAATAAAGATGTTTGCAACAACATGGACGGAGCTACAGAGAATTATGCTAAGTGAAATAAGGTAGAGAACAATGATTACCATTTGATTTTACTCATGTGGAATTTAAGAAACAAAACAAATGAGCAAAGAGGGAAAAAAAGGGGAAGGAAGGGAGAGAGACGGAGAGGGAGAGGGAGAGAGAGAGAGAGAGGCAAACCAAGAAACAGACCCTTAACTGTAGAGAGTAAACTAATGGTTACCAGAGGGGTGGTAGGTAGGGGAATGGGTTAAATAGATGATAGGAATTAAGGAGTACGCTTGTGATGAGCACCAAACATTGCATGAAAATTGTTGAATCACTATATTGTACACCTGAAACTAACACTGTATGTTAACTAACTGGAATTTAAATAAAAACTTTTAAAAAAACAGAAAAAAAAAGAAGATGGAAGACTCATACTAACTGATTTCAAGAATTACTATAATAATACTTTAATCAAGATGAGGCATTGGTGAAAGGAGAGACAAAGATCAACAAATCAGAAAACAGTTTCTAAAAATAGACCCACATGTATAAAGTCAATTAATTTTTTAAAAAATAATTTTACTGATGCTATATTTTGCATATAATTCGCCCTTTTCAATCGTATGATTCATGGTCAATTGATTTTTGATGAAGGTACCAAAATAATTCAATGGATAAGGTATACTTTTTTCAATAAACGGTGCTGGAACAATTGGATATCCATACATAAAAAAATAAACCTCAACTCATACCTTGCAACATACAAAAATATCAACTTGAAATAGATCATAAACCTAAATATAAAACCTAAAGCTATAAAACTGCTAGAAGAAAACATAGAAGAAAATTTCTGTCACCTCTGATTAGGTAAAGATTCTTTAGATAGGGCACAAAAAGTATAAAAGAAAAAAAGTGTTAAATTGGTTATCAAAATTAGAAATCTCTTATCTTCAGAAGATACTGTTAAGAGAATGAAAAGACAAATTACAAACTGGGAGAAAATATTTGCAAAACACTTACCTGATAAATGATGTGTGGCCAGAATATATAAAGAACTCTCAAAACCCAACTAAAAAGAAGATTCAAACCAATTTAAAAATGAGCAAAAGAAGTAGGAGGCAAATAAGCACATGAGAAGATGCTCAACATCTTTAGTTATTAGGGAAATACAAATTAAAACCACTACGAGATAGTACTATAAACCTATTAAAATAGTTTTAAAAACAGAAACTGATGCTACCAAGTACTGGTAAAGAGCAGAGCAACTGGAACTCCAATACAGTACTAAGGAATACAAAATGGTCCAGCTACTTTGGAAAATGGTTTGGAAGTTTCTCATAAAGATAAGCATATACTTACCATATGACTCAGCAATCCCACTCCTAGGTATTTACAAAAGGTAAGTGAAACATATGTCCACACACAAAGACCTATACACAAATGCTTATAGTGGCCCTATCCATAGAAGCCCAAAACTGAATCACACAAATGTCCTTCAGTCGGTTATAGATGTTCAAAAATGTGCCACATCCATATAATGGAATACTACTAAGCTGTATGAGAGAATAAACTAATACATGCAACCAGATAGACGAATCTCAAAAGCATTAAGGTAAAACAGAAATTGGCAAATTTTTTTCTGTAATGGAGCAACACAGTAAATACTTTAGGTTTTCAGACATATAGTCTCTGCCACAACTATTCAATTCTGCCACTGTAGTGTGAAAGCAGCCATAGACAAGAGGTAAACATGAGTGTGGCTGTGGTTGTTTTTTTGTGGGTTTTTTTTGCTGTGTTCTGAGAAAACTTTATATACACAGGGGCAGCAGGCCTGATATGGCCCCCAGGCAGTAGTTTGCCAACCCCTGTGCTAAATCAAAGATGCCAGACACAAAAGGTTGTATTAATCCACTTATATGGTGATATGAAAAAGGCAAACGAAGAGACAACAAAATCAGTGGTTGTCAAGGCCTAGGGGTAGGAGTAAGGGATTAAAGAAAGGAGCACAAGGCACCTTTTTGGAATGATGGCAATATTCCATATCTTGATTGTGGTGATGGATACATGGCTGTATATGTTTGTCAAAATTCATATACCTTTATACTTACAAAGGGTGAATTTTACTGTATGCAAATTATGCTTCAAGAATCCTGTCTTAGGAAGGAAGGAAGGAAGGAAGGAAGGAAGGAAGGAAGGAAGGAAGGAAGGAAGGGGAGGAGGGGGAGAGGCAGAAGAGGGGGGGAGGGAAATAGGATCAAAGAAGAAAGGAAGGAAACCAGCCAGCCAGCCATTCTTTGGTCCCTGATTCAAATAAACCAAAAGAAAAAAAAATTTTTTTGAGACAATCAAAAATCAAGGAATTGTGAACACTCACTGGATGGATATTTGGTGATGTTTTAAAAATTATTTTTCAGATTTTTAATATGTGATAATTATATTGTAGTGTTTTTCAAAAAGAAGGCATTCTTACTTTTTGAGATACATACCGAAGTTCTTACAGATGAAATTATGTCTGGGATTTACTTTAAAATAGTCCAGTTCAGGGGAACGGAAATGTAGTGATAATTGTTGAAGCTGAGTGGTGGGTAAACAGGGGCTCATTATATTATTCCTGTTACGTTTATATATGTTTGAACATTTCTACAACAGCCAAGTTGGGCTGGGTTTTTTTGAAGAAGGAAAAAAGCATGTAAGAGATAAAAATCATAAATAGTGATTATGCAGTTAGTGTCTACGGAGGTCAGGAAGGTGAAAAAAATGAGAAAAGCCAGAATGATAAAGTCTGGGGCCAAAATCATTCACATCCAATCTCTGAAAACACATGTGACATCCAAACACACACACTGCTAATCATTCTCTTAAGACCTTAAAACTCAGAAGATACAGTTGTATACTTTCACATATCTTTACAAACAATGCATACACAATTGAAAAGTTAAATGTAAAATGAGCAATTTCTTAAAATCCAGAAAACACTGAGATATATAATAATAATAATAATAGCCAAAACACAACAACAACAACAAAAATACTGTATTATCTGGTTCTGGTACAATCACTAGCATTATAACCAAATCTCCTTCTAATTTCACAACCTGTCTTTAGTTATTAAGAATCATACACATAATTTAATGAGAAAATAGGCGCAAGAAAGTAATAGGAGACTTTTTAGTAATATTATAGCAGAAAACATAGCTGATCAGATCAGGACAATAATCCACTTTAACGAGGCAAACTGCTAAAGAAGAACATATACCAAAAATTAATGTTGGAAATAGCTTTAGGATATCTGAACTTTCTTAATCTTATAATAACCTAAGTGGAGATATTATCTAAGAATAAAATCAGATATTAACTATACCCATAGTTTTCTTCATAATATTGTAGAATACTCCACCCTGCTGGAACATGTGAGGAAGCCCCTTTGCATAAGACCATACATCTTCTCCTGTAAAAATAAAAACAGATATAATATTAGCAACAAACAAAAGAGTTCAACCCAAGGTTGCTTAATGATTAACCTCAAACAGAGATTGAAAGGCAGATCTCCTAAATAAGTGACACAGCTTGGTATAACACAAGGAGATGATATTTCCATATCCATGGGACTGTGGTAAACTAGAAAATCCATGGCCCGTTTAAAGGTGGCAGTCACTGCCAAGTGCTGTCATAGAAGAGTGTAGGCCCAATGTTTTAAGACTATATGGCTTTTCAGAAGCCAGAAACCTAGGGTTTTCATGTGAATTCTCCCAATTTTTAAATGTAGGAACTAATTCAAAAAGGTCTTTAAAACTGCATGAGTCAATACTGGTTATATTAAGCAAAATATATCTGAAGACTCAATCCAACACAAAGGAAAGTAGTTCACAACCTTGAACTAGAGCAACAGAGAAGATTATGGAAAGATACTTATTTTTAACAAGTAGAATATAGAATTGTGTATTCTATATTTATGTTAAAACCAAATGAAAATAGATGGAAGGGTCTAGCGAGAAAAGTAAGTAGGTAGACTGAAGATAAGTAATTAATGTATTGTGTTGTTACGAAATTGATCTTTTATTTTTTTATTTTTTATTTTTTTTAAAGACTATTTATTTATTTATTTGACAGAGATAGAGACAGCCAGCAAGAGAGGGAACACAAGTAGGCGGAGTGGAAGAGGAAGAAGCAGGCTCATAGCAGAGGAGCCTGATGTGGGGCTCGATCCCACAACGCCAGGATCAGGCCCTGAGCCGAAGGCAGATGCTTAACCGCTGTGCCACCCAGGCGCCCCCAAAATTGACCTTTTAAATAGAAATTTAGGGGGAAAATGCCTGTTGAAGGGATTCAAAATAACCTTAAGAAGTCTACAAAATGCCCACAAGCAAATGACCATTTCACAAAAACATTTTAAGAACATCCTTGACAGTGACTATTTCAATAAGAAGTTTCAAATAAAAAGACTGATAATTACTGTTCAAAAAGTTAATGAAGAATAGAAGGAACATAAAAATTAGTTACTTTTGAGGGTGCCTGCGTGGCGCAGACAGTTAAACGTCTGACTCTTGGTTTTGACTCAGGTCGTGATCTCAACATTGTGGGGTCAAGCCCAGCGACGGGCTCCACACTCGCCTGCTTGGGATTCTCGCTTTCCCTCCCTCACCTCTAAAATAATTAAATAAATCTTCTTTTTTTAAAGATTTATTTAGTTATTTAGTTATTGAACAGAGAGAGAGAGAGAACACTAGCAGGGGGATCAGCAGGCAGAGGGAGAGGGAGAAGCAGGCTCCCCACCAAGCACCGAGCCCAATGCAGGGCTCAATCCCAGGACCCTGGGATCACGATCTTAGCGGAAGGCAGATGCTTAACAGACTGAGCCATCCAGGCACCCCAATTAAGTAAATCTTCTTTTAAAAAATTAGTTACTTTTGGTTTGTGGAATGATTATTTCTGTTTCTTTATACTTTCACTATTTTGTAATCTGATAATATATATATACTACATTTATAGTCAGGACTTTTTTTAGTTAATCTTAACAAAGAAAGGTTAATTTTTATTTTTCCTACTAGAAGATTATGCTGGATCTCAGCTTTGAATGGAGGTTATAATGATGTGGCTTAATCATTATGTACATGCAATCTCTCAGAGCTCTAACCCCCTCCCACATTTATAAACAGGAATAGGAATTTGCATGGCAGTTGGCTAAAGTTTAGAGTACTCAGTGTATCAGTTTAAAAGTATGCAAATTTTAAAAGCCTTGGCGCTTAAAGTTTCAGTTAACTAGAACATATTCTTACACACAAACACTTCATTGACTAATGATACAGTATTACCAGAATATGGCTAAATTTAAGGGTGGGCACACGAATTTAAAATTCTGAATATTAATAAAAGCCTCCAAATACAGAATGTTAACAATTTATAGAAGTTCCGATTGCTGAACTTATTAAACTTCACTTGGATGAATTATTTCTATGGCAATAACCTTTCATTTAGTTATCAATATTACCTTAAATATACTAAGTATTTTATAAAATACTCAGAATATAATTTACTTGGAAAACATAAAAATTATATAGTAGGGGGGCGCCTGGGTGTCTCAGTCGGTGAAGCATCTGCCTTCGGCTCAGGTCATGATCCTGGGGTCCTGGGAAGAGTCCTGCATCAGGCTCCCTGCTGAGGGAGCTTCTCCCTCTCCCTTTGCCTGCTGCTCCCCTGCTTGTGCTCTCTCTGTCAAATAAATAAGTAAAATCTTTTTAAAAAATTATATGGTAGCACTTAAGTTGTTTTGGTAAAAGTCTGAATAGGTCTCAAAATAGTTAATTCTCCAGAACTGATCACCATTAAATACTAGTTTAAAAAGGACATTTCTTAGTATTTTACATAACTTACTATTCCTTCTTTAAGCAGGCAGAACTCTAAGTAAGAACTCAGAGTGTTTATCAACCTTGTTTTCATTCTGTCCCTCTAAGGATCCTTTTTAAAAATTATTCCTAAGGATCCCTTTAAAACATTTTGCTAAGCTGCCTCCTCCATGGCATTTGAATACTACAGATATACAGATATACTGCTTATCTGTTTATGTACTGCAGTATATCAGAGTTTTATTCATTAAAGATTTTGTTTACCCTCCCCCTCTCCCAAGAACCAAACTTCACCCCCCTTCAGAGCAATCTGTGGCTTCATTGAGCATGCATGCTCTGTTGCTTTAAGGGAAGGATAAATAAATCAAAACCTTTATTATCTACCCAGCTTTGAGCAGGCACTTTACATAGTTTCATTTTCTCATCACAACTAAGCCCTATTTTACAGAAAAAGAAACAAACTCAGAGAGTTTAAGCAATTCTCCCAAGATCAATCAGCTTGTAAGTATAGCAAAGGCAGGGTTTGAATCCAAAGCTTAAGCCCTCCCTTTTCACTGATATTAAAACTTTACCAGAGGTCAAATTGTGTTACAAACATGACAGAACTATCCAGTCTTTTCTCATAGAAATCCAAGGCATCAACAGCTGGCTGGGAGGAAAAAATAGGCAAATTATTTCCTCTGGTATACACATACTTCCACTAAGTCATGTTTGTTGCTAACAGAATCAAGAAAAGAGATTAGAGATCAGGAAGCAGGAATTGTGACACACTGCACAAGTGCCCCAGCAGCATCATACTGCTCTCCACTGCATTTCGCCTCCATCAATTCTACAACTGCCCTGGTTCACGCCTATCTCCTGCCTGCAATACTGCCACCACCTCCTAACTGGTTTTCCCTCCAATCTTGTTCTCCTTAAATCCCTCCTCCTTCCGAGTTACACCTTTAATGGTTCCCCAAAACCATACAGTAAAGTCCAAGCTCCTTTTTCATGGCAGATAAAGGCACTCGAAGAGTCATCCTTGCATTCTCTCCTATCTCACATCTCTCACCGCACCCTAACTTGACTTTCACAAAGCAACACCGCCAAACTGGTCTAGTTCCCAAAGGTCAATAACTGCTATATATTCTTTAAAACTCAATTTAGGTGTCACTTCCTCTTGGATTCTTCGAGTGGCAGGAAGGTAAGTACCTTCCTTGCTACTCCTACGCAGATGAGCACCACAGCCCTCATCACACTGCAGGTTAATTTAGTGTACTTTTCTGCTTCCCCTTCTAGACTAGGTTCTCAAAGTCAGGAAAAGGGCAGCAGTCTATCTGACTTTCTTCCCAGAGCCTGACGCAGTGCTGGGTAGACAGTCGCACTCTTAACATTCACTCAATGAACAAATATGAATGAACAGTATAAATAAGGTTTCTCCTTTTAACAATACCTGAAAGAAGTTCAGAAAAACTTAAATGAAGCAGCACAATGATAACTGTTCTTCAGTGTTAATATGGATAAAATATAACTAATGGAACCATCTATACCTCTTCATGAATCTAATAAAAAAAATCACAGCAAAAACGAAGGGGAAGACTTTCAGTTACAAACTTTCAGTTATCAAATGAATAAATCATCGGGATGAATGTACAGCATGTACATGTTAACTATAGTTAATAATACTGTACTCTATATTTGAAAGTTACTAAGATAGTAGATCTTACCCAAAAAAGTTAAGAATTATTTTTCTACCATTCCATTAGAATGCAAACTCTTAGAGAATAGGAATAGCTTGGTAAAGCATCTAGCAAATATTGTATTAACTCATATTTTTGTTAGTCTCCAATTAATTTTACTTTATAATTCATCTGTTTCTTCACAATAAAGTACTTATATTCAACACATTGTGTGTACATACAAATGTAGAAAGAAGTCTATACCACCATCATCGATAACCTCTGTCCACACTTTTTCTAAAATCTTCCTCCTAAAAGTCTTCAGTTCTCCTACGTTAAACAGTAGTTATATATGCCAGTGGTATTACAGATGGTTTTTCTTTTATCTGCCTTTTTCCTCTTTAAGAAGTAATTTTTAACTTTAAAAAGTATGTTAAAGTGAAACATTTTTTAGGGGCGCCTGGGTGGCACAGCGGTTAAGCGTCTGCCTTCGGCTCAGGGCGTGATCCCGGCGTTCTGGGATCGAGCCCCACATCAGGCTCCTCTGCTAGGAGCCTGCTTCTTCCTCTCCCACTCCCCCTTCTTGTGTTCCCTCTCTCGCTGGCTGTCTCTATCTCTGTCGAATAAATAAATAAAATCTTTAAAAAAAATAAAGTGAAACATTTTTAAAAATAACACATTTTTCTAACTTTTACTACTAATAATAAAATCATGGGGTTAAAAGTGGCCCAATTTTCTAACTGGATTTTTTTTTTTTAAGATTTATTTATTTGACAGAGAGAGAGACAGCCAGTGAGAGAGGGAACACAAGCAGGGGGAGTGGGAGAGGAAGAAGCAGGCTCCCAGCAGAGCAGGGAGCCCAATACAGGGCTCCATCCCAGGATGCTGGGATCATGCCCTGGGCCGAAGGCAGATGCTTAACGACTAAGCCACCCAGGCGCCCCTTCTAACTGGATTTTTTAAAAGGCAATTGAAGTTTCTACTTTGCAATTTATGAAGCAAGCAAATTTTAAAATCTAACATCTATATGAAATATATATAGGTTTTTAGTGAAGTATAATTGACACACAATGTTATATTAATTTCAGGTGCGCAACACAGTGATTTGACAACTCTATAGATTATGCTGTGCTCATAAGCATAGCTACCATCTGTCACCATACTGTGCTATTATAATACCACTGACTATATTCCCTATGCTGTACCTTTCATCCCCATGACTTTTTCATTCCATAAGTGGAAGCCTGTATCTCCCATTCCTCTTCACCCATTTTGCCCATTCCCCCCAACCCCACAACCATCAGTTTGTTTTCTGAATTTATGTGTCTGTTTTTGCTTCTTTGTTTTGTTTTTTTAGATTCCACATATAAATAAAATCACATGGTATTTGTCTTTCTCTGACTTATTTTACATAGCATAATATCCTCTAGGTCCATACATGTTGTCACAAATGGCAAGATCTCATTCTTTTTCTATTGCTGAGTAATGAAATATCTTTTTAGGGCATCTGGCTGGCTCAGTTGGAAGAGCATCATGACACTTGATCTTGGGGTTGTGAGTCTGAACCCAGCATTGGTTATAGAGATTACCAAATAAACTTAAAAAAAAAAAAATATATATATATATATATATATTTTTTTTTTAAGACTCTCTTCAAGATACCTAAAATTAACTCTGAACTCAAATATCTATGACCATAAAATAAACTGGCCAAAATGTAAATTTAAACTAGGAACATGGGACTATTTCTACTAGAAATAATCCTAAATCTATTCATTAGCTGAAAGAATTGTTGCCATCTCTCCACCCTTCCTGCAGATCCTCCCATCTAAAAATGTATCTACCTTATCAATAGTCAAAACCATTTCTAAGAAAGACATGCCTGTTTCTCTCCTTATACTGAGTCCCTGAAGTGTGTCCAGCCCATACAACTTTTAGCGTCATCATTAGCATTGAAAGATGTATTTATCATACATATACATGCACACAAACCTGTGTGTAAATGTTTACACACAAACACACTGCCTGAGTTTCTCTGGGAAGTAAAAATGTTAAAGACAACTATCGTATTTTACTTTATAGACACTTGAATTCTTTGAATATTTAAAAATAATATAAATTTGTAACTGAGAAAATATGAAAGAAAATAAAAGGTGTCAAAGTAGTTGAGTAGAGAAAGGAATAGAATCCATGTTTAACTTAAATCTTCAAAGTATGATAATATAAATTCATGTATAACATATACTTATCTTAAGATATATCTATATGCATCTTTCAGGAAGATAAAAGATATATAAAAATCAAACAAGTTTTGGGACGCCTGGGTGGCTCAGTCATTAGGTGTCTGCCTTCGGCTAAGGTCATGATCCCAGCATCCTGGGATTGAGCCCCACATCGGGCTCCCTGCTTTGCTGGGAGCCTGCTTCTTCCTCTCCCATTCCCCCTGCTTGTGTTCCCTTTCTCACTGGCTGGCTCTCTCTCTCTCTCTTTCAAATAAATAAATAAAATCTTAAAAAAAAAAAAAATCAAGCAAGTTTCTCAACTCCTGAAAGGTTGCTAACCTTTTAGAGTGAAGTGGGGTAAATATCACAAGTAGCTCAATTCTGTTAAAGCAATTCCAAACTGACAGATTCTGTTTTTCACAAATTTGTCTTTATCTCTTGAAAAAGAAAACTAACTAAGAAACTTAATGGAATACACTACTAAGAAAAAAGAAATCAGCCTAGTATTTATGATGGATGATACAGCATCTGTCATGCCTACCACAAAGCAAGTCCACCAAAAAATGGTCTATGAAAAAATTTAATAACATATTTTGTAATGCCAGGGTCAAAGTCACTCACATATAAATAATGAAGATGACAGTCTACAAAAATTGTTCAATAATCTCCAAGTAGTCTGGATAAAACAGATTAAAATGTGAAATATTACAGGTAGAACATTATTTCATTTTAAACTATCATCATACATTCAAAGTGACTAGTTTCATGAATGGTTCATACTGAGCAAAAGACTGATGCATTTGTTGATACAAATAAATAATAATTAAATGCCCTCAGTTGAGATCCTGCAGGTAAGTTTATGCAGGACTATGTCTCATCCATCTTTATCTCTAGTTCATAGCAAAACAAATGTTTTGCCGAAAAAAATCTATATTCATTCATTCAACAAGCATTTATTTGGCACCTAATAAGTGCCAGGCCTATACTAAGTGACAAAGTATTCATCACTGAAAAAAACAGGCTACTGTCTCTGCCTTTGTGGAGTTTACAATACAGTGTGGTAAGCAACTAAATAAGTAAATCAACAAATAAGGCAATGAAAATTTTTAATAGGGTATGAGAGAAATGAACAGAATACAATGATAGAGGAGGCCTACTTAGAGTGGTTAGCAAAGGTCTCTCAAACCCGAAGATAATGGTCAGGAGAAAGCCTCTCTAAGAAGGTAGTATTTAAGCCTAAACCTAAATGAGAAGTATCCAGTTATTAGAACAGCATAAGGCTTGACGCACTCTTTTCTAAACTAACATATCAGCAGCTTAGCGGATATCTGGTAATTCACAAAGTAATTTCTGCATTTTGAAATTCGCAATTTTCTAAATAAACCCTGTCATTTTCCTTTTTCCAGCCCTCTCCAAACTAAACATCAATGGTTTTCCAGCACTCTTTACGTAAGGTTGTATGTTTGTGTGTGCATGTGTATCCCCAAAAATTGACATTTTTACCAACACGTCACTTTTTATTAAGAATATCATAGAGGGGTGTCTGGGTGGCTCAGGTGGTTGGGCGTCCCATTCTTTATTTAGGTTCAGGTCACAGTCTCGGGGTCATGGGATCAAGCCTGCATCGGGTTCTATCCTGGGCATGGAGCCTGCTTGGGATTCTTTCTTCCTCTCCCTCTACCCCTCCACCCCCGCTCGCACTCTCTCTAAATAAAAACAAAACAAAAAAGCCAAAAGAGATTATCTTCTACATAGTTCAAACACAGTTAAAAGAAATAAGAGAGGTAAAAAAAGAATGTTTATAGAGGGACTAATACAGGCCAGCCACTCTCTTAGTATTTTTACAGCAGAAAATCTCTCAAGTGCTACAGTATGAAATGAACAAAACACCTTTTTTATGCTCAAATTTGTGTTGGGATAGATTTAAGAGATGTGTGGGTTTATTAGGGCAGCAATATAAATGTTGGAGGTAAAGAGGGAAGGTATCATAACAAAAAGACATAATCTTATTGAACTCATTTCAGTCCATAGTCTAGTACTCAGATATTCAGAGTTCCAGAAACCTCAAATGAAACTCAAAAAGTGACTAATTATAAACCAGAACTATATTTTACTAATTTTCATTATAAAATATATTATTATGCTGACCAGATTTAAAGTACTGATCATAATCTCACTCTTGCCAATTTATTTATCTGCAATGGAGAACACAGTCTTCTAAGTGAACATAATCCTCATCTGCACTCTCACCTGTACATCAATACTTATATTAATTAGGAAGTTAAATGAGTGCTCAGAAGAGATACTTGATGATTACAGAATCCCTAGAGGGATACAGTTCCTTCAGCCAGGCCATGGTGAGGACTGATGAAGTATTCCCACCCCTAGAGATTACCTTTCTAGTTACCAGAATTTTCATGAACCCCAGATGATGTATCTTTTCCCTTTGTACAGCAGTGTATAAACAGTGCCAAATTCTGCTTTTCAACTCTTTTTCAATGTTCAGTGCTGACCATCCATTCCATTTCTGCTGACACAGACTCTCTTTACACATGTTGTCATCTATTTAATCCAATCAAAAACATTTCAAAGTGCCTACAACCTGCTAGGCACTATACTAGGTACTGCGCATCCAAAGTTAGATAAGAGATGAGCCATATCCTTAAGAGTTCATCTTCTATTGAGGAAGACCTCCTCTTTCCTTCTTTTTTTTTACCCGGGGGATTGACAGTTTTTAAAGTACCTTCTGCATATACTTAATTTTATCCATTCTCTGCTGATGTTATTTAATTTTCAGAGTTCTAGGAGTACTTTATTGTTTCCCTGTGTACCAACTACAAAGGGTATTTTGTAGAGAAGACGTAACCAAAGTATTGGGGAGTTAAGCAGCTTGCCTGAATCACTAAGTTAATAACTACTGGAGCCAAGATTCAAATTCTAGGTCTTTCTGACTCCAAAGATCACACAATCTTTCCTCTATTTCATGCAGTCTCTAAGAAACCAGAAACTCTAAGAGACAGAAATACACAGTGCCTAGTACATTTCTTGACATATCCCCCAATTTGATGGCGATGTTTGCCAAAATAAAATCAGCAATATCAAGTTATAAATGTGTATAGGGCTTTTAGATCTCCTATTAACTTCTAGGCCTCCAAATTTAACTGGCCAGGAATAAATCTTCATTTTGGTAGGTCAAGGCCCAATTCACTGATTTTACTATTTTAGAAAACAGAATCAAAACCCAGATCACTTTTCCAGTTAAAAGCTCTAATCTCAGCAAAAATAAGGCTCTTCTGATATGCAATATAAATTTTAATTCTACTTTAAGCCTTAGTAAAGCATATTAAGAGTGATTTTAAAAACAAAGATTAAGCAAATAAAAATAAGGTTAAAAGTGCACCACTGGATCATATCCCAAATCACCTAAAGCTTTAGTTTACATATTTGGTTGATAATTTTAATTTATGCTGAATTATTAAAAAGAAATGCTTCTTAAGCAACCCCATTAACATCTACCTCTGTTTCTTATATTTCTCATGAGTTATAATAGTTCATTACAATTGATGGCATAGAGTCAGTAAGCAAGGAAATTACTTAAACACAAATCCTAATGTACAAATAAAAATGTGATGAACTGGGAAAGGAAGAACAGGAAATGGAGGACAGAGACTATTAGGTGGGAGTGCAGTGAGAATATAAACACCAGAAACTGCAATTCATCAAACAGGAAGTCCTGAGATCACATGACATGCAGGAAAAGAAAATTTAAAAATAAATGAAAAGGGGCAAAGTGGGCAGGCTCAATAGAGCCCAGGGGGGGAAATAAATACATTATAAGACTATTTTTAAAAATTACAATAATAAATCATATTTAAATAATCTGGTGACAGTTAAGGGACTACTTTCACTTTCTCAGTTATGCTGTCCTAAATATTTACTCAGTAGAGAATCATGCTAACATATATCCATTTACTGTGAAAAAAAAAACAATTGAAAATAATCTCCTCCTAAACTTTATATAGAATCAGAGTTTTTACGATGACCACAGATTTTTTTTTCACAAAGACAACAGAAAAACTCAATGCATTATATTCACAATTAATAAAATAACCATCTAGGTTAAAATTATCTTACCCATTAATGTTGCTAAAAGACATAAGGAGTACATTTCTTTGTCAGCTTGCTCCTGAAGTTCCTTAGATAGTTTACCAGTAACGGCAATCTCTTCTTGTTTCACAGTGTGGGCCGAGTGTGCTGCAGCCGACTGACCACCTTCCGCTTTACTTTTTAGAATCTCTATTGTAATTCTGTCACCATGCTGTAAAGGAACTGGCTCCTTTTCCATTCCTGCCTGGGGTGGCATTAACTCTTTAGGAGGAAAGCCATATCGAATACACTGTAAATATGGAGGAATGTTAAATTCTCTGGCTATGCTTTCCTGAAGTTCAAAAAAGGTCGTTGAAGACTTAAGTGTAACCATGGACTGTCGTCCATCATTAGTTGTTATTCGGATCTTTTTCTCCTTAGAAGTTGTTGGTGAATAGGGAGCCTTGGTAGGCGTAGCAGGTGCAGAGGATGGGCCATCACGAATGGTACTAGGAGAAACAGTCCTAGGCTGCCCTTTTTGTTCTTGTTTTAACTTCTCTGTTTTCCGTTTCTGCATTACAGCAGCCTGTTCCGTAATATTCTGTTGAATAGTTCTTTCAGTTTTACTCATGTTTAATTCCTCCTTGTGCAAAGTTTTTGTTTTCTGTCCAGTAAGAATAATTTTAGTTGGGAGCTGAGACTCCGACTCTTGTCCTTGTACATCTCCGACTCTTTGGGCATGAGCACCATCTATATTTACAGGAGTATAATCATCAGGATTCTTTTTGGCAGTCTGATGCAATATAGTGTGGACAACTTTCTGAACCAGGATTTCACTCCCAAATTCACCTGGAAAGTGCTTGGTAACAAGTTTCATTGCAACATCATAAACATTACTATTCAAAGATGAATCACTTTCATACTGGAACCAATATACTGTTTCTCTGACCACTCTTCCACCCCATTCCAAAGTAATAGGAAAAGCTTCTGGTAGATTGTCATACTCTTTACCATCCCAAAAATGTTTGAATCCACAACCACATTTGCCACCAGTGGACCTAGAATTAGTTCTGTCCCCATCCAAATACACAATAGACCCATCTCCTCTGACCCTTCGCACAGATGTGCCATGGCACCAATTACAAGCTGTCAGGTTACTCAATCCGTAGTCTGGTACCAGAACATCTTTCACTGAATCATATGAGCAAACTAAATTGTTCAAAGGAAAGCTATAATTTTTGTCAGGCCTCAGCTGTCCATGAGTACTTTTTGCCAGGTTATACAGTTTCCCTCCTGGAGCCAACCACTCTGGAGGAACATGAAGTTCAGAAAGGGCACCACAGAGCAAACATTTGTGAAGGCGATTATCCATTACTGCTTTTTTAGCAGCTGCTGTGACTTCTTCAGGCTGAACTCCTATCACCCCAGTCCTCCTGTAGAAATACTGATGGACGTCAGCAACCAAACTAGGATGGATACCATGTTTGTCCATAAAGACTTCTTCCATAGCAGCAACAAGCCTAAGTAAGTATTTATCCTGCAAACTTCTGTCTCCTCCAATAACACAACCACCATCCTCCTCAAGTTTAATGTACTTTTTAATAAGGTCCTGAGGCACACCCCACGCTTTCGGCAGCAAATTCATAGGCAATTTGGGCAAAGCAGCCCCTTTTATGCCTACCAAGGGGATATAATGGTTTCTACCAGAGCTACTCCACGCAATACAGATTGGTTTGTTCAAATGACCATCTCTCCCTGTGCACTTCTCTGCAGGGATGAGCCCAGGCAGAAAGGTGGCTGAATAATCACCAGAGCTTCTCATGCCACTGAGAGAATCTAGCAGAATAATAGGGCGATGTAATACATTGGCAAGGCCAAATATGTGGATGTTCCTCAAGCCCAAGGGAACACCTTCAGGTGGTACAAACAGAGGGTCACACTCATTGATAATGTCCTCCCATTCAGCGGCATCAATGAAGTCATGGAACAGGGCTTGATACTGGGCCAGGTGCTGCTGAAAATGTTGCTTAAGATTCTCTCTCAAGGCATGCCAGAAGAGCTCCCGGCCTACTAGAGCCCGGGACACAGCATGCACCAAGCAGTGTCCATCCCCGTCCACATGAACTGGAATGAGGCATTCCTGGCTTTTATTGGCCCGCTTGATGTCCTCAAGAGTGTCATGCAAATACAGGAGGCTTCCGGAGCGGTCTTTGCCATAGCCCACCGTGTTAACATGCTCTGGTTCGATGAGGAAGGCGCGGTCACCTAGTAAAGCGCAATCAAACAGTTCACCCTGGTTCATGTCCCGGAGAAGCTTAGCCCTGCCTGTCTGTTTATCCATTCCATAGCGAGCTAATATGGGCGACAACAATTTGCAGTGGTAGTTAGAAAGGCCCATCACCTTTACCAGTTCCGTGTTCTTCTTGGGTGCCCCTGTCACCCCGAGCAGCGCGTTCCGCAGCAGGTTGTGTAGCACTACGTCCGGGTCGGTCACCTCCTCCACCCCCAGCAGCTGTTGCTGCTCGTGCCGCTGTCCGCACTCGGTACACTCGATGCTGACAGAACCGGAGGCCGGGAAGAACAGACGCGCCTGGCACTTCGGATCCGGGCAGCTCCCGGAGAGGATTCTCCGGTCCCTCCGTTTCGAGAGCCCCCCCGGAGGAGCCGCCGCCGCCAGGGACGGCGGAGTCTGCGGAGCCTCAGGGGGAGGAGGTGGCGGCGGCAGCGGAGGCGGCGGCGGCGGCTGAGACATACCTCTCGGCTCTCGTGTCTCGCTCCGCGTCCCAAGCGACCCTCAAAGGCTCATAGCCCAGACCCCCACCAGCCCGACTCTGTCTAGTCCAGGCCCAGGGCGAATCACTTTCCTTTCCCCACCAGCTCCTCCTCCTCCTAAGCGAAGGCGGAAGCGCCGGACGTTGTTTCTCTTCTTACTTCTCCACTGCCGTAGCCGTTGCCCCGAACGTAACGGCCACCACCCTACCCAGCACTCACACTCACTCACTCTCGCTCTCTCTCTCCCTCAGACACACAGACATACACGCCCTCACTGAGAGTGCGCAGGCGCAGCTACCGCTCTGCCCTCTGGGAATTAGAGTCTTGCAGCCTCTCCCCTAGTCGTTGAATGCTAGGATCTTGGATCCATAAAGAACTACAAATACCGAGAGGCCAAGCAGTCCAGCGCCCACGGAGAGGAGGAAGAGGAAGGCAATAGGAAGGGGGGCAGAAAGGAAGACGGTCACTCATATTGCTTGCCGGGAGTTGTAGTTTTAACTGGATCTCCTTTGTCGTTTTCCCACTTCTGGGGCACAAGCGAAAAAGAATGAGAGACCACATTTCCTAGGATGCCCTGCGGTGCGTTCAGCCTCACTTCCCCCTTAGGCGGAGAGAAGGATACAGGGAAGCTTGGTAAAAACAGAATTAAAGGGAATGGGTGTCGGAAGCGGCGGGTCTGAAGTTCACGACTCCTAGAAGGGGAGGGGAATGAAAGGCTCTCAGTGAAGAAGGTACAGTAAATAAATGTCCAGCGATATGGCGGGCTGGGAAGTTGAATGAAATGATCTAAGGTAGACTGGAGGTCGTAAAAGAAAAAGGGAAAACAATGAACTGATTCTCAGAGTATTTCATGAGGTCTTTTTTCTGCCACATTTCTCTGTTCTCATTGCTACCTCTATTCCAAGCCACTGAGGTGCCTAAGTCACCTTTCTGCCTTTTCCCCCTCTCTACGGAGGGTCACTGAGGCGCCATTTGTTTCCTAGTTCCCTGTAAGTCTTTGCAGTTTACAGTACAAATAACAATACCTTGGAGAGGTAGAGAGTCGTATGTACATACAAAGCGCCTTTTAACTAGATACGGTTTGCTTCTTACAGCCCTCTCCTCAGAGAGTTATAACAGCTATCATTTGTTAAGTTCTTAATATAGTCCTGTCGCAGCCTTTGCATATACAATATCATTTGATCTTCATAATAACCTTGTTAGAAAACATGTCCAGGAAGGAAATGACTTCCTCAGGTTCACACAACTAGTTAGTGACTGTTAGGCATTCAGATCCAGATCTGTACCCATTTTACAGACAGGGATATAGGCAGGAAAGGTGAGACCAGTTTTATATAAAATAATAACTAACTTCCTGTTACTATTGCTTTATAGTTTGCAAAATATGTTCACATATATCATCTCATTCTCCCACCAGTCCTGTAATACGTTACCGGGTATTGTTGACTCCATTTACAGTTATGGAAACAGACTAGGAGTTAAGTGGTTTGTCCAAGGTCAAATCACCAGTGTATCTCTGATACATTAGCTTTTTATGCTATTTTCTACAAAAGAAAAGAGCTGTTAAGCTCAGACCTTTTGTTAAGCCTCTGGGTCTCAATGACTCAAGGAGTAGTAAAGATGTTTACCCTTAAGAAGGCAGCACAGCTTTATTGTGTGCTTGGAAACTGCCTCTTCATGCAAAACACATTGATACGTTAACTGAAAGCTAGTATTGTTTTAATTATTATTGTACAGTCAGCCTCTTTCACTTATTCTGGAAACTCTTGCTTTCTGAAATCTTAGATAAGTGAACTGTCTCAAAATTTCTGAAACATTTGGCGCAAAATAGACACATCAGTGCAGTCCGTGAGGTCATTTGAGTCTTCTGCAGCTGCCAAGGGGATTGTTTACCTTATTAGGTTTTTTGAATAAATAGAATTTGATGCTTTGAAATGAACCATCTGTAAGACACTCCTAAAAGGTGTTAGTACTGACTTTCACCCTAATTATTGACTATAGTTTTCTCAAAAGAAATATGTTTGAAAGAGAAATTCTTCAAATGTTTTCTCACCCAGTTCTTTCAGGCCCATACAAAAAATGCTGTTAACTTCATACAAGATAGGTAATGTTACTTAACTTGAAGGGGATAATTTTCAATAAAGTTTTTCTTAATTCATGCAGGAGAAGTTGTTTATTTCTATTCTGACAATAGTTTGGTGGTAACTACTTGGAACTGATTTTTTTATTGAGTGTTTATAAGTTGAGAAATTGAATGTGCCCATTAAATGGAAATCATTGTCTACTGTTACTGAGAAGTTACACCTGCAGTGCAATTTTATTTTCCTCATATAGAATCCAAAGAATTGAATTATGAAAGCTTCAGAGCAAATGAAAGATAACAGCAGTGTTATCTGGCATGCACTTTTATGTCTTGACATCACCAAGGCAGATTTTCCTTACTGATAATATATATGAACAGTGAAATAGATTTTTTAAATTGTATCTGAATGTGTCATTCTGAATCACACTTGACAAAATCATTCTTAACAAAACCCTACTGAAGAAATGGGTAGCCTCTCTCTGGCTTGTCAAGCACAATCCATTCAACTGATCCATTGTCCCCATGTGGAACCTTGATTAGTTAGAAACATTCTTCCCAAACTAAATCTGACATTTCAACCCGTTTGTTACTATAGTTCTAGTTTTAAGAATGATACTTTTGAGAGGAAAAAATAAAATACCCTGGTATAAAGCATAGTTGATAGGCGGAAGGAGAGGAGTTAAGTTTTCAATCAGTTCTGGAGTTGAATTAGGTCATTTAACCTACAAATCACTTATTTAACGAGTCTGTAGATGCGAAGTGCAAAAAGAAGAAAGCTCACAAATAAAGGGGCAATGATATTAACCATACCAAGTTCAATATGTGAATTAGTCTTTTACAGGCATTTAGAAGGCATGGGTACCTGTAAAGTAAGAAAATTTTGTTAGGACAAAATATAACATGCTGTTTCTTATAAGGCCGTAGGAGTGTAGAAAGCTTCTAACCTCCTTATGTGAGATACACATGCTTTCCTCCTCTTCTCCCCAAATTCCATGACCTTAATTGTCTATTAACTTTCAAAAGAACTTGATGAGATTCCTAATGGTTCTTGTTCTTGTCTCAGTATTCCAGATGCAAAAATGAGCTGAGGCCCTGATGTTAGCTGCTCTGATACATACCTCTTTTACCACCTTTATCCCAGCATGACTTCTATCTGAATTGCCAAAATATAGTTAAATCCTTTTTTCCCCCATAAATTTCTAGTATGACATTTCTAAAATTTCTGTATTGCTGTTAGCATACCTAGTAAATGAGAAAGCAAGGGGCATCCACTTAAGAGAACAACCATCATTGTTTTTTTCTCTTATATTGGAAAAGGAAGGGAATCATAACTTTGGGGATTGTTTAAATCAGCCACATACTTTTTTAAAAAAGATTATTTTATTTATTTGAGAGAGAGAAAGAGCAAGCACAAGCCGAGGGGAGGGGCAGAGGGAGAGGGAGAAGCAGGCTCCCTGCTGAGCAGGGAGCTCAACTCGTGGCTCAATCCCAGGAACCCTGGATCGTGACCTGAGCCAAAGGCAGACACTTAACCAACTGAACCATGCAGGCACCCCAGGCACATACTTTCTTATATGAAATATCCATCTGTACTAGGAGTTGACTGTGTTCCTCCAGATTCCTCCCCCAATTAGACTTTGAGTCACAAGTTTTGTTGAAACTCGGGGTGGACATGCGAGGGACTTAATTACTGAAATAGGTATTGTAGGAACTTAAAGGGACGCAGAAGGCCATTCCTTACCCAAAGGAACTCAGTCTAACAGAAGAAATAGGCTCGACCAAATTGTTCATAAATACAAGTAGAATAAAGCAGACAACTGATCAAAACAATACAAGAAAATAAATATCACAGATGCTGTGAAAAAATTTATTGAGGGCTTATTGTATGGTGGGTGTTTTTAAGAATATTATCTTAATCTTTAAAACAATCCCTGAGCGGCGCCTGGGTGGCTCCCAGTTAAGCGTCTGCCTTGGCTCAGGTCATGATCCCAGGGTCCTCGGTTGGAGTCCAGCATCAGGGCTCCCTGCTCAGTGGGAAGACTGCTTCTCCCTCTCCCTCTGCCCCTCCCCCCTGCTCATGCTCTCTCTCTCTCTTTGTTTCTCTCTCTGTGTGTGTCAAAAGGATAAATAAAATCTTTAAGGAAAAAAAATCCTGTGACATAGGTAGTATTGTTTTTATTATACAGATGAGAAGATTTAACTCTGGAAGGTTAACATTCTCATCATTACTACCACCCAGCTAGCAAGTAGCAGACCTGGCCTTCAAATCATGGTTTTCTTCCATGTTCACTCACTCTTTCCACCANATTACAGCTGCTTTGTGATTTGAGAGAGAATTAGCCAAGAAATGAGTGCAAACTGGTGGCCAGTGGCCAAACTCGGCTTACATGTGTTTTTGTTTGGCCAGAAGCAGTTTAACTTTTTTTTTTTTTTTTTTACTGTGAACATCTTTGTGCACTGGCCAGCACTTTAACATCATATACCAGGTCCCCTTGAGACATATTACCTGCCTGGCTCCAGAAAGCATTTGCATTTTCTGTATCAGACAGTAACTGGGGACAGAGAGGAGCGATTCTTAAAAGGCTCACAGAGAAGGTATGTTATAGGGCAGAAGGAGGACTTCGTGAGCAAGAGTTGCAGAGAGAGGTGCTTGGGTGGCTCGGTCGGTTAAGGTAGGCTGCTTAGCCTACCTTCATGTGGTGAAGGTCAAATTCTACCTAAGTAACATCTCTGCATTGCCCAATAGAACCATCTGCAGTGATGGAAAGTCCTATGCCTGTCCTGTCTAGTATGGCAGCCACTAGCCACATGTGGCTATTAGGTACTTGAAATGTGGGCAGTGCAAGTTAGGAACTGATTTGTTAACTTCATTTAATTGTAATCAAATTTAAGTAGCCACATGTGGCTATGGCTCTCTATTGGCAGCACAAATCTAGGTCCTTACAGCTACTAAGTCTACATTAAAAATAGTGATTCCCCAAATTCCAGTGAGTTCCTGGCTATGGTGGGGGTCAAGGGATGGGGACTGACTGCAAAGGGAACAAAGGAACTTTTTAGGATGATGGAAATATTCTTTATTTTGATTATGGTGATGAGGACATGAATATATACATTTGCCAAAACTCATCCAACTGAACTCTTTAAAAGGGTGCATTTGTGTGTGTAAATTATATCTCAATAAAGTTGATTTTAAAAGGAAAAAAGGGGCACCTGGATGGTGCAGTCAGTTCAGTGTCCAACTCTTAGTTTTGGCTTAGGTTATGATCTCAGGGTCCTGGGATCGAGCCCCACATCAGGCTCTGTGCTCAGCACAGAGTCTGCTTGAGATTCTCTCTTGCTCTCCCTCTGCCCTTCCTGCTTGTGTTCCCTCTCTCTCTCTCTCAAATAAATAAATCTTTTTTTTTTTTTTAAGGTAAAAGAAAAAAAAGAGTTGAGTTCCAGAAACAGGAGTTCCATCTCTAGTCTACCTAAAGCATGCCTTCTGCAATCCCATTTTTTTCCCCTAAGAACCAGCATAGTCTTTACTATATTACAGGACCCTGTGTGATCTGGCCCTTGGCTACTTCAGACTTTATTGCCTTGGCTCATGCTTCTGCCACACTGACCTCCTTGTTGGTCCTCAAACAGTCCAAGTACATTCCTGTTTCAAGGCCTTTGCACGTGCCCTTCTGATTGGAAAACTTTTCCCAGATAATCATTTAGGTGTCTGCTCAAATGTCAGCTCCAGCAAGGTGCCACTCCTGCCAACCTCTCTAAAATAGCACCTCTGTCCTTTTCACCCTCCATGTCCTTATCCTGCTTACTTTCTTTACAGCACTAATCACTATCGGAAATTATATAATTACTTGTCTATTGTCCTCCTTCCCCATTAGACTGTAAGGCTGTTCATAAGGGCAGGCAGTTTGTTGATTGTTAGATTCCCTGTGCCAGGCACACAGTAGCCTCAATAAATATTGCTCAATGAATGAATGGCTATCATCCATGGCAGTGTTTCTCAGCCTGACATCCAAGCATACACCTTCATTGAAAATCCACAAATTCTCTAAAAGATTTTTTTTAAATTCTGTGTTGTCAGTTTGATACTAATCTAAAACAATATTTATGATTTCTCAGATGAGCACCTTAAAACATGAAGTTTTGAATGCCTGAGTTCATTTAGAGTTTAGGATTTTGTGTCAGGTGAAAACCAAAGGACATCATGACAAAATGTATAAAGATTTTATTTTGATAGAGTTGGTTCATCACATGTCACACAGTAGCCTAGACATGCCAAACTCAAAAGAGCCAACACTTTAACTGCCAGTGCCACATTCCAGTTAGAAACAGAAATTGCACAAAGCACGCACGTGTGCACACACAAACGTACACACACACTCATTCGGAACAACTTAGTAGCCATAAGTGAACTAGTAAATACACAGGAATTGTTTTGTGGTTTCCAGCAATAATCAGATTAGATACTATTTAATTAAGATGTCATACTTAAAAAGGGATGAGGTGCCTGGCTGGCTCAGTGGGTAGAGCATACAACTCTTGATCTTAGGGTCTTAAGTTCAAGCCCCACGTTGGGCATAGAACTTACTTTAAAAGAAAGCTGTCAGACACTCAAAAATACTAACCCTATCTTATAATATGTGACTGCTTTACAGTTACCAGGTGATAATTTAAACTGGCATTCCAGGATTTTGTAGCACTAGAATTTTTATTGACATATGTGATCTGATCTCGAACTATCAGCAGAAAACCTGGAAGTTATTAATACAGTGTGTTTGTGCAAACAGGTATCATTACATTGACATTATTAAAGTAAACATACAGAGACACATTTAATATAGATCAGAAGTTGCATCTTAATGCTCATAAGCCCAACAGTTCACAATTCAAATTAACATTAATTTTAAATGGCTGCACCAAATAACCACTGTCCTTGGAGCAGGAGAATGCTTATCACTGCAGTTATATTACTTTTCCTTCTTTTATCATTTTCTTTCCCTTTATTTAAAACCCAAAGGGTACTTTTGGGGCAAAAGAAAATAGGTTCAAGAGTTTACGAAATAAACACTTTATCTTCATTCCAGTTACAATCTCGACTTTTTGTAGAATGCCCTGATGTCTCTATCTGAACCTTCTAGCTCTGTTCCCTAAACACAGTCTAATTCAATTCCTTCCATGGGTATGACATAAAGAGTCAGAAGAAGCATTACTTGACACATTTTTTATACATATAGTCTCATAAGACATTTTAATAGGCGAGAATAGAGCAAAAGTACAAGGCGGCATACTTTCTTAGCCCTTTGGATCATTTACATAAATCTTTCATAATAGTCCAAGATAAAAATGCATTATAATTATGTACAAGAATATAAATGCAGTCCGTAAGGTTTTTATTTTGGTGGGCAGGAAACTATTGGAAATTATGTGTGGGTGTACTAAATTAAAGCATCAGCACTAGGTGTCAGCAGATCACAACATTGGAGAGTGCCTCAGTTTGGGCATTGGTCAAACAGCAATAAATGGACTTATGTCTTTCACAATAACACCTCTTGCCGAGCATGTTCCCATTCAAACATTAATTTTCAGCCTGACATTGCTAAGTGTGCTCCACAAATTCTATGGATATTAATAGGTATCATGTTGAAGGGAGGGTTCTATAGTCAAGTAATTTTGAAGTAATAAGTAATTGAAGTTGGTTTTCTTCTTTTTCCACTAAGGACTTCTCAGAGCCTCTCTATGCTGATGACACTGTGATTCCAGAGGACAAGCAGTGATGCTTCCAGAATGTCTGGGGAGAGAAGGGCTTAGTGGCAAGAGTCTGCTTGCAGCATAACACACTAGGATCTATTACATCTTTCATTTTGCACATTATTTTATTTACCGTGTATATTTTGGGGTGATCTGGGGGTGCTGATAGAGATAATGGGAATGTTAAAACCCAAGCCACCCTTGACATTATTATTGATGGGTAGCATTTCCACACCCCCTCAGCCACAAAAACATCTTGAATTTGTGTCAGAGGCATATATTTTAGGAAGAACCAACACAGAGAAATAGTGCCTCTCATCATGGTCTCTACTTTTATCAGTGTGTTTAAAAAGGAGTTAATGCTTGCCCATATCTTCTCGTAGTTTGTGGAAGCTTTTTCTATTTAATGTTTTCATCTAGCTGACATGTATTTTTGTACAAGATGTGAGGGAGAGATTCGACTTATTTTATTTTCTCTTTATTTTATATTGCAAAATACCAGTTGTCCCAAAACCTTGCAGTAAGTATGTTTTTGGTTTTGTTTGTTTTCAGGTCCAGAACGCTTCAGATCAACTTACCAATAAGTTCAGTATGTAAAAGATAGACCAATATGGTTGAAATGGGAATGAATGAGAGTTATTGCAACTTGCCAGCAGCGCATTCCCCTATTCCCACCTCCCGACAAGGTGTACTTTGAAAACCACTGGAAAAACTCATCCCCTCATAAATGGCTTGAAATGCCCTATCTGTAATATGCTACATTAAAATGTTTACTTATCCCGATTATTTTTCTATTTTCCTGCCAGTCTCATACTTTAATTAATTTATGGAGTCTCAGACCTTTCTAATGCAACAAAAGAAGAAATTGAAACATCTAATAAATTAAATAACATGAGATTTTGGAGGACCCATAAAATTAGCATATTTCTTCAAAATGTCTATTGTTGGCAAGAGTTGACCAAATTCCTTCAATGTGTAGAAGGTTAACTTGGTAAAACTATATACTGAATGATAATTTGATAATGTGTGGGGGCGCCTGGGTGGCTCAGGTGGTTAAACGTCTGCCTTCGGCTCAGGTCACGATCCCAGGGTGCTGGGATCAAGCCCCACATCAAGTCCCGCGTCGGGCTCCCTGCTCAGCAGGGAGCCTGCTTCTCCCTCTCCTTCTACTGCTCCCCCTACTTGTGCTCTCTCACTCTCTCTGTCAAATAAATAAAATCTTAAAAAAAAAATTGAAAATGTGTGTCACAAGTGTACAATGTTGATATTCTTTGATTTACCAAATCACTTATAGGATTTAACCCTAAAGAAATAACCAAAAATGAATGGGAAAATTTTACTATTGTTCATATTATTGATAGTATTGAATATGTTCCAGATTTTAACAATGCAGGACTGGTTAAATGGATCCTGGCACAGCCATGAGATGGGATACTCCAGCCATTACAGTGATGTTATACAAAAGAAAAATACCTTATTGAGTGCTTGTGATGAATCTGGCACTGTACCAGTCACCTTAATTGTATTGTGTTAAGTCTAACAGTATCCCTAGATGATAGGTATCATTATTCCCATTCATAGAAGGGAAAACACAGAACTTCAAACAGCTAGTGAAGTAGTGTTGCTGGAATTCAACCCATGTCTGCTCTTAACCCTTGTTCTTAATCACTGCCCTAATGATATGGGAAAATATTCACTATTTACTGATAAGCTATTGTTTTACAACCCAATTTTTTTTTTTAGAGTAGGCTCCACATCTAATGTAGGGCTTGAACTCATGACCTGAGCTCAAGAGTCGCATGCTCTACCAAGTGAGCCAGCCAGGCACCTCAAATAAGACTAGCCCCGTTTTTTAAGTAATCTCTACACGACATGGAGCTCAAACTTACAACCCCAAGAGCAAGAGCCTCCCAATCTACGGACTGAGCCAGCCAGGTGCCCCCCCATGATAAGCTATTGTTTTAATGTAGTTTAACCGACATTAAAATGAAGCAAAAACTTCCTCCTATGTGAAATCACTTCCTTTCCAAAGTTAGTTGTGCTTGCTCATTTTTTTGCCCAAAATGAATCTACATTTACACAGGTTTTTTAAGTTGATTTTGGAAGTTTTAAACGCCTGCCTTCTGCTTTAAGAATTCAAACAGTACTGAAGATTATAAAGTAGCTGCACCTTTAATCACAAATTATATATATAATTGGATACACTCGTAGGCTCTTTTTTATGGTCCCTCAATTCTCTCTTCTTGCTCTGGTGTCAACTTCAGGCAAAGTGAGGAGGAGGATCTGTGAAGGTCTAGATGGCTAACATTCAACACAGGAGAGTCCCTTACATGTGTAGCGCGGTGGTTAGAAGTGCTGATTCTGGAGCTCAACTGGTAGACCGAGTCCCAGCTTTTGAATTTGAGCAGCTTGTCTGTCTTCTTGGTGCATCAGTGTCTTCATTAAATGAAGGTGGTCATTGTACCTCCCTCATAAGATTGTGGTGAGGATTCAACTAACTGATGCATGTAAAGGGCTTGGAACAGTGCCTGGCACATAAATGCTCAACCACTAGCTACGATCATTGTTGGGATGATGATGATGATGGTGGACATGTGCAGAGAGGAGGAAGAGAAGAAAAATTACTTATGAGTGCTTACTATGTACATTGTGCCTGCATGATCTCTCCATCTGATCTCTCTGAATTAGTACTTTTATTCCCTTTTCATAAAGATGAGGAACCTAAAATTCGGGCTGGTTATATATGCAAGGAATAGAATAAATTATTAGACCCATTTCTACGACTAAGGACAAGATAAATACCGAAAGCTGCCTGACCCGGAGATAGCCAAATACTGAGGAATGAGATGAGAAACAGGCTTGCAGAGTCATACCACCCTTTGGGACCAAAGGGCAGTGTTCTAACATTCAGGACTGAGTGGGTGCCTAACCCAATCTGGTATCAGAAAACCGCTTTGGAAATCCAACTGTTTTTACACTGCTGTATTTTCTGTAAATATTTCTTGTTTTCTTCTCCCTTTGTATGTACTAAAATTATTTCTGAACTACCAGTCTGTCTCATTTGTATTTTGAGGGAACAAAAAGGAAAAAAGAATCTTTGGGCACCTTCTGGAGCTTTCAGGGAAAACATGTCAGACACCAGGTGTCCTGGGCTTCAAATGCCAGAAGCCTAAGAGGGAAGAGAAACGCAGGGAAGAAAATCCTCAGGGCGCCTGGGTGGCTCAGTTGTTTAACCGTCTGCCTGCGGCTCAGGTCATAATCTCAGGGTCTGGGGATTGAGCCCCAAGTAGTGCTCCCTGCTCAGCGGGGAGCCTGCTTCTCCCTCTCCTCCCCACTTGTGCTCTCTCTCGCTGTCTCTCTCTCTCAAATAACTAAAATCTTTTAAAAAAAGAAAGAAAGAAAATCCTCTTCTCCAGAGGAGTGTTCTCTTCTCTAACCTTAGAAGGTTTTGAATAATGTTGCCTAGAGAATGGCCTTTTACTTACTCATCTGTCCAGCATGACTCATCCCTAAGAGTGTTGAGTAAGTGAAATTTTACAGTATTTATGTTTCTGTGACTTTTATAAGCATGGTGATGTGGAAAGAGCATGGACTTTGGAACTGGACAGGCCTAAGCTTTGTCACTTAGTGCTTGTATCATTTTGGGCTACTTAATAACTTCTCTGGGTTGGGGTGCCTCAGTGGCTCAGTCGGTTAAGCGTCTGCCTTTGGCTCAGGTCATGATCCTGGGGTCCTGGGATCGAGCCCCACATCACGCTCCCTGCTCTGTGGGGAGTCTGCTTCTCCCTCTGCCCCTCCCCCTGCGCATGTGCTCTCTCTTTCTATCTCAAATAAATAAATAAAATCTTAAAAAAAAAAAACCCACAAACTTCTCTGGGCTTCCTCATGTATAAAATAGTAATAATGAAAATCTATTTCACAGAATTGGTATGGAAATGAAATGAGGCAGCAAAAATGAAAGTATGACCTCTGGCACACATAGGCACTCATGCCTTTCCTTTGTCGGATTGTAGGTTTGGAATGAGCATTTGGCCCCATCTTGTATTTATTTTTATACTTTTCTGCTATACCCCATGCAGCGCTTTGTTTACAGTGAGCGTCCTATAAATAGTGACTTAACAACATTGGCATACATGCACCGAAGTGGACTAACGGGTAAACAATTTTAGGTGTGTCTTAATGTTGATTATTTATCCTGTTATGGAGAAAAACTGCCAAATGTGGGTAGATAAGGTGTGCTGTCAGGGCTGAAGAGTTGTTAATGTCGTTCCCTGCACAGGGCCAGCGGCTGCAGGGGAGAATGGGAACCAAGGCCTCGGCCCCCTCTGCTCGCAGAGCCCCCTGAGAGCTCCTTGTTTCAGTTTACTCAAAGGCAGTCGTCTGTGGGTGAACCACAGCCTCATCTCTTCCCACACCAGGGGTTCATCTTACAGGCCACTTGCTATGCCTGATTTAAATTGTCTGCTTTTTCTCACTTACTAAATACTTAAAAGGTAAAAAAGATACTGTGATATTTATTTACCCCTACATTGAGACTGGGTAATTACTATAACTTCTTTGAAACTGTAACATAATTTCGGACTTCTGGAAAAGTAGAAAAAATATTACAGAGTTCCCACACACCTTTTGCAGTTTCCCAAATGTCAATATATTTTACACACTTGCTCATCCTTAGCTCTCTACATTACATATGCAGATTACTTTTTTTGGACCATTTGAGAGAAATTTCCCTTCCTCCCCCTTCATTCCTTTCTTCTTTCGTTCCTTCCTTCCTTCCCTCCCTCCTTCTTTCCTTCCTGCCTTCGTCTCAAATAAAACATATTAGGTAGACCTAATACTTCCCTGCTTCAGCCTCCCCTTCTCTCCCTCCTCGCCTCTCCTAGCCTTTTTTTAGGGAACCTGCCGTGTGACATGTTCTTGTCCCTTTACTACATATGACTAGATCTGTAGATACTAAATTTTCATTATTTGGTGAGACTTGCTTCGTGACCCAGTACATGGTCACTTTTACAACTTTCCATATAACCTGAGAAAGAATATGTGCTCTTTAAATGAGCCAATAGTTATAAACCACTTGCAACAGTGCCTGGCACACTATAAGCACTATGTAGTATTAAAGTTTTAAGACAGTGTACATATGTAAATCCACTGGCTCAAATTTGTTAACTGTCTTGTTCAAATTTTGTATACTTGAGCTCTCGACTTTTAAAGAACTTTGCTAAAATCTCCCTGTGATCATGGATCTGTACATTTTTGCATGTATTCTGCCATCTTTTGCTCCCTGGCGTAAAAGCAAGAAATTCTGGTCAGTTTTCCGCATCCCACCCTTAATCCCTCCTGTTAGTGTTTCATTGCACAGCAGAGAACTAGGCTGGAAATCAGGGCACTGATTGAACAGAAAAGGCATCACAGGGAAATGGAAGTTTATGAATCCACACGCACTGAGAATCACAGTGGCCTTGACATCTCCCTTTTGTAAGCTTTTGCTCTGCAGCCTAATCATCATTTGCTACACCCTGGTATTTCTCCTCTCAAATGCCCCCCCCCAACGCGTTGCACCATCCTACCCCACTCCCTCCCCCGCCATCCGTCAACTGTCATTCTTCTGAATCTTAAGCCAATTTGGGGGATAATATTCACCAATGCCCTCTCCAATATTTCAAAACTAAATTTCAATATTTCAATGATATTTATGGGACTGGAAGCTGGGGATGAAATGTTTCTTAGCTGATTTACTAAAAGCTGGATATTGTTAGCTATATTATGATAAACAGAATACACTTGAAGAGTGGGAAACAGACACGAAATAATTGAGAAAATTGCTAAAAGAGAAAAGAACTGTTTCTATAAGGAAGAAAATAGTGGGTGGGGGCGTGTCCTGTGAAGATGTTTTGCGGAAGGACGTTCCAAGGGGAGTGACCAGCTCTGAGAAGGTCATGGCCAGAACAGAGCTTGGCGGCTGAAGGGCTGAAAGAAGCCAGCAGGGACGGATCACAGCGAGCAGCCGAGAGGTGGCAGGAGAGACACGGGGAGCTCCCATAGAGCTGTATGAGCCTTGTTAGAGCTCTTGATTTTATTCCAGAAACTGGAATCCGTTGAAGGGTGTTAAGCACAGAAGGAAGTGACCAGATTTATGGTTTTAAATACAACTCTAGCTAGAAGGTGGAGAATGACTTGAGAAGATCAGGAGTAGAAGCAGAGATACCATTCATGGCGATTTTGGCAAATGGGGCTTTTTGGTGAGCTCAGAGTAAGTCTCCCTCTTGTCAAAGAGTTTACTAAAACCACAACAGCAAATGAAACAGACTCTAACTTCAGCTGTAAAGGATCGTTTGTACAGCTTGTGATGACCATCACAGATTCTTTATAGGTCTGGAAAGTATAGAGTTATAACCACAACTCCACCCCCAGTTTGAATTTTGTGGGTATTTTGTGAGAACTTTTTATTTTGAAAAATTTAACCTTCATTTAAAAAGTACAATTAATTCCCATTACCTTGGGAATGACTTACTCAATGATTGTCAAGTTTGCTGACATTTACTTCGTCACTTTTTTTCTTCCTTTGCTGAATTATTTAAAATCAAATCCCAAATATATAATTTTGTCCCTTCATATTAAGGACCCACCTCCAAAATATGAACATTTTCTTATATAGCACAAAGCCATAGTCACAAAATTAGCAATTTATTGCTAACATCTAATGCCAATTCCATAACCAAATTTCTTTAATGTCTCAAAAATGTCTTTTTAATAGTTGGTTTGTTCAAGTCAGAATCTAAATAAGATATGCACGATGCATTTGGTTGTTTGATCTTTTAAGTCTCTTAATTCACAGCACTGCTTTTTCTTTTTTTTCCTCCTTTCTTCTTCTTTTTTTCCTTTTTAAAGTTTATATTATTGACTTGTAGAAACTGGATTAGTTAATCCTATAAAATGTCTAAATAGTTTATAATAAAAACTGTTTTTTAAAATACAGGATAAAATACGGGGTTTGAGCCTTTAAACTTCCAGTAAGTCAGACCATCTCTCTGGAATGTTCTTTGAAGTGTCTGGCATACAACACAGTTGGTGAGCCATAAACACCACACTTGGCACGCATATGCAAGCTGTTAAATAAGAGTGCTTGTGCTTAATGTTTTAATTTTATCATTCAGTCTTCTCAGGATTTTGACCTGCTTACTCACTGTGATTTGTCTACTGTTATTAAATTAACAGAATTTGAAAATAGCAGTTTCTCAAATGTTTTCAAAAGCAATTAAGATAATGCTTCGGTTTGCTAACTTCAGCCCTTTTCACTTGAGAAATTAGAAAATTAAAAACAGTTGAACTGGTATTGGTAAAAAGCCAAGTTTGGTTCCACTTCAAGGATGAACAGAAAAACCAGTGGCCAAACAATGCATGTTTCCTTCACCTCAATGTTGGTCTCTCCGAGAAGGATGACTTTGATATCTTTGCTATAATTAGCCTCTGTTGCCAATGGAGCAGAGTCTTATTACCTGCAGTAAATAGAACTGGATCACTAGTTCTTTTGGCTTTGTTGTTTCAACAGGTTATAATGCATGAATATCATTGACAATACCATGGTTATATAAAATGTTGGCATAGGGAAAACTGGATAAAGGGTATATGGGAACTCTGTACTATCTTTACAACTCCTCTAAATATAAAATTATTTCAAAGCAAGACTTTTTTTTTTTTTAAGAAAGGGAGAGAGGGGTGGGGAGGGGCAGAGAGAGAATCATAAGCAGACTCCATGCCCAGCATGGAGCCCGATATGGGGCTCTATCCCACAACCTCAAAATCATGACCTGAGCAGATATCAAGAGTTGGGCACTTAACTGACTGAGCCACCCAGGTGCCCCAAGATGTTTTAAAATATTAATTTCCTCTTCTAAATGATTATCTTAAGAAAGTGCATGGTTATTCCATTAATGATGTCATTGCTTTAATTATTTTTGAAGCCCCTTTTTTGGAACTGTCCTCAAAAGTCTAAAATCAAAGGTCATAAAATTGGAAGACTGAAAGAGATCTGAGGAGTTATCTAGTCCCATCTCCCAAGCATTCCAGAGAATTCTACTGTGTATCATAATTTATTTACCATTCCCCCTACCATTCCCCCTGGTTAATATTTAGGTTGTGTCCCAAACTGTCCCCCTTGCAAAGTTTATTGTACATATATCTTTGTTTATACATATATCTTTAGACACAATAGGGATATGTCAGTACTCTAGATTTCAAAAAGTGGAATTACAGGGTCAAAGGAAACACACATTTAAAATATTGATTAAGTCCTTCCAATTTGCCATCCGAAAAAGCTGTATGCTCCTACCAAGTGTGCAGGCATATACTAACATAGGTTGCTAGCAATCTTTTACATTTTTGCTATTCTAATAGGGGCCTGGTGAGTTTGGGGCAGTGACAGCAGCCTGCCCCTGTAGGGAAGAATACTTTACCAATGACATATTTTAGAATTAGCATAATGATATATGTTTTACTATTATTTTGAAAATTCTCTACAGACGGTGCATCTCCTTATTGCTTGCCCTGCTTCCTGCTGACTGCTCACACCACCCAGCCCCACTTGGTATACTGCTGCCGATAGGTAAAAAAGCCATCTTGCTTTAATTTGCATTTCTCTGATTAGCAGTGAGGTTGAACACATGCTTATTTGTTAACTGGCAACTTGTATGCCTTCTTACTGAGTTACCTATTTATATCCTTAGTCTGTTTTATTTTTTATTTTCTAAAATTTTTCTTATTTTAAAAGAACATTTTATATATAATGAAGAGCAACTCTTTGTTTTCCCCAATTTGCAAATGTTTTCTCTGTGTCACTCATCTTTTAACTTTACAGTCTCTTTTGCTTTATGAAAGTTATGGTGCTGTTTGGGGGAAGACAAAAGTGAGGGGTTTTTTTAATATTTATTTATTTTAGAGAGAGACTGAGAGAGAGAGAGAGCAGGCGGAGGGGCAGAGGGAGAGAGAGAATCCTCAAGCAGACTTGCTGCCGAGTGCGGAGCCCAACGCGGGGCTTGATCCCAGGGCCCTGAGATGGTCACCAGAGCTGAAATCAGGAATCTGTCCACGTAACTGACTGAGCCACCCAGGCACTCCAAGTGAGTTTTTATTTCATTTAAATTCATTTAAAATTAAAAATACTAGGAACTAGGAATGCATTTCAAAAAGCTCTCAAATCCGAAGTAGGAAATCCACTGTGCTTATCTGAGCAGGGAGGAGTGCTCAGGATCAAAGCAAGGCACAGCAAAAGACTCCTGGCTGCCCTTCCTGGACTCCCTCTCCTTGCCTCCCAGCTCCCATCTCTCAGCCCATGCTATTGCTCTCCTGGGGACTCCAAGGAGAGAAGGATGAACCTAAGGAGAGGCACGGCTCTTTACAAACGTGTTTAACCTTCACGTAATCTGATCAGTACATCCGGGCTTCCAGGTTTTGTGTCAGGCTAAGGGAGTTCTTTCCTACCCAAAGTTTGTAAAGCTATTTTTCAGTATATTTTTTTTACAAATAGTTTTCTTGTTTTGATTTTTTACATTTAGATTTTTAAATCACCTATGATTTATGGGTAATTAAGCCAATTGTCCTTATGCTGTTTATACTGAATTATCTAGTCTTCCCCCACTGATTTGAAATGCCATCTTGAGGGGCTCCTGGCTGGCTCAGTGAGTAGAGCATACAGCTCTTGATCTCGGGCTTATGAGTTCAAGCCCCATGTTGGGTGTAGAGATTACTCAAAAATAAAATACTGGGGCACCTGGGTGGTTCAGGCAGTTAAGTGTCTGACTTCAGCTTCGGTCATGATCTCAGGGTCCTGGGATCAGGCCTCATGTTGGGCTCTCTGCTCAGCGAGGAGTCTGTTCTCCCTTTCCCTCTGCCCTCCCCCCCCCCCACTCGTGCTCTCTGTCTCTCAAATAAATAAATAAAATGTTTTTTTAAAAAGTAAGTAAAATAAAATATTAATGGGGCAGCTAGGTGGCTCAGTTGGTTAAGCGTCAACTCTTGATTTCAGCGCAGGTCATGGTTTCGGGGTCTTGAGATGGAGCCCTGCCCTGGGAGGTCCAAGATCAGTGGGGAGTCCGCTTGAGATTCTCACCTGCCCTCTGCCCTCTCCCCTGGCTTGAGTGCCCGTGCATGCGCGCGCACACACTCTCTCTTTCTTTCTCAAATAAATAAATAAAGCTTTAAAAAATATATTTTAAGAAAAGGAAATGCCACCTCGAGCATGTGTGAAATCCTATAAGTATGAACCCGGGTTATTTTCTGAACTCTGTTCCATTCCACTGACCTTGTCATCTTTTTCTGATGAGTACCATACTACCCTATTCACTATATAGTTTCATAGTTCTTGTAGTGTCTTGTAAGCCAAGTCTTATTTTGTTACAGTTGTTTTTCAAAACCTTCTTGGCTATTTTGAAACATTTTCTCTTCTAGATAAACTAGAGAATCAACTGTTAAATTTAAAAAATTCCACTGGGATTTTGATAAAAATTACATTTTATTTACAGATCAATATGGGCAGAATTGGCTTTAAAACTTTAAAAAAAATATTGAGGCTTCTTATCCATATATGACTCTCCATTTACAGAGACTTTATATGTCCTTCAGTAAAATATAGTTTTTAATGGGTTTTGAACATTTTTATTAATTTTATTTCTAGGTTTTTTTTAGTTGTGATTATTATGAATGTGTCATTTTTCCATTTTATCTTTGAACTGGTTCTTCCTGATACATAGTGAAACTATGATTTTTGTATATTCCTTTTGTACTTAGTATCGTGTATTACTATACTTTGTTAACTGAACTCTCCCCCATTTCTGGGCATTAGGTTGTTCCCAAGTTCTGATGCTCATAATTAGCATTGCTATAAACATCTCTAATCAGGTAATTTTTTCCCTTTAAATTTCTTCCCACATATGGGAAAAACAGATTTAAAGAGTATATGGAACTTTATGGCTCTTACTACATATTACTCTGAGTAATCTCCTGAAGGGCTGGCTCCCTTTCCAATTCTGCCTGTAATAACATCTGCAAATCAAGTAACAATGATGAAGATAATGATGAGGAGGAGGATGAGACCAGTTGGTGAGAGCCAGTGTTATGCTCTGGGCTTTCCATGTCTTTTCTCATTTAATACTCACAGTGAATCTATAATACGCTATTGCTGTATCATATGGACAGATAAGGAAACTTAGGCACAGAGAAAGAGGGTAACATCTGCACTCATAGCTGATACGAGCCAAAGTCAGATGTGTTGTGATCCATGGTCAAGGCCTTCTTCCTATGTCTTCTCTAGTACCCATTCTTTTTATCTTTCATTTACATTTGACTTTAAAAAGTATATAAGACCTGGGGCGCCTGGGTGGCACAGCGGTTAAGCGTCTGCCTTAGGCTCAGGGCGTGATCCCGGCGTTATGGGATCGAGCCTCACATCAGGCTCCTCTGCTATGAGCCTGCTTCTTCCTCTCCCACTCCCCCTGCTGTGTTCCCTCTCTCGCTGGCTCTATCTCTGTTAAATAAATAAATAAAATCTTTAAAAAAAAAAAAGTATATAAGACCTGAAAGTTGTTTTACTTTGCGTCTCCTAACCAATAAGTAGGTTGTTAGGTAACACACTTGTTAAACCTCTTTTTTATCTCCTTTGACCACTTAGCCAATAGACTGGTGATGTTAATTATATATTTATACAACTCTCTCTATACATTGGACAGAAAGTTTTAAAAGATTATTTTTTCCCCACACCCTTACAAATATTCTTGGGTTTTATTGCCCATTGATTCTTCCTTCCTCTATTCTAATTTATGCCTTCTGTAAATTCTTCTTATCTGAAAATTCCATTACCAGCATGGAGAATATTAAGTAGAGGGAATACTCTTATCTTATTCATACAGTAGTAGTAGTTAATAATAATAACAGCTTTCAAAAACTGAATGTTTACCAATTGCTAAGGACACTATTTACATAATCTCATTTAATAATCACTATAATCCAGTGAGATATTATCTTTGTTTTACAGATGAAGAAATAGGCTCAGATTTATCAACTTGGCCAAGGGCACACAGTTAATAAAAGGAAGTCCTGTCTATTCCAAAGCCCATGTTCCTAACAACAGTACTGGGCCCTCCATTATATAGAGAGAATAAAATTGACTCTCTTTGGGGAAAAAAATCTCTTTATCTTCCATACAAATTTCTTTTAAACATTTTGAATGCACAGGTTTTTTGAGATAGTTTCATGTTTACAACATAATGATTCAGTATTTATATATACTGTGAAATGATCACCACAATAAATCTAGTTAACATCCATCACCACACCTAGTTACCAATTTCTTTCATACCAATTTCTTACAAGCTTTAAATCAGAGATTTTTAATTTAATTAAATATATTCTTGACATTTACAAAAAACCTTGCCATTTGCCTCACATAGCCTAGCTTCTACCTCTTGCGGTCTCTGGGCACTGCCACTCTGGTCTCCAGGGGGCACTGTTTCCCCTTTAATATTGTGGCTCAAGCATTTGACTCCCAATTCCCTTAGGTACAGGCAAGACCAGGGAAAACATTTAAACAAAGTTTACAAAGGGCTCAGACGAACAGAAGCCAAATGAGTACAGAGAGTAATATACAACTAGATAATTTGGTTCACTGAATGCAGAGTAGGCATTTCAGTATTTGACACGCCCTACCTAGTTTCCCACTGCATGCACACAGCAGAAGCCTTTTTTTTTTTCTATCCTGCACTATGTCCTCAAGCAAGCAAAATTCTTGAAAAACTGGCTCCGAGATTGGTAAGGCTAGTCCCAGCTAAGGGCTTCCTTCCAAATTCTAGCTTCCAGTGTCAGTATCTGCCTCTCCCTATGTACTAGACATTAAGCATGGCAGCCATCTTCTGGGAAGATGGCATCGTCTACCCCTGGTTCGTAGCTTTACCCTGTTGTTTGGAAATGGTTATCTGTGGGTCTCTCACTCCTCTTCACGTCTTGGCCAGTATGCAAGAGTGAAAGGCCCGGACAGCTTCTATTACATATCTATTACTGCATAACAAATTACTCCAAAACACAGAGGCTTCAAAGAACAAACACTTTTTTTTTTTTGGACAGGTTCTGTTGAGTAGGAATCTGGGCATAGCTTAGCTGGGTGCCCTTGGCCTTGGTGTCTCTGATAAGACTACAGTCAAGTTTGGCCAGGGTACAGTCATCCCCAGTCTTGAATAAGGGAGAGTCTGCTTCCAAGGTCACTCAAGCTGTTGGCAGGCCTCAGGTTCTTACTCACTGTTGGCCAAAGACATCCCTTCCTTGCTGTGCAGGTCTCTCTGTAAGGCAGCTTACAACATGATAACTGTCTGCCCTCAGAGTGAGTGAGAGAAGACAGAAGCCACAGTCTTTTTATAACCTAATCTCAGAAGCAACATCCTGTCACTTGTGCTATATTAAATTAGTTAGAAATGAGTCAATAAATCTAGCCCACAGTCAACAGGCGGTGAATACCAGGAGGCAAGAACCATCATGGGCCATTTTAGAGGCCTTCTACCACTTCACTCTACCCAAGCCAGTTTTCATGGTTGTGTTTGCAGCAAGAAATCTTTTATTTTTTTTTTTTAGGTAATCTTTACTTTGGGGCTTAAACTTACTACCCCAAGATCAAGAGTAGCATGACTTACTGACTGAGATAGCCAAGGTGCCCCTACAGCAACAATCTTGAGAGATAAAGTAACATCTCCCTCTGGGACAAAGAAGCTGACTTAGCTTTTTGCTTGCTAGAAAAACAATGGGTTCCCCAAGCTCACTTTTCCCCCACTGAACACAAACTCACTGCATGTGTAACATCTATCTGGGTGCCTTGGTATCACACCTGGGGAACTTGGGGGGCAAGAGGAATTGATATGAACAAGTCATACCTTTTATGCTGTGCTGTGGGTAAAACAATTTTTTTTCTCTGAGACTCAGATGTCTCATGTCTTCTTTCAGTATCTGTGAAACAGTAAAGGCTAACTTATTGGCTTGTAAGTGGGATAAAATCAAATTGCACACCTGACAGTTTGACTCAATAGCACAATTCAGAATTGTATACAGGCCCTGGGAGACCAGCATTCATACAAGAGGTCTACATACATAGTATTCATTTTATTTGACAAACACCTATATGCCAGGTAATTTATTCTAAGGGTTTATGAATATAAACTCATTTGATCCATGAGGCAGACACTGTCAAAAATCCCTGCTTTACAGATGAGGAAGATGAGGCCCAAAGATGTTGAGTAACTTGCTTCAAATCATACTGCTCATAAGTGTCTGAGCCTCCTTATTCAAACAGAAACAACACAAACAACCTGGCTTCAGCACGCATTGATCCAGTGTATCGTGCTAACTGGGTTCAGAGTTGGCAAGGGCTGGAGCAGAGAGAAGATGGGGGAAATGACAAAGTAGAGAGTCAATTCCTCAAAACATTTGTTGAAATCATCAATTTAGAGTTTTTTTTATTCCTAACATAGTAACATATTGTCTTGTTTCAAAGGATATTCAAAGGATAAACTACCAATCGTATTGATAAACGCTTTGATTTCGTGTGCTATATTTGACTTCTTAGGATTCGATTTAGAACATTTGTTCTATATTCCGACTATGAAGGTTAAAATGAATTATCCACACAAAAATCTGAACATGGAGTTTATAACAGCTTTATTCATAAGTGCCCAAACTTGGAAGCAACCAAGATGTCCTTCAGGAGGTGAATGGATAAACTCTGGTATATCCAGACAATAGAAAATTGTTTAATGCTAAAAAGGAATGAGCTATTAAGCCATAAAAAGATTGGGGGGGCTTTAATGCATATCACTAATTAAAAGAAGCCAATCTAAAAAGGTTAATTTCTTTGATTCCAACTGTATGACAATCTGGAAAGGGCAAATCTATGGAGATAGAAAAAAGATCAGTGATTGCCAGGGGTTGGGAGGAAGGGAGGGATGAATTGGCAGAGCTTAGAGGATGTCAGAGCAGTGAAACTATTCTGCATGGTACTCTAATGGTGAAAACATGTTATTAGACATTTGCCCAGCCCATAGAATATGTAACAACAAGAGTGAGCCCTAATGTAAACTACAGACTTTGAATGACAATGATGTGTCAGTGTAGGTTCATCCATTACAAGGAAAGTACCACTCTGGTGGGGGGCAGGGGTTATCTGAGAACTCTCTACGTTCTGCTCAATGTTGCTGTGAACCTTAAACTGCTCTAAAAAATAAAGTCAATTTTAAAAAATGCTTTGAAAATGACAGTGTACTTTAAAATGTAAATATTATTAATAGTGTAAGAATGTGTAGTAAGTTTTTGTTAACCTCGCTCTCTACCTGGCCATGTCCCCCATGCTCTTCCTGCCTGTGACCTCCTCCTTTCCTTAGCAAGTGTAAATGGCTTGGCCCCCACTTGGCCTCTCTTCCTTTGCTCCATTGTCCTTTTCTTGAACCTTCCCAACCCAGGTTCATTCCGGCTGTCTGTCTCCTCCATGGCTTTATCACGGCTGCAGAGCTCAGCTGCAGAAAAACCACAATGGTGAAATGATATGTATCGTACAATTTGCATTCTCCTACATCAGCTCATCCCTCGGTGTTTCCTGTAACTATTTCTGTATTTCTCAAACCAGAGCTTTCTGCTTAAAATATGTATCAGTAAGTTTTAAGTGTAGTTTGCTTTTGTGATATTGTACTATTTTGAATAAATAAATATTTTCGAACTCTTAGGCCATTTCTTCCTACCCTACAGATATTATATGTCAGCCTTTTTGTATATATATAAAATTGGATTCATGTTATTAAGCTGTTTTCTATTAAAACAAAATAATCTGGCTTCTAATGAGCACGCATATCAATGATGATTCACCCAAAAATACTTATGAATTAGCAAACCCAGGCGGTTGATGTGTTTACAGTTGCTGTAATTATTGGTGTCTTTAAGAAGATTCTGTGGAACAGTTGAGTAATATTCCCTTCTCCAATGTGCCTCAATGCCCTGGAATAAGCCTCCCTTGTTCTTAGATTAGGGTATCTTTTCACTCAATGAGCTCAATCAAAATCTAATTCAAACCTTTCCACATGTCTTTTAGCAAGACTACAGACCACTCCCTGAGTCCCAGAGATCAGTACTAGTGGTCTCAAATTGGTAGCCCATGGGGCAAATTTGCTTGATAGATGTGGCTCATTTGGCCTGCACAGTGTGTTAACAAAATCCTAATTCATTCCTAGCATTTTGAAATTACACCATTTCACATTAAAATGTATATTGCTAGCTTTTATTGAAAAATTAATAGGGGCACCTGGGTGGCTCAGTCAGTTAAACGTCTGCCTTCAGCTCAGGTCATGATCCCAGGGTTCTAGGATCAAGCCCTGCATCGGGCTTCCTGCTCAGCAGAGAGCCTGCTTCTCCCTCTCCCTCTGCTGCACCCCCTGCTCATGCTCCCTCTGTCTCTCTCTTAAATAATTAAATAAATAAAATCTTTTTTAAAAAAAAAGAAAAATGAATAGATCTGGCAACATTGGGCCTATGTGCTCACATAGCAACAATCAGCTGGTGGTAGCCGTCAGCTGTCCCTTTGAGAGGGAGGCACCTCTTGCCACTCACGAAGACTGATGGTCAGTTACCATTTATCATCTCATGTTCACCTCTTCCGACACTTACTATCTCAGGTGCCTCCAGGTGCTTCAGGCATTCAGTTTGTAAACTCTTCTACACCTGGTCCTTGCTGCCTTTCATCCAGCACCACCCGTTGACTCCGTGGTGCTCTAGAAAGACCATGGGCTTCAATTCAAATGGACTCAGCTCTGCCACTTACCTGCTGTGTGCCCTGGGTAGGGTTATTTCACCTCTTTGAATTTCTGTTCCTTTATCTGTGAAAAGGGGGATAAAGACGGTATGGTTATGTGGATTAAAAGAAATAATGGGAGCACCTGGGTGGCTCAGTTGGTCAATCTTGAATCTGGCTCAGGTCATGATTTCAGGGTCGTGAAATCGAGTCCTGTGTTGGGCTCTGCACTCAGCCGGGAATCTGCTTGAGATTCACTCTCTTCCTCTCCATCTACCCCTCCCCCCACCATGTGCACACACAAGCACTCTTGCGCTATATCTAAAATAAATAAATAAATCTTAAAAAAATAAATAAAGGCAATAATGTACACAATGTGCTTCTGATAGAGCCAAGAAGAGGCAGGAAGGACTCGGTGAGTACGGCCTGCCTCCTTTGACAACGTCTGAGCTCACCTCTCAAGAGGTGACAGGGCTACTCCTGTAAGTCTCCAGCATGGTCAATTCATGACTAATTTGTATGATACTCTCAGGTGTCTAGATACAAATAAAAATTTAAGAAACGAGGGGTACCTGGCTGGCTCAGTTGGTAGAGCATGTGACACTTGATCTTGGGGTCGTGAGTTTGAGCCCCATGTTGGGGATAGAATTTAGTGAAAAAATAAAATTAAATTAAACTTTAAAAATAATAAATAAAATATAAGAAGACAGATAGTACTTAGGTAACATTTATATTCTATAATTGTCATCTGCCATCATCAAGGAACCATAATGGGTTAAGTTGGAGGCCAACGGCATTTCTATTGCTTGGAGAATAATCCTATGGCATGGTAAATCGAACTCTTGCAATTAGTTATATAAAGAAAACAAAAATGAAAAAGTTTGTGCGTTGGTATGTTTTCCAAAACTGGGGGGAACAGTTCTCTATATGACACACTTGTTCTCACACTGTAACTTGTAGAGTTCCTGATGTGTCTATATATCTAACTTGCTTCTTATATGCTGCTGTAACAGATTACCACATACTTAGAGACTTAAAACAACACAAATGTATGATCTTATAGCTCTCTAGGTTTGAAGTCTGACATTGGTGTCACTGAGCTAAAATTAGTGTGTCAGCAGGGCTGCACTTTTTTGGGAGGCTCTAGGAGTGAATCCCTTTTTTTTGCCTTTTCCAGCTTCTAGAGGCCACTCACATTCCGTAGCTTGAGGCCCCTTTCACCACCTTCAAAGCCAGCGATCTTGTATCTCTCTAACCATCCTTCCATAGTGAAATCTTTTTCTCTAACCCTTCTTTTGCCTTCTTCCTCTTCACTTTTAAGGAACCCTTGTGATCTCATTGGACCCACTCAGAAAATCCAGGATATTCTTCCTATCTTAAGGTCAGCTGATTAGCAAACCTAATTCCATCTGCAACCTTCTTTTTTAAAATTAATTTTAAAAAATTGAGGTACAATTAACATATGACATGTTAGTTTCAGGTGTACAGCATAATGATTCAATATCTGTATATATTGCTAACTGATCACAAGTCCAGTCGACATCCATCACCACACATAGTTATAACGTTTTTCTTGTTATAGAAAATTTAAGATCTACTCTCTTAGCAACATTCAAATATACAATACAGCATTATTAACTATAGTCACCTACCGTACATTACATCCCATGACTTACTCATTTTATAACTGGAAGCTTGTACCTTTTGACCACCTTCACTCATTTTACCTACCTGCCCTCACCACTGCTTCTGGCAGCCACCAATCCGTTCTCTGTTATCTGAGCTCATTTTTGTTTTGGTTTAGATTCCATAATAAGTAAGATTATGTAGTATTTGCCATTTCTTGTCTGACTTAATTCACTTAACACAATGGCCTCAAAGTCTATCCATATTGTCCTCGCAAACTTAATTCTTTGCCGTGTAATTTAATGTATTTACAGGTTCCAGGAACTAGGATGTGGATATCTTTCAGAGGCCTACCGTAATTAGTAGGTACATTACTATGAATTTATCTTACTTATTCTTCACAACAACCTTATGAAGTAGGAACTACTTTTACAAATAAGAAAACTGAGGCTGAGGAGTTAATAAATGTGCTTGGGTCCAGAGCTGGTAAGTAGCAGTGAAATTCAAACCCAGAGCTAATTTCCTCTAAAGCCATGTGCTTAATCACTACACTATACTGAAACTTGTTCAAATGACATTTTCTATTTTCTTTTTCTTTATTTATTTTTAAAGATTTTATTTATTCATTTGACTGAGAGAGACACAGCCAGTGAGAGAGGGAACACAAGCAGGGGGAGTGGGAAAGGAAGAAGCAGGCTCCCAGCGGAGGAGCCTGACGTGGGGCTCGATCCCAGAACGCCGGGATCACGCCCTGAGCCTAAGGCAGAGGCTTAACGACTGTGCCACCCAGGCGCCCCTCTATTTTCTTTTTTTAAAATTAAAAAATTTTTTTAAAGATTTTATTTATTTATTTATTTGAGGGGGGGAGGGGGAAGAGGGTGAGAATCTCAAGCAGACTCCGTACTAAGCATGGAGCCCAAAATGGGGCTCCATCCCATGACCCTGAGATTATGGCCTGAACTGAGATCAAGAGTCAGATGTTTAACCAACTGAGCCACCCAGGTGCCCCTCCTTCTATTTTCTATGAAAATGATTATTATAGTGAAAATTGGATTTTGGGGGGGGGCAGTGTATTAGCCCAAGGAGTATATATGTATCAGTTAAAATTCAAATAAAGATATTGTCTCTTTATTGCCTTAATGTGCTGCTTATATTTTCCAAAATGAATTTTATATGATCACAGCCTTTTGTAACTAAGTCTGACTTCATACTATGCCCCAAATTGTTAATACCACTTGGTTGGTTTTTTTTTTTCTAATTAATTAATTTATTTGACAGGAAGAGAGAGGGAGAGAATGAGCAGGGGGTAGGGGCAGAGGGAGAAGAAGACTACCTGCTGAGCAGGGAGCCCTATGTGGGGCTCCATCCCAGGACCCAAGGATCACGACCTGAGCCGAAGGCAGACGCTCACTGGCTGAGCCACCCAGGCGCCCCATACCACTTGCTTTTAAAAAGTCAAACAGATATAGTTTCTTCCAAAGGCTGTGAACTTTGATTTTGCTTATTTGCAGAGTTTAAAAGTAAATGAGACCCCAGGTAGTTATGTGATTCAGTTTCTTGCCTTGAATACCTCACAGCCCCACTTTTTTTCTTTTTTTTTTTTTAGGGAAACGTTATGGGATTCCATTGTAGGAGTTTAATTTCTATGATCTTAGCAGCTTTTTCTTCTACCTGTTTTTCATGATTGTTCTCTAATGCAAATAACTAGCAATTAAAAGTAATTTATCCCAGTCATGAGTTGAAATTACAAGTAATGAGATAAAATTTTAAAGAGGTGGTTGAAGCCAAATAGCATGCTTGTAAAACTTTCAAACGACATGGTATCAGGCTTGGAGAAACACACCAGGCAAAAGTGGTGAGATAGGTAGAAAAGGCAATGTACTGAGGAATACATTCAATAATGAATGCACTCCACATCACATAAGGAAAAAATCAGTGAGTTTTTCTCATTCTCTGTCAAGGATATAAAATCCCCTTGAAAGCACAATGCATGTTTGTACCTTGAACCTTCCCTCTGTCTTAACACGGTGCTTTGAAGAGAAAATGTTTGTTGAATCAATGATATTTATATTTACATATGATTGCATCAAAAGCACCCTGCAGATATCTAGAAGAGAAAATAAGTCATAAAAGGTTTATTTAAACTACATAAAAACTAAGTGGGTCTTCAAATGACCAGTTTCAAATTCAAATCCCCCTGTACAGCAAATCGTTATCTATGCCAAGGGCTGGGAGTGGGAGCAGGGGAAGGTGCTGAGAAACAGGTGATTCTGTGAAGACTGTAGGAACAGTTCTTTATTACCTTCTTCATAAGTGATTTAAACTACTCTTGGTGGGTGGGGATAATGTTTTTAATCTCTACCTCTCTGAGCCTAGCATAGTAGCTGGCATACACTAGGTACTCAACAAATCGTTACTGAATGGAGAAGAAAGCAACAAAAGGCATAATTCTCAGATGACACCAAACCAGAATGCACACATGTATAGATTACGTATTTGTGACTCCCTATACTAATATATTGAACACGTTGTAAAAAGGAAGCTCCAAATTTAAAAACATGACATAATCACTATACTTTAAATAATTTAATGGCATTTTATTAATAGTATAAAGCCTTTCTGGGATCATGACCTGAGCTGAAGATGGAAACCTAACCGACTGATGCACCCAGGTACCCCTAACTTCTTTCTTTGTAGACAAAACAAATAGACATTGGAGTATTTTCTTTCTGAACCGTATTGGCTTGTCTTGACTACACTCAGGATGTACACCTTCCACCTTGGATTTTTTTTTTTTGACTTAACAAATATGATGAAATGTAAAATCACTCAGGAAAAGTACAGTTTTGATAAAATAGGTAGAGGGATAATAAAAACAACCTCTTAAATATAATGCAAGAAAACATAAGTAGGTTAAACAAGAATTTCGAGTTTAGATTTTAAAATCTGATAATGATGAAGTGTAATTTTAAATGTAATTCTAAGTTGCAATATAGGGGTGTGAATTGAAGAGCTGTGACAGAATGTTCTCACTGTATTAAGGACTTACCTGATCTTTTATACAGTTCCATGTCTCATACTGGGCATCTCATCTAAAGAAGAATGTGGAGAATTTGGAAAGAATTCGTATGAGAGTCATACAACAAACAAACAAAAAGAGGTGTGAGAAAAAGTTAAAAGAACTGAGGTTGTTTATTCTAGAAAACCTAGAGAATTTAAGGGTCTTCCAGTATATGAAAAGTTATAATCTCTTAAGGTCTATTTAAGTCTTTGACCCATCTGGTTGAGACAGACACAAATGCCTTAGAGAATTAGTTGCAGAAATAACAGCAACATACTTTTTTAAGCCAGAGAGTACTAAGCCTTTGCATTTGAAATGGGTTCAATCATTCATTGTACATAATTAACAGTAACTGAGTCACCAAATGAATAGTGTTTAAGAAAAGCTATTATTTCCTACTGATAAGCAACTAAAATAATTGTTATCTTCAAAGTCCACCTAGTAGGTTTGAGCTCAAAGACCTAATATGATTCTCTGAGGAACATAGTAACTGCTGACACGACTTATGTAAATAAGTTATTATCAACTATTAACAGATGTAATTTATGTATGTAACAGACTATCCAAACAAGAGACAGTAAAAAAAAAAAAAAAAAGAGAGAGAGAGAGAGAGAGAAAGAAAAAAGGGCAGGGGCGCCTGGGTGGCACAGCGGTTAAGCGTCTGCCTTCGGCTCAGGGCGTGATCCTGGCTTTATGGGATCGAGCCCCACATCAGGCTCCTCTGCTATGAGCCTGCTTCTTCCTCTCCCACTCCCCCTGCTTGTGTTCCCTCTCTCACTGGCTGTCTCTCTCTGTTGAATAAATAAATAAAATCTTTAAAAAAAAAAAAAAGAAAAGAAAAAAGGGCGATTTGTATTTTGTTCTTGATACTCATAATAACTAGATTGGAAGACAATGAGGTTTCCTTAATTTCCTTAGTAGGGAAGGATAATAGTTTTACTTCAGATAATTAATGGTCTTAGCAAGATTTAAAGTAATTTCTAGCAACTTCTTATCGAAAAGCTGTGCCAGCAATGTAAGTGTTCTGATTTCTTAACACGACCCCTTGATTTTTCTCAGGAGTCTAACAGAGAAAGTGAAAAAGTCCTGTGATCTAAAGGACCTTATATTTGACCCTAACATAGTCTTGCTTTAAAATGGTTTTCACTTTGTTACAAAACACACTTGAACTTCAGGCACTTCAGTTCTGAGTTTGAACATGGCTAATTTGGTCCAACAAAAATGTTGAGCTTTGGGCCATTCCCACCCCCAACACACAACATGAGTACACTCTGAACCATTTTCTAAATGAAGGAAAGAATTGGGCTCTGTGCCAAGGTGGTATAAACCAGTGTCAATATTCATCAATTCCCATGAGTATCTGAGTTTTTCTAACTATCCCTTGGGTGGCTTTGTATTGTACTAAATTGTTTTGCTCATAAAATGCAATAAATTAGTCACTTTAATTCTCATATTCTTACCTATTTTACGGCAGGCTTTATGGGTTAACTCTTTCCTGAGCCAATTCATGGCTTGGATTATCCTTAAACTATACTCCCAAGGAAAATGGTTTTCTTTTTCTGAAGTTGTGGGATGCTGCGATTGGTATACCGAAGGATAAACATAGCTGGAAACTATAGCAACAACTCATAGTGTCTGACCCACTTAAGGAGATGGGTTTGTACTAGAACGAAGGAAAAGGCGCTATGAAAGCAGTACAAATAATATGAATCAAAAACATCTTTCCTTTTGTAATCATGTGGTTGGTAGCACTATTCTTCTCTAGTCTTGTCGATTTATCTGCTATAAAACAAATATTCGAGTGAATGCTGGCTCTCACTTCCGTTACCAACTGACTTATGAATAGAAGCCATTCAGGTCCCATTGCTGTCATTTTATCACATTTTCTCCCTATGGGAAGTGATATTTCTTATATTGTTATGCTCCTCAACTCTTCCAAAGTTATAATGAAAGAACTACAAATAATAGAGGATTTTATTAGGATATAAAAAGTTGTGATCGTTCCTTATCAGGCACGAGTTTAGGGAAAAGGTTTTCCATGTTGAAGAATAGGTGAAAACCAAGCACTCATCTCATTGGATATATTACCAAAAAAAAAAAAAATACTGTATTCTCTTGTTAGGTAGTTGTTTGTCTTTATTTTTAATATTTGGGTCAATAGTTTATAGTATCGCCAGTCCAATTTTCTAAAGTTCTGAACATAACTATATCTTAGTATTTCTTTTATGATTTTTTCTTATTACTTTTAGGATTTCTCTTTAAAAAATTCCCCCCAAACTCTAAAATTTGACCATTCTTTAGACTAGTACAAAAGGAATCTAAAATATTGGCATTTTTATATCTGTGTTAGAGCTAATCATAATGATGACAAGAGCAATCAACCGATACTATGTTCCTAGGCATTCTACCAAGTTCATTTGATCCTCCTAGCAATTTCATAAGATCAGCACTATTATTATCTCTGTTTCACTGAGGAGAGAAAAGTACTATTATCCTATGTTACTGATGAAACCAAAGCTCAGAGAGGTAAAATAATTTGCCAAAAATAGAAAGTGGCAGAGCCAGAACTTAAACCTGAGTCTGTCCAATTCCAAAGCCTATGCTCATAATCTGTACATTACAGATAAAGCAGATGAACAGAATATTTGCCCTATCTGCATGAATAGAGTCATATTTCCAAACAAAATATTGGAACCCACAGTCTAAACAAAAAACTTTTTTCCGTTTTAAAATTTTATATATATGAAACCTTTTATAAAAGCATAAATATCAGCTAGACATTTAGCTGAACATTCAACAACTTTTCTTTTACAGTATAAACTTAAAGAAATTGGAAACATAATGGAACATGGAGATATGATCTGTATCTATAGATGAATATGATTAATCAAAGTGATCAGCCTTAAAGTGTGCCTTTAAAATTAATTTTAAGTGAAAAAGCCCTTTAATGTGAAGTTTGTGAATATATTTACAACCTCTGGTATTCTGAGAAATCAAGCTAGTGAATTGCAGCTCTCAGATTATAAATGCAAAATACCCAACATCTTATCAGTTGAATGTGGCTCATCCCCCTTCTTGTCTTAAAATTTTGTGGGAGGTGGTATGTATGCATGTATGTGTGTGCTCTTCACAGCAGGAAGACATTTATTCTGGAAATGTAATGGCTCCCAGATGGTTGTTGTTTTTTTTTTTTTTTTTAATAAGGAAGGAAGGAAGGAAGGAAGGAAGGAAGGAAGGAAGGGAAGGAAAGGAAAAGCTGAAATGTTGGGCACCTGGGTGGCTCAGTCGTTAGGTGTCCGCCTTGGGCTCAGGGTGTGATCCTGGCATTCTGGGATCAAGCCCCACATCAGGCTCCTCCGCTGGGAGCCTGCTTCTTCCTCTCCCACTCCCCCTGCTTGTGTTCCCTCTCTCGCTGGCTGTCTCTCTCTGTCAAATAAATAAGTAAAATATTAAAAAAAAAAAAAAAGTTGAAATGTCGTAGCCTGGTATGTATCTCTAAAGTGAGAATGATGTCATTATATTTGGAGTTTATTGACACAAAATTTTCTTTTGTCTGAAAAATTTTTCAGCATGCTGAATATGGTTTTAATTAAGAGATACACTGATCATTTGTTGATTTTGTTACAAGGGAGGAAATTCTGTAGCTTCTCTGTGCCTCATTGTGTGGATCACAATGAAAACATGCAAAGGACCATGGCAGTGTGTTGATTTGTATCTCCTGTATTTTACATCTACTTCTGTATGCCACTGAAAATCATTGTTCAGAAAGTTCCGCAGGATTATTATGTTTTGAAGTAAAAAAATGTTGGATTCACAATTCCTTTTCTTTAAGAAGGAGAAGGCCATACTGTGTTAATTGACATTACAAATGAATATTCTCACCTTTACCTGTGGGTTAAATTTTTTAATATTATTTTAAAACATAAGGAAATATCCACTGAATTTAGGGAAGCCACACATAAATGCTGGCTTCTCTAATTACCTTTGGAAGATTATTTGTTCATAGATTTATGGCATATTCTCTGGAATCGTATGATCTGAAGTATAGACCATCGCCTCAAAATCTAAAACATGATATAGACATGGTAATCTTTATATAGTTGTTTTAGTCTATCTTCAAGTGATATCTGATAAAACTTAAACCACAGTAGTGTTGTGGGGCAAACGACAATCCCACTCTTCTTCCAAATCCTAACCACTTTCTTCCACGTCCACTGAATCATGTCATTCTTAGTTTTCCACTCACCTTCTTTACCTCTCTTTATCTGGAAAAAAGGAGACAAATAAAATGCAACTAAAATGCAACTTCCATATGTAAAGAATAAGAAAGAGTAGTAAGAAACTGTGAAGTGTGACCTCAGCTGACTTGGAGATTAATGGGAATGCAAAAAAAAAAGTGGACTTGGAAAATGTGTGGAAAGGAAATTTCTCTGTACCCAGGATCCACCAATTTCTGACCTATCTATAAACACAAAAGCCAAAACATTGCTGATGAAAAAAGGTAGAAAACTTCAAATAACACTAAATGAAACATAGTTGTTCCCCTAAATTTTCTGGGTACTTATTTCACTTCCCTGAGTCTCCAATTTACACCCAGCCGCAGGCCCACCAGGCCGTTCCCGGGCTGACTCTTACTGCTCCGGCTGTCCAGCGGTCCTGCTCGCGGCGGTCGCCAGGGTCGTCTCCAGCCGGCGGCCGGGCGCGTTGGCCCACGCGGCTCTCCGGCCCCAGGGCAGCAGTCACTGTCAGCCGAGCAGCAGGAAACACCGAGGAGCCCCAGCCTCCACACAGGATCCACCGGTGTCCCCTGAACTTTGCGCACACGGCGAAGCCGGAGGCAGACCGCGCGCTGTGGCCGGGCTTTCGCCGGGGGTCGAGCCGCGGCGGGGCTGAGCAGAGGCCGCCCAGCCTGCGGCTCCAGCCGGGCGCCGGCAGCCCCCAGCTTCGGCGCGGGCGCCCTCCCGCCGCGCTGCCGGCCGCCCGGCTCTACCGGGCCGCCCGGCACACTGCGGGAGGAGCCGCCGGCCGCCGTGACGCGTCAGGGAGGAAACGGCGGCGCCCGGCGGCCCTGCGGGGAAGGAGGAAACGCGAGTGCGCTCGGCTCCGCGCCCGCCGCGCCAGGAGGCAGCACCGTGGAGCGGGGTAGGTGCGGGGCCTCTAGGACCCAAGGCGGGTGGGCCGGCCGCAGGGTCCGCGCGCGTCCGGGCCGCACTCGGAGCCCCCCGGGCGGGTGAGACGGGGCGGGGCGAGCGGTGCCCGGGCCTCGACTGCTGCCTCTTCTCGGAGCAAACGTGACTTTCCTGGGTCTTTGGGCAGCTCCCCTGACCCCCCAGCCCGAAAACCTCCGAGTTGGCGGAAGGGGAGAAGCAATACCCCCGGCCAGCCCCCGACTCTAAGAGTTTGTGGTCTGTTTCCTCGAGGTGAATTCAGAGTCTGCCTTTTGATTCCTAAACGCTCGAGCCGTGTCGGTGGACGGACATTGTTAACCCGGTGCGCAGCCTCCCAGCTTAGGGGAGCCGGGAACTGCGAGGCGGGGGGGACCCCCACCTGAGGTCGAAGGAGGGTGCGAGTCACCTGCGGCGATCGGGGACGGAGGAGGCCCCGGGAGTGGAGGGCACGGGAATGAATCTTTAACCTGTTGTCAGCGGACTGAAATCTGAGATTAATGCGTTACTACCCTTAAGTTCTCTGTGATTTAAACCTTTTCCGTCTCCTTTAAAGTGAATTTGGCTCTATTGATTCCCACAGCTTTAGTGTTGATATGTACCATCTAGAGTGCTCTGAGATTTTTAGATTTGTCCTTTTTAGTGGTGGTTAGTTGGGAAGATAGAAAAGAGAAAGAACTCATCTCTTGAGACTTAAACTCTTTCATCATTTAATTTTGCACAGTAATTTCTGAACCATGAGTAGAATTTTGGTCCTGCGCAAGAGACTATATACTTGAGATGCAGGTACACTTGAGATGAAGGAATACACATAGAGCACTATAGTTCCCAAATCTTTATTTAAAACCATTAGACTGTTGTGTTTTGACGCTCTACTTTGTCTCTACGTTGAGGATTTACCCAACCTATCTGGGAAGTGACTTATTTACTTAATAAACACTTAAATGGTTCTTACCACGTGCCTGGGCTCCTTTTTAGTGTTTTATAAATATTAACTCAAATTGTTAACACAAAAGATTAAATTATAGCGGTACCAGCAGTGAAGAGGTTGTGTGTACTTAAGTTCCCCAAATGTCATTGCGAGAGCTTAGAAACATTAGAGGAAGTTTCAGGCATATTTTAGGGACTGGGTGTGCCTTCTGGCGCACTTGGCTACCACTCCTGTAAGACAAGCCGCCACCCCTTCACTCCCTGGGGGAAGGGAGTCTGGAGCTATGGGAATGAGACCTCTTCCTTGCAGATCTCCGCCAGATCCCTAGCATCATCCGACTGTAAGACAGTCTTTCTCATCCACCATAGTGCCCATCATTAGCTAACTCCAGAGAGACCAGAACTTCCCCCTTTTCCAACTGCCCCTACATGGAGCCTAATTTTGGTTTTAAAAGGAGCTTTGTTCCTATCTGACAGTTGATGAAACCATAGTTTAGTGAAACGTACTATAAAATAGACTGCTTTTGCTTGTACACGTCAACGTAACAAATAATGCTTCGTAATTTTACTGCCCTTTGCTATTGGTAACATTGAGTTGATAGATCAACCTGGTAGGTGTCCATTTTGTGATTTGCAGACATATAGAGAGAATATTTTTCTAGAATAAAGTACCCTCTTCAAATGAGTCCTTGGCCTGATGGTAAGATTGGTAGAGACCCAAAATGGTGAATCATGGTTTTTGTCATTATGGTGATTATCAATTTGATTTCAAAATCTGCATGTCATACTAGCTTTCTCTTTCTAGATTTCTCTATCTCCCATTTAAATTTCCAGAGAGATGATTAAATGAGACTCTGAGCCTTATTTAATAGGATTATGAGGTGTCTCCTGGAAGCAGGAAAGCTCACTTTTCCTCTGATACAATTTATGGTACAACAGACAGTGGCATTCATGAACTCAGTTCAGTGAAATGACTACTAACGCTTTCATGGTTTACAGAGTGCTTCCAGATAAATTTGTGAAGTTGGCAGCCATTTTTTATTCCTGTTTTTACAGATGAGGAAACTGAGGCATAGAAATGTAAAATGTTTTAGCCAGGATTGTACAGCTGGTGGGAGAGAGAGCTTGAATAGAGAGCAGGTATGTGAACAGTGCCTGGCATACGCCAGCCTGTAATTAACATTGTGGAATGAATGATTCCAAATGACTTCAGATTTCTTGCTCTTTCCAAACATTATGCTTCTCAAATACTGTAATTGACTTATGCCTAAGAGATTTCCGGGCCTATACCAATGTCTCTCAGTTACTTCGAACAGTATCTGATACAACAAACATCTTTTCCACTAAAGAGATGAGGATGCCCGTGGACTCATTTCTTAGGATTTGTCAACTCTGGTTTTTGAAAAAGCAGTAGGTTGGTTATTTAGTTCTCTTCTCAGACATCTTTCTTTTTTCCTGTGATTTGAAGATAGTTTAGATTGGAGGTATGGTTTCATTCTTTGAGTCGACAGCTTCCTTCTCTCTCCCTGCTCATTGAAGGTCATTTTTAAGGACTACAAATCACTGTAGGTTTTCAGTGTCAGTGAACTCAATTAAGCTACTTAGATTTATGATCAGGTTCAAACACAATGATCATAGGTATTGTCATTTTTTTTAAGCACCTGACACTACTACTGTGTTTTTTGAAATGTTGTAAGTACTTTAGTATAAAGGGTCTCTTTTTAAAAAGTTTTATTTATTTAAGCAATCTCTACACCCAACAGGGTGCTGGAACTCACAACCCCAAGTTCAAGAGTCGCACACTTTCTGACTGAGCCAGCCAGGAGGCCCTAAAAGGTCTTTAAGAAAAAAAAAAAGACCAAAAAACCCCTCAACTATTTATGTCCTTCCAGTATAATCTCTGTTTCCTAAAGTATGTGACCTGCAGAGAGTTAACCTTCAATTAGAGAGGAAACTATGGCTATTACCTGCAGGGAGGAATTGAGCAGCATGTCATGGAAAAAAAGAGAGATGGGGTGGCCTCTCCCATGAGGGATATTAGGTGGTAAGAAGCCCTTAATGAAGCCAGACTGAGTCATCTGCCTGTCAACATTCTTCTGTGTGGGGGTGGAATAAAAAACTTTTGAAACCTGTCTTGTTTCAGAAACCACTTTACCTTGTCTGATCCTCATATTTTCTCTCTCTTTTTAATGCATGTAAATTACTGACTAAACTGCTGATTCATGAAACTCAAATTATGTAACACGTTATTCCTGACAGAAACAGCTCCCACATTATTTTAAGGGACTCAATGCTTCTGTTTTCCTTTACCTATTCCATTCCTTATGGTGGCATCTTTGTTCTCATTTCACTTTTTTTTTTTTCTATTTCATGGAGAAAAGTAAATCTAAGACGTGCTGATTCCACATCTTGTAGTTCATGTCAAAGTAATTTTAACTCAGTACTTTGAATTGTCATTGCTGAGAAAGACAACGTGGAAATCAAATGTTGAAGGCTGAGTCAGAGCATCGATAAGTAAAATTTTATTACCTGTCTGAAGCTGAGCCAGGGGGGTTTCAAAGGGAATTAGGGCAGTGTACAATATCCTTGCTTTTGTCCAGTTTCCCAGGACCTCTCCTATTTCCCACAGGTCCTGAATACCTGTCTTGGTCCATCTCCTAGTAGCCGCTATTTCTTTTATTATTCAAAACCAAAATCTGCTTTCCTAGGGGGGGGTGGGGGGTTGGGGGGAAATGGAGGTGAGTGAAGGGAGGGTGAAGGGAATTGTTGTAAGGGTAAGAGATTGATAATATGTAAGAGGGAAGACAGGAGATGTGTGAGTGAAGGAAGAGATATTTAGTGAGCTCTCATGGTGGATTTGTGCAGAGTACTGGCCTCTCCCAATGGGGCCATAAATATAGGGAAGACCTACATGGGATCAAAGAATGTGCCGCAAGGATTAAAAACAGCTACTAGTGTGTGATATTGGCAGGCAGAGCTCCTTTGTACCACCAAGTGGGGAAGGATCGTTATAGGTAGCTGTTGCTTCGGGCACCATATGAGTTTGTCTGCAGATAATTCAAATGTAGAGGGCTGGTTTTGTGGCTTTTAACTTGAGAATAGGAATGATTTGACAGGCTTTTGGTTGCGTTAAGGCCTGGATTTTGTACCTTTTTAAAGGCATACATTTTTTGAAGACTGTCTATAGTGTTGAGATAATGTTATTCCTTTTACTCTTTTGTGATTTTAAATAAATGACATTGTATTTGCATTGCATATAGTAATGAATATGATTCAGGTTAATTGCTTCCATTCAGGTTTCTGATATATTTACTATGCCGGTCTATACCAAACTTTTTTTTCTATAGGTAAAATAGACTTCATATATAATCATTCATACACAAAACTGGACTCGGTGATGGACTAGCCATTCCACAGACAGCTGGATGAAATGTCCTCAAGTACAGTGGGGCTAGTGACTAGAGTCATCAGTAGGACTTGACTAATTATTTGCTCAAGTTCAAAAATGAGAAGGACCTTTATTACTCTAGTTATTTACCTCCCTGCTTTTTAAATAAAAATGGATTAAAGTTAACTTAAAATGATCTGGTTTCCAGCTCAGAGTCCATATATGCGGACAAACATATGTGTAGGACCAAGTGTATAGCCTACATAATCTAATGCACATGTATGTTACATATATGACTAGCTAAGAAGGAGTATAAGAATCATATCCTTAGTTTCCCAAGAAAACACTATACATCATCTCTTT